>NC_092874.1:69399426-69727926 GCF_028372415.1 Notamacropus eugenii
ATTTGAATTCTTGACCTGGCTCTGCCATTAACTCCATATAACCTTATAACTAATCACAACTCAGAAGATTTGTGATGAATCTTCCCACTTCTTGGTAGAGAAGTGGTGGATCAACGTAGAGAATAAGATGTATATTTACAATACAGAGTATGTATGTAATTTTTTTCTTGACTATATACTCATCAATGACAAAGGGAGTGATTTATTTTGGGGGACTGGTTGCCATATTATAGGAGGGATGGGGGAGAAGTGATGATGATATTAAGTATAGGAGAAAAAGAAAGAAAAGAATACCAATGAATCACTAAAAGTTACACAGAAGAGAGCAGAAGGAAGACCAGAAAGGGATGAAAAGCAAACATGGCAGTGTTAGAACTAAACTTGAAATATAGCCTCCTACCCCCTAAATACTAAAGACTAAAGCTTGAAAGAAACTGAGCCTTGCAAAAAAACCCCAACAAAGTAAAGGATAAAAATACTCTAAGCACATTATTAAGAAGGACAAATGGGATATATATACACACATATATATGTAAATAGCGTTATTTCCTTTTTAAAATTTTTATTTTTAATTTATGGAATAAAACAAACATTTCCATAATATAGTATAATAAAAGATTACTGCACATGAAACTGTAATTCTGTTATATACAACTTGCTATTCTTTTTAAAAATATAATAAAGTTATAGATAATTTTTTTCTTTTTTCTTCCCTCCTCCTTATTGTACATATGTATATGTACGTATAGATACATGTATGTATGTGTACGTGTGTACATTTGTGTCTAATGGTAGCATTATTTGTTACTGAAAACAGCCCAAATGTTTGGCAGTTGGGGAATGGCTAGATAACTTGTGATATATAATTAAAATTCTTGAGTATAAGGAATAAAAAGAAACATTAAAAAACCCAAACTATGACCTCATTCTCTTTGGACCTTGGTTTACCCTTGTATAAAATACAGGGGGTGGATTATATATGATCTCTAAGGTCTTTTGCATCTCAAACATCCTATACTGTAGATATATTCTATTTCTCTCCAATCCATTGCAGAGCCGTGATTTTATTTTAGGGTATCAAGGCTAAATTGCAGACTTATAAATAACTTGTGGTCTACTCTAACCTGAAGTCCAGGTCAATATCAATGAGCCTCTGAACTAAGATTTGCTTTTACCATTTAGTTGATAGGGAGTTGATTTGTACTTCTTAAGTGAATTACCTTGGTGTGTGTTTTATGATGAACGTGTAGCTCATATGGGCTCAGGGGCTACTCGGTTAACCCCAGTTCTGCTTCCCCAGAGCAAGGCTACAGTTCTGACTGTCTTCAGGGTTCTAGGGGTTATGGGGCTCAGCAGAGCGGAAAAATGACTCTTCCCACATCACACAGTAAGTTGGAGGCACAAATCAGACCAGAATCCAAGTTTCTTCACTCTCAGCTCAGTTTTCACTTCACTAGGTACCTATCCCTAATTATTGTTATTCTTAGTATCATGATAGTCTTTTTCTAAAAAAGCATTTCCTCCAGACGTTTTATAACATTCCAAAGACCATGCCAGGATATTTCTCCTATCTGGTTTGTGGCCCTTGATCCAGAAGCCAGCTTTCCAAGAGACCAACCTTCTAGATTTTTTCTCCTGTTTACATCAAGAACAGATTCTCATGCTCATTATAAGAGGTGGGGTCGTAACTCCGCTACGGTGGAAGCTCTGCTTAGTGCTTAATTCACCATCTTTATCCTCCACCTCATTGATGGTTTGCTTCTCCTTCAGCTGGGAAAAGGCTACCTCTAAAAAGTCTGTGTACATATTGCTTGGATTTCTTCTCCCACTTAGGTTTCTTACAGCTATTTATTGATTGCTTTCCTCTTTATCCTTGGATCCATCTGTCCTTTTTCTTATCTGTGGATCCCTAGTTCCTTGTAAGTGCTTCTTTTATCTCTCTCGTGTTATCTAGCTTTTTCTTCTCCGCTCAGGACATCAGTACTTTTTTACCTTTCGGTTCCCACGATAGAATTCACACCCAAGTTCACTCTTGTTTTTTTTCCTCAGATCCTCAAAAATTGCTTGTTCACAAAACGACCTTCCTTATCACATACGTCTTTAAGATTTCAAATGTACCTCAGCAATTCTCTGCTTTTCCCTCCCTCCCCTTTAGCTTGCATGGGGACAATATGATGGCTTTCGATGGAATCTCTGCTTGGCCAGGATTTTCTTCCCTTCTGACAGGAGAAAGAAATCTGGCCAAGCACTGGTTACCTTTGATGTGGGTGAAAGCCCCTTGCATTGCTGATGCTAGGGGACAATATTCCATCTGGCCTCTACTATGAATAGTTGTATTTTGGGGCTAACAATTTCACTTGGTCTAGTGATCCAAGGATCAGCAGACTGGGATTCGGGTCTCAGTACTGTTGTTTTCTCCTGACTTTGGGAAAGTCCTTTCATTTCTACAGGTCTGCTAAGACCTTCATCTATAAAACGAGGGGCTTATATTCAGTAGTCTTGAAAGTCTCTTCCAGCCCTTTATATTATGGAGTCAAGAACCATAATGGTTTACATTATATAAGGCTTTATGATTACAGAGCATTTTACATTCATTATCTCATTTGGGCTTCTCCAAGCAATTAATCAACAAGTATTCATTAAGTGCCCATTATTTCTCTGATGGCATGGTCTTCTTCGGCAACGAAGGACGAACACAACAGCCTCCAAGGAGGAGACAGTTACCTTCTCCTGAAGCAGCCCGGCCCACCCTTGGACAGCTCTGACTGGCCTCTTCTGCTCAAGGAGTCCTGATCCTGCCTCTCTGGGGTTAAACAGAGAAGTCTAATGCATCCTCCATGGTTATCCCTTCAAAAGTTTGAAGGCCACCATTTTGTCCTCCCAAGTCTTTTCTCCTTCAAAAGCTAAATTTCATTTTAGTTCCTTCAAGAAATCTTCAGCTTTATTAGCTTTAAAAACTTTCAGTAAGCTACCCAACCTATCTGCCTCAGTTTCCTCTTCTTTGAAATAGAGATTCATCAGTGATCACTTCCTTCTCTTTGACCTTGCAATCAGTACCCCACAGAGGTCAGTGACAGAAAGAAAAGCCTTTTATACATTGTCCCTAAAGTCTAGTGCGATTTTAGATTATATATTATATATATGTATGTGTGATTTGGATGTTATCAACACATTGACACGTACAGATTCTCTCTCTCTCTCTCTCTCTCTCTCTCTCTCTCTCTCTCTCTCTCTCTCTCTCTCTCTCTCTCACACACACACACACGCACACACACACACACGTTTGAACATCAGCCAGATTGCTTCTGATATATTTCTTTCACATCAGCCAAATGTTCCCATATTTTTTCCTAGAAATGTAGCTAATAGATTTCCACTGTTCCTTTTTAGCTGAGTGACTCTTGGGTCTTTCTGTAGTACTATAATTACACAGCATGAAAACAAGGATTTTTCATATAGATTATAAATATGTGTGTGGTATATACATGAGCTAATCCAACTCAACTTTTGGAACCCTTTGGCACTGAAGTCTAGTGTTCTCTGCTCTTTGCAAAGCATTTTCATTGAACTTCCTAAATAGAAATTGACTCTCGATATCTCAATGCAATAGTCTGTGCAAAATAAAAATCTATAATTCTAGCTGTATGGAGTACCACTCCAAAACACAAGAGGGGGATGGGAACATATTTTCTAATAGGGGGTAGGAGGGATAAACTATCAGAAAGGTTAAAGTATCTGAGTCAAGAAAGCTGATGTCACCAACAGAATAGGTGAAGTGTATAGCAGAGGGTAGAGGGAAGGAAGTGTTTATTAAGCACAAAATTTATTTATGTTGTGCCAGGCACAGAGCTAAGTACTTTACAAATATTATCTCATTTGATCCTTACAACAACCCAGGGAGATAGGTGCTATTAATATCCCTGTTTTATAGATGAGGAAACTGAGGCAGATGGAGGTTAAGTGACTTGCTCAGGATTATACAGCTAGTATGTGTCAAAGGCCAGAACATGGTTCTTTCTGACTATAAGCCCAACACTGTATCCACTGGACCACTTAGCTTCCTCAAATCTAAAAGTCTGCAGATAAAAGAGAGAAAAGAAATTTGAGAACATAATAGCTAAAAATGCTAGATAGCCCACATCCCTAATAAACAAGATTGGGAGAAGATTTCAATATTTCTGCAATCAAGTATATTTTCATGTTTCTCTCTGGTTCCATTTTTGTTACTATGTCCTCCTTTTTTGATACTTTTTAAAAAGTCTGTGGGTGACCAAACTCAGGTACCACTTCTAGCTGACCCCTTGTATCTGGGAGCCCCAAGTAGGAAAAGAGGTAGTTTAAGAGGAATCTGGATGTAGAGGAGTTGAGAAACTTTGGGTCTACCCCAAGCTTTGTGCAGGGAGCTATTGATGACTCTCAGTATTGACTCCCAAGTCCATGATTACCAAGTATCACCAGTGGACAAACATGCGACACTCTTCAAGGATGATAGCCAGGGGCTCGCAGTCCATGGCTGATCTCATGGTTATGGGACTCACCTAATACCAAGGTCTCTAGGGTTCTCAGAGATCTGACAACCTCTATCCTTTAGCTCTGCCTCTTCCTTGGTGGGAATGCTCATTTTATTAGTCTAGAATTGTTGAATTCTTCCAGGTATTCCCAACCACAGGCTCTCTGCTCTTTCCTTATTCCTACGTTTCAAAGGGCCCCATCCACAGGAGTGCTATAATGAAGTGGATCACATTAGCACAGTTTATCTGTATATGGTCTTTATTTGTGACCATAGGAAGAAAACAAATAATCCCAATATATTTTAAAAAGCAACTATAGTATAGACTCCCCATGGTTCCTCCTAAACTGAGAAACCATAAAACCTGTACATATGCAGACTACAAACTCAAGATTTGCAGGACAAAGAAGACGTCTTTATGCTTAAACCTTCCAAAGTTGTTTGCATTGGGAGCTAGAAACCTCTCCCATTTCCTTTTCTACTCACAGAATCCTGAAGAGTCAATGTCTAGTCAGTAAAGATAACTCAGGACTCAAGGCACTCATTCATCCAATTGCTTATCTTCACTTATCATAGGAAGTTGGGCAAATTGCTTAAACATCTCAGGGTCTCAGTTTCCTCATCTGTAAAATGAAATCATTGGGCTAGATGACCTTCCAATTCTAACATTCTGTTAGATTTGATGCTGGATGCTGGTCCTTCCCTTTTATCAAGGAATAATAACACCACCTCTTGTAACTGTCATCTTCTGAGTGATGAACCTGGATGATGATTCTGCCAACATTATCATTCATTGTTTGCCTCTAGTATGTGAACACTTAGGATTCAGGTGGTGCTTCTGCTCTTGAGAAGCAGTTGTAAAGATATAAAAAAGGGGAAGATAAGTAACCTCTTATTCCCCCTACTCTCTTGTTTCCAGGGAAGGGAATGGGAGAATCCATCTTATTTTCACTTCATCTGGAAAGTTAAAGCTTCCTCAGAGAGGTGGGGTTTGATGATGGCTTAATGAAACCATATAATTCATCCTCTTGCCTTCAAGAGCTCCCATTTAAACCATCCAAGACAGATTAGAATTCATTCTAGCTTTAAAGACCCCAAGGGGGGAAAGAGCACTAATGTGCAGACTTACAATCCACCATTCAATCATGCTCACAGGAAATTTGTCCATTTATATCAAACCCGAATCCGTCCTGTTGTAGTTCAAATTCTTCATTTCCAGGCTTTACTGGAGATGAATTAAAAAAATCCTTTGTGAAATAAACTGAGAATCGCAGAATTTTCTTTGAATTTTAGAATCAGAAGAGCTTATTTAGTCCAACCCTCTTATTTTATAGAAGAGGAGTTGAAGCCAAGGGAGGGAAAGTAACCTGTCCAAGGTCTCGCAGTTTATTAGTTTCGGAGTTGAGTTTGGAGTACATGGTTTTTAAATTTTGTTTTTCTGTAAGTTATTCTGAAGGTTATGTTGCTGTTCATTATTTTTTCTTCTGGCTATATAATTTATTAAAATCATTATTGCTATTGTTAGCTTTTATTAAGCAATGAATGTCGCTGTAGGAGATGTGAATTTCCTTTGCTTCTTTGATACAGCTGTAGGTAGAAAGTAGGGGTTAATGCCTGTCCTTTCCCTCCCCTTCCCCTTCTTCCCATTCTCTCCTCTATAATGTAATATAATATGTTAGAAGAGATGGGTCAGGAGAGTGGAGGAAAATGACATTACTTCTTTAGCTTAGTTTCATTCTTGCTTAGGTCTTTTGCATGTCATTCTGAAGAGGATCTTGGGAATGAAGTCAACTTCCACATAGTAATTATGGGTTTGTTTGATAGATTCCCCTGAGATTTTTAGGGGCATATGATTCCTATAAAGGGTTAAATGGGGGTTACATGGAATTTCTAATCTTAAATGAAATAGTTGTCTGGGTCAAATGAATTGTAACTCACTTTTTGTTCACACATGACCAAAGAGATCTCAATCAACCCTTATGAGGGAGAGGCTTTGTACTCATTGTACTCTCTCTAGCAGATGGAAACCAAGATGGTGAGCTGGATGACTCTGAAGAGGTATCACCACAACTGAAGACTACAGATGTAGTCCAATATATGGCAGCAATGAGAGTCTCCCAGTGGAGGTGAAGCTCATTGGGGAGAATCAGAGGCAAAAACCCAGCAGGGCACAGAGCAATGGAATGACATCAGTGACCATGAAATGATCATATTTTTCTTTGTCATCTGTGGCTCAGCATCATGTCAGGAGTCTTTCTGTTTAACAGTGAGGCTCCTGGTAGCTATCTCCATGCCCTATGCTTCATTCAATTAAGCTCTTTCCTCCCCATGTCTAATGACTACTGCCTTACAGAGCAGAGAAGAATTCAGTTCCTGTGCTGGTTTAAAACTTTTGGATCTCTTCTAGGAAAAAGGGACAGTAGTTATGGGGTTCAGAGCGATGGACTGTGGGGACAAGCTAGCCATAGCTCCCAATAGACTTGGTTTTATTTGGTTTTCTAAGAGTTTCATGAGATGGATTTCTGGAGTTCTACAACTATTTAATGTAACGTATATAGTCAAATTCTTAGACTCATCCAGTGTTAAGGCTGAGAGAGACCTCCTAAAAGAGCGAAAACTGAGACCCCACTTTGCCCAGGACCATATAGTTAGCAAGTGGCAGAGCTGGGGCATGAGCCATCTTCTCTATATACCCAATGGGTCCTCATCATCGTAGCACACTATTGTTTTTCACTATCTTCTTCTTGATGTCCTCTCTTGATCTTGGCTTCTGTGACATTGCTATATCCTTGCTGATCTTTTTATCTGTCAATCTCTCAATTTCCTTCATTGGCACACCTTCTTTTTCTTATCACCCAAATCTGGGCATCCCTTACAATTGTTCTTTTTCCTCTTCTCGTTTTTTTAAAAAAATCTTTTCTCTTGGTGATCTCTTCCAAAACCATGACTTTAATTATTGCCTCAATTCAAAGGGCTTTCAAATCTCTACCTCTTCTGAACAATAATCCAATGGCCTGCTGCACATCTCTGCCTGAATGTCCCACAGGCTCCTCAGACTCCATAGGTCTGTGCTCATCATCTCTACTAAGTCTTTGCTTTCTCATATGCAACCCTGGCAGATTCTACTTCCACAATCTCTCTTATATCTGTCCATTCCTTTCCACTCACATTGACCCCACCTTGGTCTTATCACCCACCTAGACTATTGTAATAACTTTCTTGTTTCCCTCTTGTTACTTTTTCTCTTTTGCCATCCAGCTTTCTCATAGTTGCCAAGGTAGTCAGATAGGTCAGATCCTGAAGGAAAGGCTTCCTATTGTCTCTAGGATTCATTGTGTACTCCTGAGGATGGCCTGTAAGGTCATACCCATTAACCTACTTTTCCAGTCTTAGTTCTCATTGCTTCCTTTCACACACGCTGCATTCTAGCCAAATTTGGCTAGTTGTTCTTTGACTTCCATCTGTACTCCTCTGTTCTTCTACTTGGCAACAGACTGTCCCCTGGACCTGGGATGTACTTCACTGTTGTCTCTATTTCTTGAAATCTTCCTTCAAGACTTCACCCGGGGAAGTCTTCTCTGATTGTACTTACTGGAAGCATTCTCTCCTCCACTCAGTTTTCTCATAGCACTTTGACTCTCTCATTCATCTGTATTATATTCTTCCGCATATCATATATTTTTAAGACACATGTAGTATACCTTTCACCCATTAGATTGTAAACTCCTTGAGAGTAGGAAACATTTTTCACTTTTATGTACACAAAATCTCATGCAGAATTGTAGATTTAGGGCTGGAAGGGACCTCAGTTAACCAAGCCAACATTTTACAAATGAGGATACAGAGACCAAGAGATATGAATTGATTTATCTAGAATCACACAGTTAGGACATGTGTGAAATGGGATTTGAGCCTCAGACTCCCTGACTTCACATCCTCTGACTCTTAGTACAGGATCTTCCATATACTAGGTGCTTAATAAATGTTCTAACTGAAAGTTGAGTGGTCCATTTCTTGTCTTGCTGCCAAACCTCCCGAGAAACTGGATGTGGAGCCACCAAGGACTTTAATTCAGTTGGGTCAACTTGTGGGTTGGAGAGGCAGATGAGAAGCTAGATGAGAACATAATGAATGGATTTCAGGTATTTCCAGGAATATATATTAAATATGCCATTTGGGGGTGAAAAATGAATAAATATAGCCTGTTGGAATGAATGAAGCACTTAGCAAAGTTTTTATTCTGTTGGCAGGGAATTGTGTGTGTGTGTATGTGTGTGTGTGTGTGTGTGTGCGTGTGTGTGTGTGTGTGTGTGCGTGTGTGTGTGTGTGTGTGTGTTTGGAGATGGGAAGGGAGAACCTTTGGGAAACAGAAACAAGGACCACTTTGTTAGAGAATTGAAAGCATTCTGGTAGTTTTTTTTGAGTATCACACACGTCCTTGTCATTCTCACCCTGGACTCAACACTTATTTCTTATTTCCTTGATATTCATCTCTTACAACTCAGTTTGAATTAATTTTAGACTTCCTTCAATTGCACAGTGAGATCCAGGTAAAGTTCGCCACTTTCAGTTCTTCTGGTCAGGACAATGGGGGCACCTAAAACAGGCCCCATTGTTAGACAGATGTCCAAAGAGTTCAAAATCTCCTCTCTGTTAGATGGTGTGTCCACTCCTGCCATGTGAATTTCTCCCTGAGTCAAGTGGTCATTTAAAAAGGAAAGATAAAAAACAAATGAAAAGATAAGGGGGTGGGGATAATATAAGAATAACTTCCTTCTCGTTGGTTTTAAACTTGAAACCAGGTATCATGTTTATTGAAATGCTGTAGAAAATATTTAACCTACTCATAAAAGGTTAAGTAACCAACTGATAAGCATTGTAGGGAAAGCATGCTTAAACGTACTTGTTAAACACAAGTATGCCGGGTAATTTTTCAAAAGCTCGACCTCTCTGTGTAAACCATGGGGAAGTGGACAGGAAGAAGCCGAAAGAAACCCAAACATTCCTTGTGAACAAATACAGTTGTGCATTGTGTGGGCTGCAGCTAATTTATATATCAGAGGGTACAGAGCAAGTCAGAAAGTCAAAATAACAAGAGGGCCATAATGATGCAATTTATTCTGGAGCATGAGGCAAGAGAAGTCACTTGAAGGAACTGGTTCGAGGAAATCAAAGGAGCCAAAACCTTTTTGCAGGACCATTATAAGTCATGCACAAAACAATTGGAAAGGAAGGGTGAGAGCCAGAGTTTGAAGGCAAAGGATGGATTTCTGGAGGCTTAAAACTACTCTGATACGTTTAAAGGAAAAATGAGGTGCCATGGAAAGAGCACTAGATCAGAATTCAGAGACTCTGGGTTCAAATTTCTGCTTGCTACTTTGTACCTGTATGACTTTGGGTAAGTCACCTCACCTCTCTGGACCTCAGTTTCCTTATCTGTAAATTGAAGACATTGAACTAGAAGGCGTGAGGAACCTGAGTTCAAATATGATCTTGGGCACTTACTAGCTATGTCACCTGGGGCAAGTCACTTAACCCTGTTTGCTTCAGTTTCCTCATCTGTAAGATGAGCTGGAGAAGGAAATGGCCAACAAATCTAGTATCTTTACCAAGAAAACTCCAGACGGGGTCACAAAGGGTTGGACATGACTGAAAAATGACTGAACCTCAACAACAACAACCTTGGACACATCATTGAACAACTCTGGACTTCATTTAGCTGATAAATGAAATAAGGAGGTTGGCCTAGCTGACCTCTAAGATCCAGCGCTAAATCTGTGATCTTATCATCACCCAAGCATTTTGACAACTTAAATGTTAGGAGTGCAACGGGATCATGCAGTCCATCTTCTTTTTAAAAACTGGCCTATGGGTATTTTTAAGGACTTGAGGTATTCTTGTGACATCTTTAAACAAACCACAAATCTGTATATACATATTTGAAAATGACTCATTGCTTGCTGTCACTGGTTTTTTTTTCTTCCAGAAATAACTTATGACCTTACCTTAGACATATTTAGTAGCAAGATTGTCCATAATTATAAATATACCCTGTGACTTACATAGGTGTGTTTCATATGGAGGAAGCAGTATAGCAAATGTTATTCAAGATTCATATCCAGCATTTCATGCAAATACCTTAAACTCTCCCTGCTGACTGTCTAAATTTGACTCCTTGACCTTAGTTCATGCAGCATGAAAGCCTGAGGGTGGTATAGGACAGTTCAAGGAAAAGGAGAGAGGCCATGGGTGGTTCCCAATATGGAAATCCTAGGCAAAACTGGGAATTTGGTAAAACTGGCATCTTCCAATCTCCCTTTGTGTGTGTTTTTAGTGCCGCCCCCCACCTGCCCCAGCTATTGTAGACACCCAGTACTCTCATGCTGTCCAAAGTCTCTCCTTTTGGTACTTACTGAATTCACCATACCTTCCCTCCAACTCTCCATCAACAGAAACCACCTATTATATTTGCAGTTTTAAAAAGGACCTTTTAAAATCAAGGAATCTATAACTAGTAGTCCTAGTGGGAGTAGATATCTTTGTGATTTTTCCAAAGGAACATAATCTAAACACTTTAAAAATTATATTGTAAAGGAGGGTAGTAGAGTTACAAATGAATGGCCAGTGAGCTATGTGGTGATACAGCACAGAAGCAGTTTCGTTTTCCAGTCCTGTGGGACTTCACTAGTACCACCCACAATCGCTATCTTCTTACTCCACTGTATTTCCCTCGTAAAATCCAAAGAGACATATAGTCATTTTACATTCATCTTAAGAAACAGAAACAAACTCCTCAATGTGAATGAGATAAAGGAGTAGGAAGGAATGCTTCATGTTTTATTAGGGTCTGTTTACCTATGTCCTAAGGCAGCTTCTACACAGTTGTAGTTATCTAGATTATTCATGGAGGGAAATGATCTTTGGCCTCTTATTATGGCCATCACTATCATTTGTAATTTAATTTATTTTTCTTACATTTTAAGTTGCAAACTGTGTCCCTCCTTCCCTCCCAATCTTTCACTAGAAAAGGCCACCACACACACACACACCCCTACATATTCATATATATATATATGTGTGTGTGTGTAAAAACCATGCTACATCTATCAGTTCCTTCTCTGAAGGTAGATAGCATCTTCCTTCTTGAGTCCTTTGTAGTAGATTTGAGTATTTATAATACTCAGAATAAGCCAGTCATTCACAGCAATTCTTCAAACAATATTGCTGTGACTATATCCAATGTTCTGTTCATTTTACTCTTCATTATTTCATGTAAATCTTTTCATGTTTTTAACCAACTCATCATTTCTCGTAGCACAGTAGTATTCCATCACAATCGTATACCTCAACTCATTTAGTCATTCCTCAGTCGAGGGGTCTCCCCTCAGCTTTCAGTTCTTTACCACCTCTAAGAGAGCTGCTGTAAATGCTAGAGATCGAGGCTCTTTCCCCTTTCCTCTAGTCTTCTTGGCAAACAGACCTAACGGCGCATTGCTGGGCAAAAGAGTACGTGTGATTTTATCATTCTTTGGGTGTGCCGTTATTATTAGTATTTTTATCACTACTACTATTTACTAATATTATTGTTATCACTGCCTTTATTACAACGGTTACCATGAGCAATACTGCTGTTACTACTGCTACTACCATTACTGTCACTACTACTTTTACTATTGCTTTTACTACCACTGCTATGAATACTGCTACTTTTATGACTACCATCACTATTACTAATATCCCTGTTAATACTACTGCAGTTATTGCTATTAATCCTGCTATTAGGATAGCTATACTACCATTACTATAATCACTGTTATTATTACTATTAATATTAATAACAGTATTAATATTATTAATTTTAAAAATTAAATTAACTATTATATTAACAATATTAAAATTAATATTCACTACTACTCATATTTACGTAGTGTTTGCTACATATAGTGTTTACTTTGTTGTATCTTATTTGATCCTCACAATAATCCTGGGAAGTAAATGCTATTATTATCTCCATGACAGATGAGAAAATGGAGGCAAGCAGAAATGAAGTGACTTTCTCAGAGTTCCACAGCTCGTAAGTCACTACGGCTAGATTTGAACTCACACCTTCCCAGCACCAGTTCTGGTGCTCTATCTGCTGTGCTGCTTAGCTACTACTGCTGCTATTCCCACGGCTGTTACTATTATGACTGTCATGGCTTGTGATTACTGCTACTGCGTGTGTTATTGTAACAAGTTACTGCTACTTCTGTTACTACTGCTGCACCGTATTACCGTTGTCATTGTTATTACCACGACTTTTACTACTAGTGGTGCTAGTATGCCACTCTTTGTTCTAGTGGGAGTGCTCCTATTGGTACAACTAGTATCCCTATTTATGCTAGTAGTGATGCTAGCACTTTTATTAGTACAAGTATCAGTACTAGCATACTACTATTTGTACCTCTAGTAGTATTCCTGTTAGTATAACTAGTAGGACTCCTTCTTGTATTACCATTAGTAGTACTCCTAGTAGTACAACTAGTACTAGTAATACCACTATTTATACTAGTAGTAGTACTAGCACTTTTATTAGTACAAGTAGTACTAGTAGTCCTAATAGTACCACGATTTATACTACCACTAGTACTCCTATCAATAAAAATAGTTGTACTAGTGCTTGTGTTACAACTACGAGTGTGACTGTGGCTATCCCCCCACCTCCATCACCTCTGTCTCCCCATCATTGCTTGTACCATCCTGCTACCACTGCTGCTACAACCAGGAAGAGAGAGAGTGATTTTCCCAGGCTGACACAGCTCAGTGTCTGAGAGGATTTGTACTTGGGTCTGACTCCAATCCCCATTATCCTTACTCTGATACTTATCTATAGCTTGAGTTTATGAAATATTTTTACATACAGGATCTCATTTGCTCCTCTTCTACTCTGGTGCAGAAGGTAGCACAGATATTATTATCCTTATTTTAGAGTGGAAGAGCCTGAGGATCAGGGAATGAAGGGGCTTCTCTGGATGACACAGCTCAGAAATGTCAGAGGAGTCATTAGAACTTGGTTCTCATCTGACTACAAGGCCAGGACCCTTTCCTCTGTACTCTTAGGGTGTCCATTGATGGGCTACTTTGCTTCCCTGGGTCTGAGTTTCCTCATCTGCAAAACAAGGTGCCAGGATTAGATGGGCTCTAACATCTTTTCAAGCCCTAAATCCTAGTGTTAGATGAGTGAGTGATCCATTGACAACCGGGCAGAGGCTTCTAGTTACTCATCCTCCTGGCCGGAAGGACAAGGGTCAGCTTCTTTATTTCTGAAAGTTTGCCCACTTTCTTACCCTATTCTCTTAGGAAACAATTGTTGCAGCATAGGGTTTGACCATAAATATAGGGAATATTTGAAAGGAAGGAAATGTCTGCAGAATTTAAATTCTGAGAGCCTAAATGCCTTTTTTTAAAGGAGGTAATCATGTTGCTTGAAAATGCTTTTTAAAAATTTTTGGCTGTTGGAGGGTTGATCATTGTGGGGCTTGAGGAAGGGTGGAAGGATAAGGGAAATGGGGACACCATGGGTCAAAGGTGGGGGGAGGCATCCTTGTTAGGCAGTTCCCTGGATTATCAATCCTAATTTGAAGCTATGCCCAGTGATTTAGAATTCCAATTCTCAAAAATGGATTAAGAAGGACAATATTTCAGCAGCAAATGTCCAAGGGGCTTGAGGGGACTCCCTTATAAGAGTTGTAACCAGGCCAATTGTCCATTCTGGAGCGAAGTAAAATCTGGTATATAAAAAAAAACCCAAAAATCAAAGCATCAGGAATGTTTTTGGTGAATTTCCCCCAATTCACCAGAGGGTTTCAACTGAATTTTTCAACAAACTTAGCTTATAGGCCGTATGTACAGGACAAGGGGGCGTTTATGTAAAATGTTTTTTTTCCTCCCAGTTACTTTGACAATTCCAACCCTCACTTTCTCCTCTGTTTCGTTTGACATTTGAGAAGAGAGACCGCAACTGCATTCCATTTTATAGATCTGCTTGATTAAAACCAGTTTTCCCTATAGGTCACACTATGTATGAGACACAAGGTTTTTGTCAAAAGCCCTGCTACTGGCAGAAATGACTTTGCTGCTCTTGCTAGTAAGAAGTTAGTAACTAGATCCCCGGCCTGCTTTCTGCCAGCTTCGTAATTACACTGTTTCAGTGGTAAACCAGACTTTTGGGCCAAGGGTAATTTAGAAATTCTAGATCTGTATTTTTCTCTGTGTGTGTGTGTGCTTTAATGTTCATCTTTGCAGCCTCTCCGTCTTCTCCCTTGAAACATATAATTTTCCTCCATCCCGTTCCCTTCCCCCTTTGACTTTCCTGGTTTCTGTGACCCTCTGTCACAACATAACAAATGCATCTTGGGCTGCCTCATCCTGTGAAATTATGTGCAGCCATAGGGCCTGTTTATGTACAAACTTAATTCTGAACCACGTTTGATGGGAAGAAAGAGAGGCACAAGGTGCCCGGCTCCCTGTTTGGCTGTTGGAATCAGAAGTTAATATGTAATTTTCTATTTTGTTCAGGGTCCCTGGGCGGTTTATGGTGGTTGCCCTTTTGGGGTGCTAGGCAATGAGATGGGACAGACATTTTACTGCCTCTGCTGTTTTTGAATTCATGACCTTTTTTATTCTGAAATATTTTTTCTTTCAACATAATAACGTAAATTGATTGTCAAAACCCAACCAAACCAAAAACTCCCCCAACATTTCCTGTTCAAGGATCCTTTTTCTTCCTCTTGATCTCTGAATCTCCTTCCTTCTCACTCGACATCCCTCTCCCACCCTCTTCTATTCCTCCAATGCCATTCAATCTCTGCTGTAATTCTTTTTCTCTAAGCTATATTTTGGGGATGTTTAAAAAAACTCTTAAGTATACCTTAAAATGCCTAAATTTCCATTTCATTTGAAAGCTCTCCAAACCATATGCCTTTCAGCTGAACAACTTCTCCAGCTGGCCCCACTCTGCAGAAGACATTTATTTCTAACTAAATTTCTTTAATTTTTTTCTCACGATTATTTCTTTTAAAATTTGTTTGATAGCTTTTATTCTTATACAGCCTTATTTTCAAATACCTCCCTTTCCCTCCTCTAACCAGAGAAACATTCCTTCTAGAAAAGAATAAAAAAGAAGAAGAAAAAGAAAGTTTGTGAAAACTAACCAAGGAGTTAAATAGGTCCGATAATGTATGCCATGTTTCATACCCCTAGCCCCTCACCTCTACAAAGGAGGGAAGGAGATGTATTTTCTCATTTCTTTTTTGGGTTCAAGCTTCAGATTCAGTTTCTTTACTGTACAACTCATACCACACTGATTCCTACCAAACATTTGAAAAGGGTTACCTCCAACATTTATCTGGACAATCTCTTATAAAGTACATTTACTGGGTATGTTCTTCATTTATTTCTTTTGGGCCTGGAGGATTTTTCTTTCAGCTTTGCTTGTCTCTCCAGTGCTATATTCTTCTTTTTTTCCTGTTCTATTTCTTTTTTACTTCTTTCTTCATCGAGTCTCATTTCTCCCATGTAGAGGGGTAACCCCGCAGAAGGCTGCTTATTAATGTTAATCCTCGATGGAGAAAGCATGGAGGAGTGGCCAGCCTTGTTGCAAGGCCCCAGTCCCTTGTGCTGTAGGGGCAGCCAAGTCTTCCCCCAAAGACAGCTGTTTTCCATTTCAGGAGTCTCAACATTGTGGCTCTGTTGATTGTCTTTTCACCTCTAGATTTAGTTTTACTTCCAGCTAAAACATAACTAACCATTTTCATTAAGTTATTCTGTGCCACTACTGGAACCCTTCCATGTGGATGGCCTGTTCGTGTGTGTGTGTGTGTGTGTGTGTGTGTGTGTGTGTGTGTGTGTGTGTGAGAGAGAGAGAGAGAGAGAGAGAGAGAGAGAGAGAGAGAGAGAGAGAGAGAGAGAGAGAGAGAGAGAGAAAATGCGTGTGGCCATGCGGTCCTGGTGTTGTGCAAATTTTCATCAGAAGCCAGCACACCCAGGATATAGCCACAGGGTAGATGAAGACAGTTTTCACTAAAGACCAGTAGGGGAATGGAATTGGTTGATGGTGTTCTTCTTGGATGCCCCCCCTCGGATCTCTTCATTATCCTCCGGAGCTGCTTCTATAGGCTGACAGGGCAGAACCCCCTAAAGATAGACATCCCCTCCCTCTAGGATTCTATGAATGGAAGAGGTCTGTGAGGATGTGCTTTGGAAATAAACCATATGACCAGTCCTGTTCTTAGCTACCACTTGGGGCCGAAGGTAATTTTAACACTTGTCTGCTTTAAGTGAAAACATCTCCCAAGAGGAAGTTTGTTTTTGGAGCGGAATGCTTTGTAGTCCCTGGCACTTGGGTGGCAACACTTTAAGTAGTAAGCTTACAAGATGGCTATGGTACCAATAAAGGCAGGCTGGTTGTTCCTCATTTCCTAAAGCACTACTCCCAGGTTCAGCATTTTCTGTGCTTCATTGACAAATAAGAGGGCAAATGAGTGACTCTTGCCAGTGTCTTTTCTGAGTAGGGGCTGTTAACCCATTTTGCAATATACTGGGACTACTTTCAATAACTGAGCTTGTTTGAGTGCACAGGAATAATGAGTTAAAATAATAAATTACCAAATAGTACCTCACTCCAGTGAGTTTCTACCAAGTCTATTCCCCCCTTGTCATTCCAGGTAGGGCATCCCCTACAGGCGCCTAATGGGATCCTGGGTTCACCACAGCCCTCAGCTTTCATCAATTGAATTGAAAGTTTGTTTGCCTTTCCCTGGGTGCAAAAAAATGGTAAGTCCCATCTCTGGAATCTATAAACCTGAATGTTGATGGTCATTTCCCATCCTAGAGTAGTCCTCCTACTGCGTAAGAGGAGTGGGATACTTAGTTGTCTCTGACTCTTAGTTCCCTGGGCTACTGTTCCAGCCCAAGCTCCTGCAGGAATGCCTTATGACTTGGACCCTTCTTCCCAAAGATCTGTAGCATCAAGACCTCTTGTTCCTCAAGCTGTTCTTTTGAACAAGATCTAACAAAATAGTTTAGATAAGAGACAAATGCACAGATAGATAGCAAGAGCATTTATTAAGCAAGTGCTGGGGATGAAAATACAGGGAGGTAAAGCAGTCTCTGCCCTCAAAGAGCTTCCTCTCTCTTAGATAATATATAAAGGGGAACAGAAAAAAGAGAGCAGGGTACAAATGCATGCCGAATTGGTGGCTTGGTGCGGTACTGAACGTGGTGTGGGGACCTGGGCAGAAGGTCAACTGACAGAGCAGAGGCTCTTAGGGGCAAAGTCCAGATTATTGGACGATGCAGAGGTTAAGTTTAGTGTGGAATGGGCCAAGGTGGTAGAAATATTGGATTTTGAGGGGCTGTCTAGACCTGGGAAATCATTATGGGGAGCTCTCAGGAAGGAAACTCCCCAATCAATTCAGACCCCTAATTCACTGTAGCTTAGAGGCCTCCAAGGCAGGACTCCTCCATCCATAATGGCATGCGCCCTCTGTAATGACTGATAAACCATTCCCAAGGGCATTTCCATTTTAATAAGGGATTCTGCCTTAACCAAAACAAATTTATTGGGGATGGTGACATTTCAGGCATTAGCGACCTAAATGAAGTCAGCAGCCCAAAAGAAATGAGTGTTCTGGTAAATGTCATTTATTAGGTAGGTATGGACTGATTAGAAGATCATTCTAGGACTTCTGACAATCCCACAGTTGACACAGAGGATGTATCATCCTGGAAAAGTCACTGAACTTCCTCAGTGCCCAAAACAATACTCTCTGACAATGAGTTACTGAGCAGATGTTCATCTGCATTAGTAGAAGGAATCTCCACACTGGGAGTTCCCTATCCCTATGGTGTCATGGATCTAAATTTCTAACTTCCCCTACACCCCCGCCCCCCCAAAAAAAGACTCTTGAAGATTTTTTTGGTGAGTCTTTTCAATGGTGTTTGACACTCTGAAATCCCATTTGAAATTTTCTTGGCAAAGATATTGGAGTGATTTGCCATTTCCTTCTCTAGCTCATTTTACAGAGGAGGAAACTGAGACAAACAGAGTGAAATGACTTGTCCAGGGTCACACAGGTAGGAAGTATCTGAGGTCAGATTAGAACTTGGGAAGATGAGTGTTCTTGATTCCAGGCTCAGTAGTCTATCCATTTTGCCACCTAGCTAGCCCTACAGTGAGGCTAAGTGTATTATAATATGCAGACCTTGCTAATTTGTATGTTATGGTATGGAATGAATTAACTGAAATCAACAGCTGTCACTGTTGAGAACGCAAAGAAACTGAAAATAGAAAAGGGTAAATAGAGTCTTTACTTAAAATACAGGAAAAGGATGTGATATGTCATTTGGACTTTTACTTTGATACTTCTAGAATCTAGATGGCCTCTGAGACCTTACTTAGCTCTAAATATATGAATCAGTGTTTTCCTCAATGGGGATATTCCCTTCATCAGTGAAGATTGTTACTCCTGCATGCCCTAGTTGATGTTCTTTGGGAGTTGCTGTGGCTAAAAAAACAAAATATTGTCCGCTGGTTGCCCTTCTAGTGATGAGTGTCTCCTACGCTGGCTAGGCTGGTCCTTGGACAACAGTCTGCTTCCAGTCCCATACTGAAGCCTTTCCAAGTTGGCAGACTCTACTAGAGATATGCTCATATGCTGTAATCTTTGAGATGCCTGGGCTATCTCTATAATGTCGCCCTGCCTTATGTGTCTTAATACACATTTCTTTATAGTCAGAAAGATATTGGAAGGGAAATACTCAACTTGTGACCATCTGTAAGAGACCATGTTATTCTAGATAACAACCAGCATTGCTTTATAAAGGACAAGTCTTATCAGAGGTATCTTATCTTTTCTTGGACTGGATAACAGGTCTGGTAGGATGAAGGGAAAGGAACAAATAGAATTTATCTTGACTTTAATGGACAATCTTTGTAAGTTTCTGGTCCCCTCTTTTTTCCTCCCCCCCCGAAAAAGCATATTTTGGGCTAGCCCTTTGGTGATGGGCCTTTCCTAGCTTAGTAATTTCCAGACCAATGAAGAAAAACATTTAATACAAAGATTCCCTAGTTACATGTAAAAACAATTTTTAATATTTACTTTTAAAACTGTGAATTCTAAATTCTCTCCCTTCTTCCCCTCCCCATTGAGAAGGCAAGCAGTTTGATATAGGTTATACATGTGGAGTCATGCAAAATACATCCATAACAGTCATTTTGTGTAAGAAAACACAGACAGAAAAACCTCAAGAAAAATAAAGGTTAAAAAATAAAGAATGCTTCAACCTGTACTCAGACACTATCAGTTCTTTCTCTAGGGAAGGAGAGCATTTTTCATCAGAAGTCCAAACCAATTTTTGGAGCCATTTCAGGTCCTGGTTCTGACACCTACTGCCTTTTGACCTTCATTTGCAATATGCTTATCCATAAACCCTAGTCCAGATCCTCATCTCTCATCCAGAGGACTGCAATAGCCTTCCTGCTTTTAATCTTGTAAAGTGTCCCATGTCTTGAGTTACTTAGTATAGAGGTTACTTAGTATAGTGAACAGAGCTCTGAACTTGGAGGCAGGGAGACTTCAAGTTAAATCGTGTCTCAGATATTTAATGTACGACCCTGGGCAAATTATTTAATCTCTCTGAACCTCAGTTTTTGCACCTGGAAAATGGTAATAATAATAGTGTCTACCTCACAGGGTTGTGGTGAGATTCAGATAAAATTACACATATATAATTAGTCTTCCAGTGAAGCCTGAGACATTTTAAAAAATATTTTATTTATTTCCCAATTGTGTGTAAAACCAATTTTTAACATTCATTTAAAAAAAAGTTTTGAGTTCCAAATTCTATTCCTATGTCCCTCCCTCCCCTCCCTGAGACAGTGAGCAGTCTGATATAGGATATATATATATATATATATATATATATATATACATGCAATCATGTCAAACACATGCATATATATTTTGTGCAAGAAGATTCAAAGCAAGAGAGAAATAAGAAAGTGAAAAATAGCATGCTTCAGTATGTATTTAGACAGCATCAGTTCTTTCTCTGGAGGTAAATCGCATTTTTCATCATGAGTCCTCTGGGATTATCTTGAATCATTGTATTGCTGAGAATGGCTAAGTCATTCACAGTTCTTCATTGTACAATGTTCTCCTGGTTCTGCTCACTTCACTTTGCATCAGTTCATGTAAGTCTTTCCAAGTTTTTCTGAAATCACTTTGCTTGTCATTTCTCATTGCACAATAATATTCCATCACAATCATATACTCCAGCTTCTTTAGCCATTCCCTAATTGATGGACATTCCCTAGATTGCCACTTCTTAGCCACCACAAAAAAAAGAGATGCTATGAATATTTTCTACAAATAGGTTCTTTTCCCTTTCAAAAAATCTCTTTGGGATACAGACTTATCAGTGGTATTGCTGGGTCAAAAGGTATGCACAGTTTAATAGTCCTTTGGGCATAGTTCCAAATTACTCTCCCAAACTGCATCAGTTCACAGCTCCACCAACAGTGCATTAGTGTAAGCCTGGGGCATTTTGAATAATACAGAAGATGACCCAACTCTGAAGTGGTGAAGAAAATTGGACTGTGTCACCGAGGACCTGAGCTGGTGTGAGAGCTTATTTGAGGAGAGACATGTAGAAAGAGAAAGTATGATTTTTAGAAACTTCATATAGGTAGGGGAATTGATCTCTTCAACGTATCCTTGATTTCTATCTTGCTTCCCAAGAGGAGAGAGAGAGAGAGAGAGAGAGAGAGAGAGAGAGAGAGAGAGAGAGAGAGAGAGAGAGAGAGAGAGAGAAAGAGAGAGAGAGAGAATGAGGATGAGAATGAATTTCCTTTTGGATGAAATCAGGGGCTCCTTTCTTGGTTGGGTCAAGATTTCATCATTTTCTTATCTAAGGAACACATTCACTCTTGTGTGTTTTCTGCTATATTCTACTCTGTGTCTTTCCTCTGATTTCTGTTTGCTATTTGGTTGGATAAGTGGTTTTACTCACATTTGCTATTAGTGACAGCCTTTTGTATACCCAGAATTTGGTGAGAAGGGCCCATGCATCGGTATACACCTGGGGCTACCTTCCCCTTTAAGAACATTCAGGAGAATGGCTGTCTTGAACCCTTAAAATCATATCCATGCCCTTATGCCCACAATATTTAGGGAGAGCCAGCAATGGAGATAGCTCATGACTGAGACTGCTTAATCAAGATGTCTTCTACCGATCCACTCAGCATCAAGAAATTATCTCCAGGACATTAAATTAAAATTAAACATTTATTAGTTAAAGTTCATAAAACAAAGTATAAAATAAATTTAAATAAACTTTCAAATAATTTTTTGGGTAAGTTTGTTTCATTTATACTTCTCAAATTATAAAACCTTAAAACTACACTAAGACCTTTGGGAACCTCCTCTTGAGGACCAGAGAAAAGAGCCTCATTGTGCCTAGTCTCCCTCTATGCTCTCACCAGCTAGGGTGTCCAAGGCTTTACTCCTCTTCTCAGAGGTGGGCCAAAACTCAAATCACATCTCTCCATGCCATCTGCAGGCCGTATTAGGACTATACGTTTGGGCACATATATCTTATTTAGATGGGCATATGCACATACATAAAGCATAGAAGAAAGAAATGTTAGTTATTTGTGTTTCTTTTCTGAGCAATTACAAACACAACCCAGCATTCAGCTCTAATGTTGATTCTGATGTTAATATACTCTCCAGTACAGACATTTCTCTCTAGTCAGATTGGCCTCCCTAAAGTCCCATTTCTGCATGTCACCCTTGTCCTTGCTAATGTCTCTTCCTAATCTCTCCATTTGGAATTCTTCCCCCTTTTCTTCTGACCATTTGATTCCAATAATTACGGCCCAGTTCATTTTCCATTACTCCCAGGAAAGCTCCTCAAACTAATCCTTGGTGACCATTATGTAGAGTACATTGAAATATGGCAAAATATCTGATTTGTTGCAGGATGAAGAAAGAAGATACAAAATAAATATGTGTATATATATTAAAATGTATATATATATACACACATATATATATACCTGTACACATATATGTATCTAAATATATATGTAATGATGACTATAAATGATAACAGCATGAGAGACACCAGAATGTAGTGGTCAGGATGACCGGAGTTCAAGTCTTGCCTTTCATACCTACTGGCTTTGTCAACCTGAATGAGTTCCTTACTCTCAGTAACTGACGTAGACCACTTTCTCATATCAAGTTGCAGAGAAGGTACAGAATGGCATTGGTAGAGGGAAATTGCCTCTGCCAGAGAAATCATAGGATAGTTCCTATCCTTAATAAAAAAAATTAACATAATCTGGAAAAATAATAGAATTAAAAAGGATATAAAAACAAATAGGCATTATTTGGTTTACATTAATATATACATTTAAAAACATAATTTAGGGTAAAGGATATTATATATGATTTTTAAACTGTTTTGTTTAACTGTTGTTAATGATTACTAAATTTAATAAATGTAATTCTTCTCTCTAAAAGAAGTTGACCTCCATCTTTTTGTTCCCTGAGAATAAGCATATTAGGGTCATAGGTGGCACTTGATAAATGCTGATTGAATGAAATGGGAAAACCTTAATTACATCACAAAATCAGTCAGTAAGTAAGCATTTTACAAAATTGTGTTTTATAAAAAAATTCTATGCATTAAGGAGAAGGGAACAGTGCCTTCTCATATCTTTTCTTTGGGGCCAAGCTTAGTCATTATGATTTTTCATCATTCAGTTTCAATTGTCTTGTCATTTTTTTAAAACATTTTACATTGCTTTAGTTATTGTGTATAAGGTTTTTCTGTTTCTGCTTATTTCACTTTGCATCAGTTCATATCAATCTTCCTACTGTAAAAATCACATCTTTTAGTTTGTTTTTTGTTTTATGTTATAAATGCATTTTTATTTCTTAGGGGAAAAAATTATCATGCCTTTATTTATCTTTTACTCCTCCCCACCCCACTGGAGACATCCAGACCAAAGCTTTGTAACAAATAAGTATTGTCTAACAAAACCAGTGTCCATAAAAATTTACTCATTTTGAATATACGTCCATCCTCTCTCCCAGTCAGGAGCTGGGTAGAGTTTTCCATCATTAACCTTTTAGAATCATGATCCATCATTGTGTCAATTGATCAGAATTAAGTGTTTCAAAATTGTTCATTTTTACAGTGTTGGCCTTATATAAATTATTCTCCCTGTGCTCACTGCATTCTGGTATCAATCCATACAAGTCTTCCCAGGTTTCTGAAACCATCACCTTCATCATTTCTTATAGCACTACATTTCATACACAATCTTTTGTTCAACCATTCCACAAGTGACTGGTACCCCCTTAGTTTTCAGTTTCTTGCCACCTCAAAAAAATTGCTATAAATATTTTCAACAGTCATTTATTAAGAGCTTGCTGTGTACCAGGTATGGTGTTAAATGATGGGGGTGTAATGAAAGGCAAAAACATAACCCTTGTCTAAAAGAGCTCACATCTTAATGGGTATAAAATATGCAAATAGCCATGTGCATACAAGATCCACACAGGGTATAGTGGAGGTACTCTGAGAGGGAAGGCACTGGTGGGAAGGACAGAGCCGGTAGGGGGCCAGGTAGGAAAGTCTTCTTGCAGAAGGCAGATTTGAGCCATCTTGAAGGAAGCTGGGGAAGTTAGAATTCAGGTTAGGGGGGAGGACTTTCCAGGCAAAATGATAATAATCCGTATTACAATATTTTCACACTGATTCTCTCTTTTGTTCCTAGAGGACTAGGTAGCTGTCTGGGGTAGTTCTAAAGGGATAGGCATTAACCTTGGAGAACATGGAGACTATTCCATTGAGGCTAAAGTAGGTTGATAACAGGCTCCATTGTTTAACATTTTCATCAATGACCTTGATGTTTGATGATGTTGGGTTTAATAAATTTGCAGATGACATCAATTATGGAAGAACTAGGGAGGGCAGAACTTTGTAAGAATAGAGAGGAAAAATGAGTGAGTGTTTTGAAACAAATCAGGGATGCTCCAAAGGACAAGTGCAGTAAGGCAGTAGGAAGAAAGGAAGGATGGAAAGAAGAAAATAAGCATTTATTAAACACCTACAGTGTGCTGGGCTCTATGCTAAGGGGCTTATAACTATTATCTCATTTGATCCACGTAACAACCTTGGGAGGTAAATGCTGTTATTATCCCTATTTTACAGTTGAGGAAATTGAGGCAATCAGAAGTGAAGTGACTTGCCCAGGAGCATACAACTAGTAAGTGTCTGAGGTCAAATTCGAGCTCAGATCTTCCTGAGTCTAGACTCAGTACTCTATCCGTGCACTTGTGTAGTGTGCCTTCCTTGCTCCAATATATACTGCCTATTTCTGCCAAGTTAATCTTAAAGGGGAGGAAAGTTTTTGATTGGTGGCATTAGGAGAGGTTTCCTGAAAAGGATGACATTTGAACTAGGCTTTAAAGATGGGGTATCATGGTGCAGTGGAAAGAATGTTAGACTAAGAATCAAGAGATTTGGGTCTGAGTCCTGGTCCTAATGCTGCCAATATGACCATGGGAACTTACCTAATCTAAGTCTCAGTTTCCCCATCTTTAAAAAGTGGATAATATTTATGCTACCTACTTCAAACAGTTGGAACTGCAGAGCTTTATAAATATAGAATCATAGGTTTGGAGCTTAGAGGGGCTTTAGGGTTCATCTAGTCCAACTCTATTATACAGTTAAGGAAACTGAGGTCCATGAAGTTAATGGACGTGCCTAAGGTTGCATAGGGGATAAATCCTGATGTAGGATATGAGCTGAAGTGCTTTGACCTCAGATCCAACAATTTTTCTACTAAGTTACACTATCTCCTACCTGAACATACAATGTTAATGGAAAGTATTTTTAACAGGGGGTGGTGGGAGAGTAGAAGAGGAAGGGAGGAAGGAGGCATTCCACTCGTAGGAAACCAAGACACAAAGACAAAGAATTCAGGGTGTATGATGGAGAAGAGTCCAATGTGGCTGGAGTGTGGAGTCTCCTAAAGGGAGCAGTAGGATGGAAGGCTAGAAATGAGAGATGAAGACTGATTCCAGGAGACTTCAATGTCAATCTAAGAAATCTAAGCTTTTCTCAGTGGGTAGAGGCTGCCATCAGTGGAAAGGCTTTGAACAGAGAGCTATCATGCTTAGAGCTCAGAATAGGAAAGAGGGTAGTTTACCCTAAGAGAGCTAGGAGGGGCTGTCTTGGCATTTTCTTTACAATGAGCAACTCCAAGCCCTCCACCGCCTCCTCCTGTCCTCCCATCCTCTGCTTCCCATAACCATTGGTTTGCATTTCTCTGGTGCACACATCCCTTGTGGGATGTCATCTCCTTAACTGTCAGGAATTGTTTTCCTGTTGTCCTTGGGCATTCCCAGCGTCTGCCTACTGCAGAACAAACCCACACAAAATGGTCATTGAACTGAACTTTGTACCATGGTCATTTGTCACATACCAGATTAGAAGTCCCACGAATCCAAGAAGAGCTTTATATTTTATACTTTGTACGCTCTGAATACTTAATGGGATGCCCTGCACACAGTAATAACGACAATACCTGGCATTTATTGTTTGTAAAAACACTTTCAAATATTATCTCATTTTGTCTTCCCACCAACCTTGGGAGGAAGGGCCTGTTATTATCCCCATTTTATAGATGAGGAAATAGAGGTAGCCAGAGGTAAAGTGACTTGCTCAGGGTCTCACAGCTAGCAAATGTCTGAAGCAGGATTTGAACTCAAGGATTCCCTATTCTAGCTCCAGTACTCTATCCACTGTGCTACTCAGTGATTTAACGCATGTGTGTTGAGTTGAATTATTTTGGTCCTGCCTAGTGTTCTCTGTTCAGTTTGGGTGTTTTGACTAAATTTTAATTATTTGAATCTGAATTATTTGAATTTGAATCATTCTGGTTCTCTGTGGAGTTCTCTGTCCAGTTTGAGTGTTCTGATTAAATAGGGATAGATTGAATTTAGAAGAAATTCAAGGACACCTATAAAGATGATTTAAATTTGAAAAATAAAACCATTGAGGAAAGGTTAGATGAACTTAGATTCACTCAGTTGTGAAGAAAGCAAACAAGCCAGATGTGTTTTAATGATGATTCTCAAGCATCTGCCATGCTCATTCCCAGAGAAGGGGTCCATCTCCAATGAGGACACAGGAGGAATGAATGTTGCTTACATGCAGCATGAGGGATGTAGGTTAGATGTAAAGAGCTTCCTGATGGTGGGTGGTCACCATAGGCTTCTAGGTGCTTAATAGCTATTTATTGACTGTTGACTCCCAAGGGACTGTGTGGAATTTCCTTTTCTCCTCCCTCTCCCGGCATCAGAACTAGTCATGATCTATGTGTCTTGAATGATTTTGGGAGGGATTCTGACTGGAGGATGAAAGTGTAGATAGATGATCTCTATGATCTTAGATTTTAAAAATTTTTAAAATTAAATTGAACTCTTGATTATAATTCACATTTACACAGTACTTAGTAAAAGCTTCCTTCATGACAACCCTGTGAGAAAAATAATACAAGTAGTCTTACGCCCATTTTATAGAGTATAAGGAAGTGGAGACTCAGACAAGTTAGGAATTTGCCCAGAGTCTCAAAGCTCTTGCTGGGTAGAATTTGAACTCGAGGTTTAGGACTCCAAATCCAGTCCTCCTTTCATGAAACCAACCTCCTGTGGGAGAGCATGCAGTAAAATATTAATCAGGAACTGATGGCCTTTCAAAATCAGGATTTGAGGTGCATAGTCCTCTCTTCTAGACTGTCACAGGGCTGGGAGGGACCTTAGAGATCATTTATATCAATCCTCTCGTTTTACAGATGAAGAAACAGGTCTTCAGGAATTAAATGCCTTGCCCAAGGGCACATGATCAGCAAATGGCAGTAGAGACAGCAAGAGTATACAAGGATAGGAAATGAAGATTTGGATAACAAATTTTCTTTTTACATAACATTGTTTATGGAATTGGTTTTAAGAAGAAGGAGGCTAGCATATGGATCTTTGTCCAGAAAGAGGTAATAAGAGGCACCATGTTTTCTATTATCTCTTTGGGCTTGACTTGATATAGTAGGAAAAGCACTGAACTTTGGGGCCACGGGACCAGGGTTTGAATTTGCCTCTCCCAGTTACTACCTGTGCAATATTGAAAAAGTCAATTAGCCCCTCTGGGCCTCAGTTTCCTCTTTTGTAAAGATGAAGAAATTCGATCAGATGACCTCTAAAGTCCATTATAGATCCATGATTTTGTAATCCATTAAAAAGATCAAACTCAGTCATCAAGTCAAACAGGTCTCTTCCGGAAAACTCATTTGTGATAGTTGGATGGTCATGATTTTCCCATTTCCTCTCCTCTGCTCCCTCCTCCTTACCTCTCCATTAAAAAATAGTCATGACTGATTCAACCAAATCTACCATCTCTGGCAGGGAACCTCAAAGCTCGATCAACCTTTTACTAGGTTCATGGATTACTGATGTGGTCTTCCTGACCTCTGAGATTTTCCCCTCCGCCTCCTTTTTTTATGAGACTGTACTGAGATCAAAGACAACCTACAGCTATTTATGAGAAACCCAGGAGGGAGGAGTGGGATACTGAGCCATCGATAAGCCCCTTTTGGAGCTGGTCTCAATCCCTCCTCCACCCCAGCATCTCTGGGCTCCTTGAAAGGCAGGGTGAGGTGTGGGGAGTGGGATCTGGGAGCCTCTCATTGCTGTCTCCCTGCAGTCTAGGGGTAATTGACTCCCTCCTCCTGATATTCAGCAGACCTCCTATCTGCTTCATTTTCCCTTTCTCTATCCCTCCCCTCAAATCTCTGAGGCTCCTATCCAGCATTTGGTAAATTTCCACTCTAGGGAATTCACTGTTAACCTATAGCTGTACACCTAACCTATTCCTTACTGATGTGTGTTTGTGCAGTATACACCCGAAGGAAGAACATCAGAATTAAATGATTCTGATTATATTTTTATATATCTATATATATCTATTGTAGTTATTATAGTTAATTATATTTAACTCATTCAGGGGCAGTAGTGTGGTGTCTATGTTTGTGTGTATCTCTAGAGAGGAGACACACGTGAGCTGCCTCTCAGTGAGTTTTCTTGTTGTTCTACTCTAAATTTCCTTGTAAATTCTTTGTGATAAATAATAAAAAATGTAAAAAAAGATAAAAATAATAAAGACGGTTTCTGTAGGGATAGGAGCTGCTGATTCTCTGGGTGAACAAAATTAAAATAACTAAATTTGAAGTCAGAAGACCTGGGTTTGAACCCCTGCTTATACCCCATGTGACCTAGAATGATTTCTTTGAAATCATAACTCTGGGGCTACGAGGACCTCAAGAGGCATCTAATTCTCCCCCGTTAGTTTGTTGTTCAGTCATTTCAGTTGTGTCCAACTCTTCGTGATGCCATTTGGGGTTTTCTTGGCAAAGATCCTGGAATGGCTTGCCATTTCCTTCTCCAGGTCATTTTGCAGATGGAAAAACAGAGGTAAATAGGGTTAAGTGAGTTGTCCAGGGTTGCACAGCTAGTAAGATCTGAGGCTGGTTTTGAACTCAGAATTTCCTGATTCCAGGTCAGAGCTCTATCCATTTCACCTAGCTGCCCCTACCCCATAATTTCACTTATAAGAAAACTGAAGCCCAGGAAAGTTAAGCGAGTTGCCTGAGGTCACACAGGTAGTAAGCATCAGGGGCAGGATTGGAACCCAGATCTTCTGTCCTCTTTCCACAGAGCCCAAGCTCTTTCCACTGTACCATGCTGAGTCAATGAGCCTTAATTTCCTCAAAATGAAGGGGTTGGATTGATTGACCTCTAAGGTCCCTTTCAGATCCCCATGACCTAGTTGGACGTGTACGTGATGGCATTGGTATCCCAGATCCCCACTTACGCTTGGTCCATGATATTTATTTTGTAACTTCAGTGCTCTTTTTTCCCCTCCCAATTTGACTTCAAGTTGGTTCTGTAACTCTTAGCTATAGACTCAGAGATACTCTTTGTTCAAAGCTAATGTATAAACTTCATTTTCAACTCAAGACCTGGAATCAAAACTCCTGCACCCTTTCTTCTGCTGTTCCCCAAGGGATCAGGTTTGAAATACTTCCTCCTCTGTTTTCCTCCCTCCCCCTCCTTGGGTTTAGCTCATCAGGGGACTCTCATACTTGGAAAGCAGATTTTGGACCTGAAATTTTGCTGCTTGATAAAAGTGTTGTAGAAGGCCATGAAGTAACTGATGGCCTTATTTTGATTTTTGTTCCTGCTTCCCCCTCCCCCTTTCCTCCCCCTTTCATATTTCTCCCTCTGAGTAACGCCTGCCCCATTCCGAGGTTTTGCAATGTTCCCCTTCTCTGTTGATGTGTTTTGTACATTTCCCAAACAGAATTCCACTCTGGTGATTAGCATGAGATCAGAAGGAAACATCCCTGTCACCCCTTTGGGGACCCAGATGTGGGTCCCTTACTCTTGTTGGGGCCACCAGAGCCAGGATGCAAGTTGATCCCATTTGCTTCTCCTCCAAACCCACTCATGGTTATATTATTAAATGAAATAGTTTGTACTGATTATAATGACCTATTTATAGACCTCTGCTTGATGGTGGGGTTTAAAAAAATTCTTTTTGGCAGGGCTCAGATAAGAATGGGACCAGGAAACAGCCTGCCCTTGTCTTTTCTAGACGAGCAAGTCCTTGACATATCATTTCATGATTTCCTTTCCTGTTATCTTCAAACATTCCCTCCAAGCAGAGTCTGACAGCAACAGGAAGGCTGGCAAAGGGCTGAAAAGAGGATTGTTTTTCTTTGTGTTTGAAAATGGATCTTTTCCTCTTGTCTCCCTCACCGTCCCCTTCTCTTTATTTTATACTATCATTATTATTATTTTTTATTACTGACATACTTGCCAAAAAAATATTCCCTCAAATCAGCAAAGCTCTTGCGTTCTTCTCCAAAACTAGGGCAGAAAGGGGGGATTCCAGGCTCTTTTTCCCATTCAAGGGAAAGGTCTCTAAGAGCTTTCTAATCAGCTCACTGTCAGCCTGTTTCCTCTGATCAGCTTAATAGGTCCACTTGAAGTTCACAACTGCCAAAACCATGGCTCCAATGGAAAGCATGGGAGCATTTGAGAAGCATTTATAAACGTCCATTCAAGATTATCTAGGAGACTGAAATCTGAGGGAGACTGCCTGTTCAGCAAAGCTTTTATTCTTGATTAAATGGCCTTTCTCTACCCTTAACAAGGGGGGAACTGCAAGCCCCCTCCCAACTCCCTGAGTTTCCTTCTCTCTCCTTCTTTCCTTCCCCCCATCTTACTCCCAGCTATTGAAGTGTAAATTTGACTTCTTTGCCCTTTGCTGGATTCCTGCTTCTGTAAACGAGGCTTCCTGAAGCAGGGCCATAAATGTCTTGGTAGAAATGAACTTTTTAATCTCTCAAAGAAGGTGAGTGAGGGTGGCCTTCTGGCTTTAATACATTTTATTTGAAATTAAAACACCACCACAACCACTAAGCCCCACCTCTGGCTATCTCTAGCTGATTCAGATGTATGTGAGGTAAGAAGCTTATCGTGTAACTGGGCAGAGTTTGGCTATGAGAACCTTTCCTTCCTGTATGTTTAGGCCCCTCGAAAAGATCTGTATCATGTAGGAGTTGGGTCTATTGCGTTGGAATTAATGAAAGAAAAATTTTTCTTGCTGGCAACTCATCCAGAGTATTGCTAAGCAATGTCAAATGTCACTCAGTGTAAAGCTGGCTTCTCAGCTTACTCTAGTGGACAGATCATTGGTCTTGGGAGAAGACCCAGGCTGCACCCCTGCCTCATTTGTTATAACCTTGGCCAACTTTCTAGATTTCTCCAGGCCTTGGTTTTCTCATCTTTTTTTTTTTCCTTTTACTTGTTTTCAGTGTTCGACAATCACTTCCACATATCTTAGATTTTTTTCTCCTCCCTCCCCCTTCTTCTCCCCTCTCTCCCCACGGTTTTCTCATCTTTAAGACAAATGGGTTGGGTTAGACTTTTTAAAAATCCTATCCATTTCTAACATTACGAGATTCTTAGTTCCTAATTGATGGCAGGTTCAAATCTGAGCATCATCTTCTACGCAAAAATTCAACCCAGCTTAACAATTATTTAGTAATTGATCATGTATTAATTTCTGGAAAAGTTCTCCGTTACCCCTAAATCAGTAAGTTGCATTCGAGGCAGAAAAGCGTCTAAAAGTGATAGGTTTCCTGTCTTAATCACCCTTTTTGTTCCTGAAATAAAAGAAAAAAAAAGCCATGTTTTTTTAAGAATGTAAAGTCAATTTTGTTTTGTTTTTGACTGGGATGTTTTAACAAGTAGAGTTAACTTTTAAATGGTTAATATCCCCAACAGCAAGAGCCCTTATTTATATCACTGGTTTCTGGATGGGTTTCCTCCTTCCAGGGATGGGGAACCTGTGGCCTAGAGGCCTCAAGGCTACGGGTTCCCCATCCCTGTTCTTAATCTTCTTCAATCCATCCCACCGCTCCAAAATTAATATTCCTAAAACACAAGTCTGACCCAGATACTCCCCTGCTGAAAAATGGCTCCTTTTGTCTGAGCTCTCAGACATCAGTGCTCACTCACCTTTAAATACTTGGCATTTATCTATATATGATTCCCTGCCATCTTCCCCTTCCTCATACCTCTGAATATAAACTCCTTGAAGACAGAGTTTGCTTCATTTTTGTATCCTTGGAGCCTAGCACATGCCTCATACACAATAGATGCTTACTAAATGTATGAATTTTAGGTGAGCTAATGCCTCAGCAAAGTGGGTCTATTCTTATGGTGTAGTGCGACAGGCCTGAAACTATGGATAACTGGAGCCAGAGATGGCAAGGCAATTATTTTAGACCAAAGTGCCCTTTTTTGTGTAACGCTAATGGGAGTGAACCGCGTACACATCTGTAAATGGGAAAGCTTGGCCACACTCCCCTGTTCCTGCCTCCCCCTGTTTAACAAAAAGCTTCTGAAACATGTCAAGAGAATGAGGATTTGTATATCCGGGTGACACTTTGAAAAAACCATGAAAATGGCTGAGAGGAGACACCCTCTCCACCCTTCCATGCCCCACAATGCATTCCAACAGCTGTGAAAAGAAAAATATATATACCACCCTGTAGTCAGACCCAAACACATGAGTCTGTTTTAGCTAACAATAACTGTCATTCAATAAACTCTACAGGAGACTTCCCTTTCAGTTACATTGGTTGAGAATGTGACAGTCGACTCTTTTCAGTCTTTGCATAGAAAGATCTGTTTCTCTTCTAGACTGTGTTGGAATTCTCTTTAGCTTAGATTCTCTGTTCTGAATTAGAAAGGAGAAATCCCAGTGCCAAAGTTGATATACACACAGATATCCTCATGTGCCTGGGTTCTTGTCTTCCCCTCACCCAAACTTAGGGTCCTACAATAACCATAGTGGTCAGTGGCATAGTATTTATGTTTTATGTATATCATCAGGATGGTACAATGGAAAGACCATTGACTTTGCAAATGAAAAGATCTGGTTTCGAATCTCATTGTTGATGTGCACCATAAATATGGCTTTAGGAAAATCACTCTCCCTGGGGCTCAGTTTCCTTATTTGTGCAATTTTGGGCTAGATATCCTCTAACTCTAAATATTTGATCAGATGATCACATTTGATCTTTATGACAATCCAATGGAGGTAGTGGTACAGGCATTAATCCCATTTCACCATGATGAAATGAAGACTTAGAGAACCCAATCATCTTGTTCTAAGAAGCTCACAAGTTGGACTTGAACCCTGGAATTTAAGTATGATGATTTTTCTAACCCCAACATTAACCACGTTATGGGACTCTTTATTATTTAAAAAAATTAATAATTCATTTTTTCCACATTATGTGTTAAGACAATTTTTAACATTTAAAAAAAAGTTTTGAGCTCATCTTTAGTAAAGAAACAAACCTCTTTGTTAGGGTCAGTTGTTTAGAAAAATTCTTTTGAAAAAATGAGAACTCACATAATCCAGATATACTTATTTATTTCATATTAGTGAAGGAGTTTTATGTGGAGTTTCCCAAATCATGATTTAGTGGTATCGAAGGTACTGAACAGAAAAAAATCACAGTGCCTATGTAGTATGTCCCAAACTATTTAAAGCTTAAAACTGCACCAGGACTTTTGAGACACACTGTGTATATATTGTCAAGTAGAACATTTTGGTGAAGGGAAGCAGAAGGAAAGAACTGTGTGATCAAATTCTTAAAACAAATAACACAACTATATTCTATATTAAAATTTTTTAGCTGAGGCTAGCATTTATGTGTCAACTCTCCAGGAAGAGTTCTAACCTAAGATAAACTTATGATCTCAAATTCAAACACCAAATCCCTTCAAACCTGCACCATATTTTACATTTGAGTCACTCAAAATTGTGGGGCAGAAACATGTAAACAGAATGAGAAAAGCTATTTTCTACAAGGCACGCTACTTAAAAAAAGTTTTGTAGTTTGAAAATGGTTCCTCCCCTTTCCCTCTTTATGAACTTTTAAGGGAAAAAAAAAAAAGAAATTTAGAAAAATGCTTCAGATACCAGGGGGACTTTATCCAAGGCCAGTCCTTCACAGGTTGACAAGAGATTATGGGCCTGTCATGAAGACTGAGATACTCTATTTAGGTTTCAGGGTGATAACGATACTAGAGGAAAAGGAAAGACACCTAGAAAATTTATAGTTAGGGGCTAGTTTCTTGGTGGGGGAGAGAAATTCCACTTACTGCAGGTCCATATTCTAAATAAGCCTTGTAAGGACCTACCCCAGTCTACAGTATAATACATAACAGAAAGCTCTGATTGTGTTGTGTGCGGAGACCTCTTTCATTCTTGATGTTGTCTGTCATTGAGGAATTCTTTTCAGGAGTTTGAGGGAGATTCTTTCCAGAAATGTTTGATAGTTTACATTTCCCAATATCCTAGCTGCTGGAAACCTTCCCTAGAGGCATCTTTCCCCTGCTTTTCAACATCTTTCATTCCTCTCTTTTGGATCACTGTTTGTTTCTGAACCATAATATTTCCCTAACAAACGTTACATTTGGAGGGGAACACATCTCCTCCTCCCCACCTCTCTCTGTCCTGTCCAATTCACAGGCTCATAAAATGAGAGACTTTTGTAGTCCTCTGGGCATCCCTGTTTGAATGACCTTCCTTTTTCCTCCTATGACCTGCACTGTCTACATTGTAGATCTAAAATGAGAGGATTTTATTTTCTCCAAGCTTTAGGAAATCCATTTGCGCTTCACTCTGTCATTCCAAATAACCTCTTTATATGACCTTAGCCAGTGGGAGGAAATCAGTTCTGTGGAAAAACAAGTATTCTGCAGTTAAAACATATAAAAAAAGACCCTGAATGGAACCATAGGCTTAAAGAGGAATTCTTGTTGTTATCATACATGCGACATTTATAACAAACATGAAAACCTAACCAATACCTATCAGCCAGACAAGAGGTAAATCTGTAACTGGTTCTCCCACATTTAAACCATTTACCTCATGATTAGAAGTCAAATATATCATATATTTTAACGGAATAAAAAAAACCCAATATGTTTGCTTTGGGTCTCCTTCCAAATCTGTCTGCATGCTTATAAATTTCCCTTTCCTTTGGCTTTCATATATGTATGCATTTAAATATAAGTATAGGTCTTGGTTGATGTGTTTGTTCTTCTGGTTCTACTCAACTTGCCTTGCTTCAGGATCACACAGTTGGGCTTTGGCAAGTGTTTCCTTGTATCCTGTATATTTGCTATTTTTTAAGTTAAATTTTCTTTTTGCCTTTTTTTTTGAGGGGGTGGTAGATCTGTGTTTCATTGGTGTGGGGAACATTGCTTAAGTGGAAACTCCCTCCGCTAGTTTGGATTAGCTACTTTTCTGTAATTTAATTTTAGTGCAATGATTGGGTGGCTGAGAAATTAAGTGTCCTCCTCAAGGTCACAAAACTGTCCTTGAACCTTGGTTCTCCTAACTTCAGGGATGGTCGTCTATTGCACAATAATATGAACTCTCTTCTATTACCTCAATATACCATGATTTCTTCATCCACGCATTGGACACACAGGCAGTTTTCAGTTTCTGGCTAGTGTGCAACAGCTGTGAATTTTCTTTTTCTATAGGGAGATTGAACAAGTCAAATCCCACAATTTCTCATGCCAGTCAAAAGGGCAGAATGACCATTCTACAGAATGACCCAGAGGCTTTAGAAACAAAAAGAAATATAGTTCTCAAAATCCTGTAAGATCAACCAATTAACAAGCAATTTTCAAGTTTTGGCCAAAATGTTTTGAATTGAATTTGTGAAATGAAAATGTTTGCAGAGTGTATAAGGCATGTATATAAAAGGAGTAACCACTTCCTTAAATGGATTGAAAGTACCTGTCCCAGGTGCTGTCCATACAGAACACACATGAAATAATGAGGCTGATTCCCCAAGTCACAGGGGAGCACCAATCATACCGAATAACCAAAAGGTCAGCAACCCAGGGTAACAAATCATCCGGCCTCAAAGGTGGGGATGAGTAGAGACACCATAAGCTATTTAATATAACCACCGTTTGTCTTATTGATTTGTTTCATGTTTCTTTTGTGTGTACATCATGGTTTTTCCCTATGTTCCTGTGCTGACATGTAACATCACAGTTAAGTAACATCCTGCACGAATGGTTCCCTACCTACCGAGCTGAGGGAAGTACATTTTATTATCTTTTCTCCAGGGTTTAGATAAAGTCACTTAGTTTAATCAGCTTGTCTGTATGTCTGTGTTGATTTGTTTACATTGTTGTGTTTTGTATATTTTTTATTTCCTATAGGTTTTTCCAGGGGCCTCTGAGGTCCCTTTTGGCTCTCAATCTATGATCCTACGAATTTCTCATATTTGTCATTTTTTATGTTGCAGCAAGCAGTCTGTTACAGTCATTTATCCTAATTTGTTTGGTAACTCTCTAACTCATCAGCATCAACTTTCAAGACTTCTCCTACCACACAAGTGTTGCTGTGAATGTAAGGTAACCCTGTGTTTTTCGACCTCTTTGAGGTCTACGAGTAGTAGTGGGATTAAAGAGTTTACTTTTCTCACATAATTTCAAACCATTTTCTAGAGAGATTGGATCAGGTCAAAACTATATTAAAAACATATTAGCATGCCTATAGTTTCACGACCCCTCTACCACTATTGTTATTTTTGTGACTTGCACTTTACTCATTTTTTTCAAATTTGTTTGCCAACATAATCCCTGCATTTAAAAGAAGGATTTATCAAGGACATGAAAGCAACATCCTAGAGTTCTTTCATTCTTTTTCATTTTTCCATTTTTTACTATGTTTTTTAATGAGAAATGGCAATAAATGACTGATGTGAACTTGTAGTCACTTCAATAAACATCTACGGCTAGATCCTGATGAATGCAAATAAGGAATTCCCCTGAAGTGGTTGTATTATTTAAATTCATACTATCTCCATTGTGTTAGAGTGTTTTACCATATTTTGTAAAATTATAACTTCTATAGTTGGAATCTGAATATATCTGTCCGCTTTAGGAGATTCATTATTCGCACTAATTGAGACATAGCTGTGTGTCTCAACATGCAAGGTACAACACACAAGATACTGAGACAACAGTTTTAGCCTCTAAGGAATTTACTGCCTAATGGGAATCACACATAAGTATGATGCAAAATGGAATATGACAGGTCAAAGTCAAGATCTAGACAAAAATTAAATAGGGATTGATCAGTTGCAGTAGAGGTGGAAGGGTGGAGTTGAGACTGATAAACCAAGAAGCAAGAATGTTAGGAGAATTATCAATGAAATTAAAATCACTAAATAATATGGAAGAGGTTGAGGCAAAGTTTGAGGATGTTGTGTTTAAATCCTGACTCTTCTACTTATTCCTTACATGACATTGTGGCTTCAGTTTCCTCATTTTTAAAATGAGGGGGGTTGGAGTCAATGCTCTAATACCCCCCCTCCGAGATCTAAATCTATGGTGATTCTACAATTACATGTAAGATTAAAGTCAGGCACCAGAGCCCCCAAGGAAGATTGGAGAATGTCAAGGAGGTTGGTAGACAGAAGCAATATATATTTGGGCAGAGAAATCCTTCCTTCCTTTCTTTTTCTGTTCCTTCCTTTCCCTCCTTGCCCTTTCCTTCTTCCTCCCTCTTCTCCTTTCCTTCCTCCCTTCCTTTTCCTTCTTCCTCCTCTCCATTGTTCTCTCTTTCTTGAATACAGCTGTCATATTTCACAATCCCCATTCCCAGCTAAAAATCTTATTTTCAACCTAAGCATCCCTTGTTCCTTCAACTTATTCATATATAACAGTTTGGATATCCCTTGTTATCCTTGCTCTCCCATTAACCTTCTCCAGTGTGTCCATGTCTCTCCTACAATATGGTGTTCAGAGCTGTAAACCCCATTCTAGATGTGATTTTGTAGCTTCGTTGACTGCTGACTCATATGAAGTTTATAGCTCACTCAATCTCTAGGTCTTAGAACTCATGACTTTCCAATTTTGTTTTGTTTTTTTAAACCCTAGTTTCACCTTGGGCCATGCTCTGTGTATAATTTATAGGTTTAGAAAATGTTTTGGTGGCAGACAAAAGTGCAATTATTAACACAAATGTAGACTCCTGGATTACTTACTATTTTTTTAATCTGTCCTTCATTTATATGAATGACAAAAAGTTATGTAAGTACAAGGACTTAAAAGTTACCCAACTTCCCTGGGTCTCAGTTTCCTTATTTGTAAAACATTAGAAACTCACATTTATATAGTTTTTTTTTTTACATTTACAAAGAGCTTTCTTTGTAAAGAGTGGATTAGGCAATGGTTAGAGCACTGGATTAGGCAATCACAAACCTGGGTCATGCTGGCTAGATCACTTTGGAGAAATAATTTCACCTATCTGGCCCTTAGTTTCTTCATCTGTAATTTGAGAGGGTGGGTTTCTTAAGATTTCTTTAAGCTCTACAATTCTTTTATTCAACTGGGCAAGTGATAGACGCTGATCTTGAACAAATGTCTAAAGGAGTTGGGTGGGTGGCCGTTGAGCTTGCTGCTTGAGCTGGCGGAAAATTCCTTCTCACCAGGCCGGGAGTATATTTTTGGACCCACTTTGTAAAGTCCTTGGGACCAGTGTGCAGTAATGGCCTTGTTGTGGAGCCCTGAGTAGCTGCAGATAAGCGCTCTGATGAACAATCACTTGAGAAAGGTCCCAGCTGTTATGTTTTTTTTTTTCATAGACTCTCCTACAAAAGAGATGTGGAATAGGGCCTGTACGTGTCTGTCAGTCAATAAGTACATATTAATTGTATAGTAGGTGTTTGGCTTTTCAAGAGGCATTGAGGCAGACATAGTAGATAGAAAACTGGCCTCAGTATCAGGCTTAAGCCCTGCCTCTGATATATATTGACTGTGACCCTCTCAGTATACGAGGCAACGCCCTGAAGACCCTGAATTCCAGAAAAGTTGCTGACCTGCATTGGCAGAGTGAGCTTTCTTACCTGAAAGTTCCATATATGAAAGAAATCACAGTTCCACTCTCAATCCCTACTTTGAACCAGGCACTGAAACAGTCCCTGGTTCAGAAGAACTTGCTATCTTTTGGAGGAGACACCATCTACACAGATAAATATGTGCAAATTCAGTACGAGGTGATGGGAAGGAGGATATCGTTAGCAGAAGAGAGGATCAGAAGGTAGATGAGGGTCTTTCAGAAACTGATGCAGAAGGTTCTGTTTCCCATGAGACCCTCAAAAGAGAAAGGCTGATCAGCACAGAAGGCAAACAGGAATAGGGAAAGTCAAGGACATGCAGCTAACCTTTTGATATTCTTTGTTGACCTCGGAGACTTGGAATGCAAACAACTTTTTGAAATCATATCTCCCTGTTTTAGGAATATTAGCTGTTAAGCTTTTGGTGGCTGTTGGGCCAGCTCCAGGGCTTTTATGTTTATGAAAGAGCCTGGAATTTGAAAATGAAAATGAGTGAGTAACACCCTATTATTTATCAGACTCAGCCTCATATGTAGAAGAGGGATTCACTAGAGAAAAAGAAGCATTCTGTTTTCATTTTGAACTTTTTCTGACTTTAATTTCAGGCCATATTTAAATTTGAAACACCTGGAGGGTGTGTGTGTGTGTGTGTGTGTGTGTGTATGTGTGTGTGTGTATGTATGTATGTGTTGGGAACCTTGATTCCCCCTTTCAGGATTATTCTCTCTCTTCATTCCATGCTCTACTGCTTCCCAATATTTCTATACTTTCATGCTGCACTGTGATAATCCAGACTACCCATTACTACAGGGGTGCAATTTTTAACAACCGGGTCTCCAAAAAAATGTCAGTGACACATACTTTTAAGTTTAATCTGCATTTTAAACATTTCATCCACTATTTTCTTAAGTCAGTCCAATTAATGAAATGATAAAACAAGGCCTGATTTGTAAGATTTGTCTCTTTCCAAAGGTGTAAATGCTCATAATGAAAATTTAACACTTAGCCTTCCAAGCAGGTCTGAACTTTATCCAGCACAATCCTGCACATAGGTCTACCTCCTTCTCCTTTCTGATCTCTAACAGTGTCTCATGACTTCAAGTCTACCCTGTAAAATATGGTGACTATGTGATCCTGGGCAAGTCACTTAACCTTTTAGGAGCCGGACTGGACTATTCTTTCCTCTTCTTCCCCTTCAAACTGACCTGTCCTGGGTTCTATGCCCTTAGGAACATGCACACAGTTGGCTACACAGTGGAAATCAAACTCATTAAATCTTTTTTTTGTTCATATATAATAATAATTCAGTTTCTCTTCCAGGAGATTTTATAGGTTAGCAGGATCCCTGTAGATACCACACCATAATCCAACAGAATAAAATTCTAGGGATGAAATTGTTGATACTTAGGCAGGTTAGTGGTAATGGGAGAATGGAAGGGGGAAGATATTTCAGATGGGAGTCAGGAGGAGGGATATATATGTATGTATGTATACACACATATACACGCATACATATATACACACACATTTCTATATGTATATGTTTTATATATATAGAAAACCCAGGGCAGCTGGGATGCTCAGTGGATAGAGTGCCAGGCTGGGAGAGAGAAAGGCTCCTCTTGCTGAGTTCCAATCTGGCATCAGGCACTCACTGGATGCTTTGTCCTGGGCACGCTTCACTACATCCTGCGTCTCCATATCCTCATCTGTCAAATGGGGATAATAATCGCCCCTCCCTCCCAAGGTTGTTCTGAAGACAAAACTTAATAATATTTGCAAAGTGCTTCACAAACACTAAAGTGTCATATAAATGCTAGGACTTGTTGTTACAGTTCTCTTTATGTCTGCTCTGCATATAATTATATATGTACCTGTTTTGCCAATGCAGAGCAGCCAGCACTTTCTTGAAAACTTCTGTCTATTTGTACTTGCCTCTACCATTCAAATGTAAATGTTTTGTGAGTAGAAGTGGTTTGATTTTTTTTACACGAATTCCTAGCAGCTAACACAGTTCCCAGCACTTAAAAAATTTTATTCATTGATTGATTAGAACTTTGTAATTTGACCATTTTTGGTGGCTAGTTGGCATTTATTTTGCCTTGAAGACTAGTCTCAACTCTTCTGATTGATGTTGCATGATGTACTTTGTGGCTGTTTTTTAAATTTTTTTATAAGATTTCCATTTAACAAAAGAATTAGGCACTGTGAGAGTCAGGTAGCATGGTATATACATATATATGTATATGTATATATATATAATACACTCAACTAGTAGGCCAACTGGATTTCAATCCCAGCTATGCCACTAACTAGCTATATAATCTTGGATAAATCATTTAGTTTTTTTGTCCTTTACTTTCTTATTGTAAGGTTGAACTGGAGTGATCTCAAAGTTCCTTGCAAAGGCTAACATTCTAAAGTACATTTCATTCAACTGGTTTTAGGTTTATCTCTTTCCGTTGAGTATACATTTCCTTTTTTTCTCCGATGGTGACAGTTGGCAAAATTTATTGTATATTTACAGTATGCGGAGTCCTCTATTAAAGACTTCTTGGGAGTTTCAAAGGAAGTTGGAGACACAGACCTTTCCCTCAGATAGCTTATCATCTAATGGGAAAACAACACAAAAGGAGATGTGTAAACATAAGCACAGAAGACAGATACTGATCAACAGACTCAGAATCTTAAGACCTGAAGGCACCTGGACTCTATCTAGCCCATCTCCCTCCTCTTAAAGATAAGTAATCAGAATGAAGGGGTAGGTCCTTAAAGTAAAGTGTGGAACTTGGTTGGATGAGTCAGGAAAACTTGGGTCTTAAGCAAGACTTAAGAGGATATTCTAAGTGAGTAGAATAAGGTGTGTCACAGTTTGAAGGTGGGAAAGTAAGTTGGATAGGAAAATTCAGATAGGCTTACTTTCTTGGAATGAGGATAATTAAAGCACTAAAACAGTCAGAAAGGCTTGGAAACCATTGTTAGGAATTTTGGGTTAGCCAGGGGAGATTTCTGAGAAAGGAGTGACAAGATCAGAAGATGGCTGCTGCTGTGTAAGAGGAAAGGGGACGGCTGGATCATGGGAAGCTTGGTGGGGATTTGATGGGATCAAAGATATCTCCAGCTTTGGTTGTAGGAAAGAAAAAGACTTGTTTATGATAAATATTATGATAGAAGAGTTGGTAAGGCTCGATGAGAAGAAAGAAAAAGTTGGTAGCACTTGCACTGAGAAAAGTTGGGAAAATAGCTAAAGGAGCCTGAGCCTGGGACTTCTGGGAAAACTGGAAAGAAAGTTTTGGGAATGTGTGGGGAAGGTGACTTGCCCTAGCTTTATGTTATGTTGAATTTTAAGTAAAGGTAGGATTTTTAGGTAGAGTTGGCCTTAAGTAATGAGAAAGCTGGGATAAGTAAAAGGGTAAAAGACCTAGGTTAAAGGATATAGATCATGAAAGTCATATTAATGGACTCTTTCCCCTTTTCAGCATAGAGTGAATTCTTAAATGAGAGAGGCAGTGGGGTGTCCTGGAGAGAGGGCATGATGGATGAAATCAGGATGCCTTGGGTTTTAGTCCTAGCTCTGTCATTAACTAGATGCATGACTTTGGCTAAGTCATTTCCCTTCTTTGGGTCTCAGGTTTCTAATTTTCAAAATTAAGGGTTTGGATGAGATGACTTCCATCTCTAAAATTCTAATATTGATACTTGGGTGCTTGGATATATTCAAGCTCTGTTGTTTGTCTTGTGGACCATGAGTTTTCTTTGTTTCTTAGCACTGTTGTGATGAGAGGTTATCTGCCCATGAGCACTGCCTTTCTGATTCTGGCTGAAGGGGATGAATGTCCTAAACCTCTGCAATCCCTTGGTCAGAGGTCATTATGAATTTTATTTCCTCTTTATCCATTACTGCCTTACATCCTGGCTCATGTCGTTGGGGAAAGGTTTTCCGGAAATAGTCACTGACAAAGGAAGAGACTGCAGGATAATTTGTTTCCCGTAGACTAGGGCTGTTTTTCATAAAATAGTCACCAGTCAGGAGTAGAAGAATCTTCCTTTAGTCCACTTTCCCTTTGCCCTCTTCCCTTTCTGCTTCCCTCTCTCCTTCTTATCTATGCTACCCAGGACTTAAAACAGAGATAAACAAACTCAGAAGGTATAGAATTTCCTTCTCACTCCCCTCCTCTCCCTAGCCAGGGGCACATTTCCCAGACTTCTCTCCTCCATCTCTCCCAAGCAGGCACCAAATTTGAAACTTCACCAGATTTTAGGCCTTAAATTGGAAGATATCAGACTCATCTATGAGTAGAAATAAAACAATTTACTATGATTTGGTGGAACTACTTCTTGCCACCTCATCAAGACTGTGGTTCTCTGAGATTAGGAGTTCATCCTAATTTGGCTTTTACCTTCCTGGCCTTATGTTGCATCTTTCGTGACTTCTCTGCTACATTTGACATTGTTTTCACACTCTTGGATATTTTCTTCTTTCTGGGATTTTGTGACGTTGCTCTTTCTTGGGTCTTCTACACTGCTGTGTTCCTTCTCAGTTACCTCTGCTACTCACCATCCATATCGCACCTCTTAACTGAACATTCCCCAGGACAGTCTTGGACTCTCTTCTCTCACCTGGCAATCTCATTTAATCACATTAGTACAGTGATTATCTCTATACTTTGATAACCAGCCCTGAGCTCCAGTTCCAAAGGATTAACTGCTTATTGGACATTTCAAATGGGTTGTTCTATATAGGTACCTCAAACTCAACATATCCAAACCAGAACCCACTATCTGCCCCTTTCCTCAACTCATCCCTTCTCCAAGGATCAGGAACCTGCATTCTTGATGTCACATGGGGCCTCAGGATCCTCAAGTATGGCCATCTAAGTCCTCAGGTATGGCCCTCTAGGTCCTCAAGTGTAACCCTTACCATCTTTCATCATGTCATTCTTGACTTTCATTCTTGACAGATATCTGATCAGTTGTCAAATCACACCTTCTACTTTTCTCTGCACTCACAGCCCCAGACATCATTCAGGCCCTTATCTTCTCTTGCTATCACTATTTAAGTAGCAGGCTCCTGCCACACATTTTTTTTTTTTTTTTTGCATTTCAAACCACCCTCCACCCAGTTTCCAAAGGAACTTTCCCAAAGCTCAGGTCTCACTCTGTGAACTCCAGCCGCTTTGCTATCTCACCTCTCAGATAAAATACAAACTTTTCAATTTAGCATCAAAAGCCTTTCACAACCCAGCCCCCACCTACTTTTGCAGCTTTTATTACACATTTTTGTGCTCCATGTTCTCCGCAGTTTAGCCAAATAGCCCTCCTTTCTGTTTCTCATATGTGACACTCCACCTCCTATCTTCATGCCTTTGTATTGGTTGTCCAACATGCCCGAATGCACTCCCTAGTCATCTCTCCCTCCTAAAATCCTTGTTTTCTTTAAGACTTATTTCCAGGGCTATCTCCTGCAAAAAGACTATTCTGATCCCTCTCCACTGATTGCCTAACATTTTTCCCCCTAAGTTTCTGTGTATTCACTTTAAGAGTATAGACTTGAATTGTCATCTTTCGTATGTTAAATACTTAGTGCAGGGCCTAGTATGCATTTGATAAGTGAATGTTGGTTGTGTTCATTCTATGGGGACAGACAATCACATATTGACTGAACCCATCTTAATCACATTCACATGGTTTTCATGAGCATAGGAACAAGGGGTTCCCACAATTGCAATTCTGCAAGGGCCTGGGGAGAGCTCCTTTAAGGGAAGTGGGCTGTGAGACTCTCATCCCATTGAGTCATCCTGACCTCTGTAGTCCTTGTCCTCTGACACATTACCAGTATAATTGGTGGATGAAGAAGATCTCAAGGGACATTTTTTCTTTATATGGACTATTTGTGTTATGCTTGTTTTCAGGCAAGATACTCAGGCCAGCACGGTGCCAGTGAAAGGTACCTGACACATAGAAGATGTTTAATAAATGTTTATTGACTGACTCATAACTTAAAGTTTTGACTGGCCAAATAAATATACAAAAGACCTAGATTTTGGGTAAGCAGTTTGGAAAGACCTTGTCCATCTAGGCTTAGCTTTATCTCTCTGTCTTTCTCTCTACCAACTGATCTTCATGGGAAGAAGGAAGAAGTTTGAAGTTGAAGGAGTAAGAAACCACGTGTCCCAAAGCTTTTTGGTTGCTATTGGGTAAATAGCTGTTACCTAAATGCTAACCATCAGAGGTACATGAAATGCTAGCCATAAACTAGAGGTGACCTATGGAGACCCAAGCTCAAGGATGAGGAAGTTGAATGAAAAGAAAAGACTAAGTGAGAGGGCATTAACTAGTGGAGAAAACCATCTTCTGTGTCCTATCTAGTTTGATACCTAGGTCAAAGGTTCTTAGTGAAAATGAAAGACCTTCTAGTAGGAGACTAGGAAGGAACAGATGGAAAAAACATTGCTGAGGAAATTTCTCTCCTAGATGCTAAGGTTGAGGCAAAGTTGTCTACTTTTCTAAGAGAGTAGTAGAAGAGTTGGGGGGCGGAGCCAAGATGGCAGAGTAGAAACACACAAATACGCTAGCTCCGAACCCACAGCCCATGAAATATCTGTAGTAAAGAGCCGCCAATAAATTCGGGAGCAGGAGAAGCCACATAATAGTGGGGCGGATAAGATTTCTGTTCCAGAGGGACCTGCAAACCTCTTGCAAAAGGTCCATCATGCTGCGGACGCGGAGCCCAGCCCAGCCTTGCACCGGCCCCGGCAACGAGAGGAACAGATCCGAGCGGACTTCAGGGACGGGATCTCCAGTGGCTGCACGGGTCCCTCCACCCACAGGTGACGGGGGTTGGTGAGAAGGTCTCTTTGGTGGGTCGAGAGGGGAGTGGGGTGCCCCCATACTCAGGCCCCCTCAGAAGGCAACAGCAGAGGCGGGACCAGACTGGGGCTCCCCAAGCAGGCAGGAGCCCAGATCCATTGTTGAAGGTCTCCGCATAAACCCCCCGAGGGAACTGAGCCTGTGAGGCAGCTCTGCCTCCACCTGAGCACCTGAACTTAATCTCACACTGAATAGCAGCCCTGCCCCCGCCCAAAGCACTGAGGCTGGGAAGCAGCATTTGATTCTCAGACCCCAAGCACTGGCTGGGAGGATCAGGAGGCGAGGTGGGTGTGAGGAGAATATTCAGAGCTCAAGTCACTGGCTGGGAAAATGCCCAGAAAAGGGAAAAAAAACCAAGACTATAGAGGGTTACTTTCTTGGTGAACAGGTTTCTCCTCCCCTCCCTTCTGATGAGGAAGAGCGGTGCTCACCATCAGGGGAAGACATGGAAGTCAGTGCTTCTACATCCCAGCCCACTCAATGGGATCAGTTCTGGGAAAAGGTCTTAAAGAGCCCAAACAATTTTCAAAATCATGATAGAGAGGTGGAGGAAAAACTGGGAAGAGTAATAAAAGACTTGCAGCAAAGTATGAACAACAAATCAGCACCCTGCTAAAGGAGACCCAAAAAAATGCGGAAGAAAATAACACCCTGAGAGTAGTAGAAGAGTCTCTGCTTTTGAGTTGGATGAGTCCAGCAAAGTCTGCTTTCTTCATGGGGAAGAGATAACATTGCAGCCAAGGATTTCACTTAAAATAAGTCCAGTGGAATTCAGTGAAATACTCTTCAGCAGAGATTACAGTTCCAGTGTCTGGTGGAGATAAGGAGGGAGCAAGTCCAATGGAAATGGCACTATTATATTACCAGAAGACAACCACCTTGCAGTGCTAGAGACATGAGTGGTACCTCCATGTGTATGGCCTGTCCATGCATGATCTTTATGTGTGCCCTTATACATATGTAGCCTGAACACATTTTTCCCCCATATATGTATATACCCATGTGTGTACCTATAAAAACACATGTTGCCTATATATATTCCTCTTCATGAGTGTTCCCTACAAGTATCCACTATTCCCATTAATGGTGCATAGTTTTACAGGAGAGTATGGCCCAGGTGTATGGAGGAAATGTCTCATTGCTCCTTTATAATGACTCCATTTGATTAAAAGTCTTTGCAATGTCCTTTGGCTGACTATTAAGACAAAGGACATTATAAATTATGGTTTAAGTAGTTACATGCTTTCAGAATCACTTGAAACTGGGATAGCATTCCCTGGAATATTTGTTCTGAACATTGAGGGATGCCCCTAGGTGTCCGTCCTGCTACAGACAATATTCTCTGCTGCCGAACATCGTGACTCACATGAATCTCTCCAGAGCTCTACTTCTTCAGGCTGAAAAGACATGAAGAGTCTATTTGGAAAAGAAAATGTTTTAGTTTCACACTAATAGCCTTTCTGTTCTGTGCAAATGGAAACTATTGTGCTGGCCAGAGAATTGTGGAAAGGGTTTAACTTTTGACCACTTTTTCCAGTTGTACATCACAATCTCTCTGACCTCTGTCCATAAGAAAAATGGAAAGAATATGAAATGAAGAGATCCTAGGTGGAGGGGTTTGTTAATGATTACAAAAAGATTCCAGAAGATCTAATGAAACAGGGCATAGGATGATATGATTGATAATGGAGTAGAGTTGAGGTAGAATGGGATAACAGTGAATGCCCCGGTGAGGTTCTTGCTATATGGTCATTTTCAGGTGGGATGAACATAAGTGGTTGCTGGCCATGGTTGAGTAACCATATGACTCTGAGATGACACATCCCATGCAGTAAACTAATATTCTCATTGACACTAGCCATCTTGCTTTCCTCATTTCCCTTGTGAGTGGCTTTTTTCTTTACAAGGAACTTCAATGTAGGTGCCATTAGTTTAAGAGTCCAAGATCTCCCATGAAGTTTTGAATAAGAAAAATAAAACATATTTGAAACAACACATAAAAATTATCTCTTCCTTCAAAGAAACCATTATCTCATAGCCCTTTCCCCTTGCTCCTTCAGGGACTGTCATAACATGTTGAATACCACCATTTGATTAGTTATGCTAATCCTCTGAACTCTAAAATAGACTTAATTCTTTTTTTTTAAGGGTAAAGAAGGACTCTGGGTCAGAAGGAATGGGAAGGAGAGGGTGATTAGTTTTAGTTCCTGTTTCTTTGTAACCAATAACTCATTTTCCCCTTTTTGTGCAAAGAGAATCACCTACTTAAGATTTTGAGACAGAGACAAAAGGGCTGAATAAACCAGAAGAAAAAGTTTTGAAAAAGGATCTAAACTTTAAAGACTCTCCTTGAAGAGACAGGCTTTTCATATTCTCCCATCACCCCACCCGTTACCTTCTATTTACTTTGCTCACTTTTTGTTGGAGAGGCAATGTGGCTTAGTCAGTCAACAAGCCTTTACTAAGTCTTTGCTACATATCAGGCACATTAATTAGCTCTGGGGTTACAAAGAAAGGCAAAAATCAATCTCTGCCCTCAAGGAGTTCACATTTTAATGGAGGAGACATGTCAATAATTAAGTAATATAATGTATATATAAAGTAGAGAACTGACCTTGGAGCCAGGAAGAAATGAAGTCCTTTCTTTGATTCATAGTGGCTGATGACCCTGGATAAGGCACATAAAATGGTCAGGGCTCTAATAATAATAATAGTTAGCATTTATATAAAGGATTGAGAAGTGCTTTAGGAATATTATCTCATTTTGATCAAAGAAAAGGGAAAAGGATCAATTTTTACAAAAATGTTTGCAGCAACTCTGTTTATAGTGGCAAAGAATTGGAAATTGAGGGGATAGATGCCATCAATTGGGATCTGGCTGAACAAGTTGTGGTATATGATTAAGATGGAATACTATTGTGCTGTAAGAAATGATGGGCAGGATGCTTTCAGAAAAACCTGGAAAGACTTGCATGAACTGATGCAGAGTGAAGTGAGCAGAACCAGGAGAACATTGTACATGGTAACAACAATATGGTACACTGATCAACTGTGAATGACTTAGCTATTCTCAGCCATACAATGATCTAGGACCATCCTGAAGAACTTAACAATGAAAAATGCTGTCCACTTCCGCAGAAAAAAACTGATGGAGTCTGAATGCAGATTGAAGCATACTTTTTTAAAAACTTTTTTCTTTTTTTGTCTGTTTTCTTTTGCAACATGACTAATATGGAAATATGTTTTGTATGTGCACATATACAATCTATAGCTAACTGTTTGCTGTCTCAGGGAGGGAGGGAGAGAATTTGGAATTCAAAAGTTTAAAAAAATAAAAGTTAAAATTTGTTTTTTTATGTAATATGAAAAAGATACAAAATTTTTTACAAAAACTCCCAAAACAAAAATCTCATTTTATTTCTTGCAACAAACTTAGGAGATAGATGCTATTATTATTCCCATTTTATGGACAAAGAAGCTGAGGCAAAAAGAAGTTAAGTCACTTGCCAAGGGTCACACAGCTAGTGGGGACTGAGGGTGGACTCTAAGTCTAATGCTCTTGCTCACTGCTCCATCTCACTGCTTGAAGGTCACTCTCTAAGAGTATAAGTTGCTAAGAAGGTACTGACCTGCATTGGTAAAGGCAGCTTGCTCTCCTGGGAGTTTCTTATGCTGCTAAAATCACAGGTCAGGCTCCTATCTCTGTCTTTATATGATTTCCTCCAGGATAGTATAAGCCTCACTGAGGGCAGAGCCTCATTTCCTTTCTGTCTTTGTATTCCTAGCAGCTGACTAGTAAATGCCACGTTAATGTTTGATGCTCATTGAGATTAGAGATTTAGGTTGAAGGAAAATAAATTGAAGTTCAACTGAGGTAGACTGAGGTGGAATAATGAGATTTGGGGAGGGGGGAATAGAAGAAAACTGGACTCCTAGCCTCTGTCATTTTGGAATTGTGAGGTAGCCTCCATTTCTCCAGTGATGAGACCACAAAGTTAGGGAAAATGATCCTTTGGGGAACTGCCAAATCTTTTGCCACTTGGATCTAGAAAAGCACAGAATCAGTTTTCTAAATAATAATAATAATACATTGGCCATGATAATCACTTCCATTTACACAGGACTGGAAAGTTTGTAGAGCATTTTCCTCACAACCACTTTGTAAGTATTTTTATTTTCATTTTTCAGATGAGGAAACAAATTCAAAGATGTGATGTCCAAGTCAATCCAATAAATATTTATTAAAAACCTACTGTAAGTATATACTGTACATACAAAGTAGTTTTATTTTCATTTAAAGAGTGTGCATTTTGTTGACTTTCCGAAGGTGATGTAACTGGTAAATGTCTGAGCCAGGTCTGAATTCATGAGCTGAAAACTGGAGGCCTACCTGAGACTGGAAATGGGATCATACTGGGAAGTCAAAGAGGAGAGGCAAGCTTTGAAAAAGTGGAATAAGAGACAATGTGGTGTAGTGGGAAGACCTCTGGATTAGAGTTGGAGCAACTGGATTTGAGTGCTTCAGCTTTAGTAGGGCATCTAATCAATTGGTAAGTATAAGATGTGGGATTTGAGCCTGAGTCCTCAGACTTGCTACTTATTCCCTGTATGATTAAGATTGTTGGACCCCTCTTGGTCTCAGTGTCCTTAGCTATAAAGTGAGGGAGTTAGCTTAAATAATCTCTAAGGCCTCCTTAGACTCTAAATACTATGATCTTACACATTAACTCTTATATAGAACTGTGATTTCTTGAATGTGGATATTTCCTCTGCTTCTATAGCTCATAACATATCCATATTTTCTCAGCCTGTGCAATTCTTGTCTGAGTCTTTCCAATATTCCTCCATAGAGGATCTACCCAACATGCTAGAGACCTATTGTCCTTCCCTCTTCTCTTCTATGGACTGAACCAACAGAATAGAAATGTTGAAAACTAAGGTGAGAAAGGATCTAACTGCCTTCAATGAGGTCAATTCAACAGGAACAGATGAATTATATCCCAGATTTGTGTTCATCCTTCATTGCTGAAGAGGACCATGCCATCAGAGAAATGATGATATGACTTGCACTTGACTTTGTTTTGATTGAGGGAGGGCTGTGCAAGGTCACCAGCCTCACTTCTCCTCTAGAGCCATCTTAATCCAGTGACCAGATATTCATCAGGATGACTGGAGATGACCCAGGATGCCCTGGGAGACCTTAGACCCTTTAGACCAAGGTCTTTGCAGGTATTCACTTAGAGTGCGGTAACGCTCATTCATTGAATAGGCCTGTTTAAGAAGTAGCCAGGGCATGGCCCCTTTGATGAGGCCAAGAAAAAGCAAGACATCAGTCTGGGAGGGAAACAGTAACAGTTATTACTTGATAGCCACTGTAAAGCCAAGAGGGTCCAGAAGAGCCCTTAGGCAGAGGCCCATTGGAGTCCCAGCTTCAGAGTGCAGTAGGTTTAAGGTTCTGGGAAAGGAAAAGACAGGAAGGGAAGGTAAAAAGGGAAGGGAAGGGAAGGGAGAGGAGATGAGATGAGACGGTAACTCCCAAATCAACTGGGCATCTTTTGGCCATCCAAATTGATCTTCCTTTGGAGGAGAGAAGCAAGGGGAGGGGGAAGCAGACAGGAGAGGAGGAGCTGAGTTACCTAGCTAGCTGGGTCCCCATTCAGCCAGCTGATGTCCTGGTTTTTTTCTTTTTTAAGGAGAATTTGACTTCTATTCTTGCAAAAGTTTTGGAAAAGGAAGAAGAAATCACTAGAATGTCTTCATCAAAGACAAGTAATCAATCAATGAACATTTTTTGAGAGCTTACTATGTTCCATGTCCTAAGTGCTGGGGATGTAAACAAAAATAAAAACAGTCCTAGTTAAATGGGTAGAATTTGCAGAGATAGATTTAGTTGCAGTACAGTGAAAAATTATTCCCAAATTAGAACTATCCAAGAGTGTGTGGGAAGTAAGAAGTTTCTGTTGTCTGCATTCCTAGATGATAAGGGTTGTGACCTAGCATGGACAGGTTAGAGGTCAGAAACTAATGCACAAGCCCAAGGAGCTGTGTGAGGAAGGGTCTATCAGAGAGGAGAACATGCAGTCACATGGCCAAGGGACAATACTGGGGGAGATCCAAAGTTCAGAAAACAGTGTAAGAAGCCCCATCTTCCTGCAAGTGTTGTAGTCTTCTTGTAACCTTACTGGGGAGACTACCTGTCCATTCAGGGGGAATGGATGTAAAGATTAATAAAGGCTTTCCTGAATTCACAATAGGTATTGTCCTTTATTTAAGGTGAGCATGTTTCTCCCTGTTGGGGTCTTGTTAGACAGGCTCACTTCTAACAAGTGGAATGAGATTCCTGTTAAGCTCTGGTTCCTCCCTCATTAGAGCTCTTTAAGTTGGATGACCTATTGCTAGTCTGTTCTCAAGGGGATTCCTGTACCAAAATGGATTTTAGAGATGGCCTTAGGCTCCTTAATGACTTTTTGATTCTGTGATTCCTTTGACTTTTCGAATATTTAAAGGACTCCATTGAAGCACTTTGGCTGTTCATCTCTTTTCATTCATTCTTACTAAGTGACCAGCCCACCCACTTTTCTGGACGTACTAGTCTTTGATAATATCTTTCATATAATTTACTGCACATAAGTCATTACCGGACCTTTATTTCAGTCTACTTACACCCAATATGTATCCTTCCATTCTTCTTTGAGTAGCAACTTTTGATTCTTCTGTCATAAATCATGTTCTTCATGAAATAGGTCCATGATCCTCTGGAAAAAGTAAGAAAGGAAATTCAGTCTTATCCTGGTGATTAGAGGAAGCTGATATAATAAAACTCTGAGAATGACCATACCTGTCCCTGAATCTTGCACAACTAAGCCTGCATTCTCACCTACAATGATGGGTTGAGATACTGACCTCCAGCTGAAGTTTTGAGACAAACTTATCAAGTAGCTAAGACAGAAGTGAATAGCTTAGGAAAAGTATGAAATGGCCCAAACTTATTACTGGAGGAGAGAGTGAGGTGAGTATGATCATAAAATTGCAAATTTAAATCTGGAAGGAACGTTAGAGGTTGTCTGGTCTAACCCCCTAATTTTATAGATAAGACATTGAATCCTAGAGAGGATTCCTCATCCAAAGTCACACAGGAAGTAAGTAGTACAACTAGGAATATGTTAATATTTTATTTTATTTTTCTTAACCAGACCTGTGATTTTATTTCTATAGGGAGTTCCCAGTAAGGAATTTTCTGAACCCAGTACATTTAGCATCTTCTTTGTAACTTAAGGGAATAGAGCGTGGGGCTGGGAGTCAGGAAGATCTGAATACAAATCTGGCTTCAGACATTTTCTAGTTGTGTTAACCTGGGCAAGCCACTTAATCCTGTTTGCCTCAGTTTGCTCATCTGTAAAAATGAGCTGGAGAAGGAAATAGTGAACCACTGTAGTATCCTTGCCCAGAAAACCCAAAAAGGGGTCTAGAAAAGTCAGATTCATTACTCTCTTTCCACTGTGTCACACCCGGAATTGAAGAACAATGAGCACAAACATAAATGCTAATGCTATTGAAGTATACTGCAGATGATAACTTTTTAGAAAAGATTTGAAGCATAATTTTTGTATTGATGCAGTAGTTATGGGGGTCTTTAGTTAATCAGTCATACGTGGTACTACAGATCTTCCTAGTCAGGGAAAAATATGCCTCCCTGAATACAACCCAAGATTGGATTTGCCTTTTTGGCTTCCCATTTCTCTCTGTTAACTTATGCTGAACTTGCAATCCATTAGATCCACTGAAGACTTGAATTCATTTAACGCAGCTTGTCCTCTTCTCTTACTATCTCTTCATCTTTCTTGGGCTTCAGCTGCTCCTGGCCCATGTTTGTTTCTCTCTTTCCAGGTTCTGAAAGGCAACATTGTTTAATGGATTGAACATGGAGTTCAGTCCAAGTTCAATGGATTGGTCTTGTTGTCATGAGATCTGAGTTTGAAAGAATCATTCACCTTCTCTAGCAAGATGAATTGTAGTTTGTTCTTATAATGACATCACATGCATCCTTTTTGTCCTTTCCCAAATGCTTCTTACCGTCATCTCTGCATTTCTTCCATCTACCAGGTTCGTAGATTTTCATGTAGGTATTGCATGTCATTTTAACACTGAGTTCTATTTCTCTGCCCCTTCAATTTAAATCTGCCTATTTTGATCAAGGTGGCCAATACCACTGCTGTATGATGAGGTACAGCTAGGTGGTACAGTGGATGGAGAGCAGGGCTTGGAGCCAGGAAGACTCTCCTTCCTCAGTTCAAATCTGGCCTCAGATACCAGCTTTGTGACCCTGGGCAGGCCACTTTACCCTCTTTACCACTTTGCCTCAATTTCCTCATTTGTAAAATGAGCTGGAGAAAGAAATTGCAAACTGCTCCAGTATCTTTGCCAAGAACACTCCAAATGTGTTCATGAAGAGTCAGACAAGACTGAAACAACTGAACAACAGAAAATGATGGTCTTGAGTACCATTTTATCGAGGCTTGGCTTGGAGGATATATATTATCTTTTCAATGCATTACTATTACTGACTGAGGAGAAAATGAACTGAACTAAGGAAATGAGAAACCTTTGGATTTCCCAATAATCCTTGCTTATGTAGAAGAAAATTCTTTGGACAGACAGTGGACTGCATCAGAACAACTAGACCCTGAATGGAATAGAATTTGTTGAATTGGTGTCCTTCATCTTGGACAAAGATTCCCTTATTGTATAATTCTTCTTTAGGCTTTAACCTCACTTTCCAAAGAATGTCAGAAGTATTACTTACCCATCAAACTGTTATCAGCTCTCCATTTGCGGTCTTTGATGACAATCATTGAGGGTGTTCAATGAGAACAAAATATGGTTTAAAATAGACTTTCATGTAATTATTATCAAATATTCTAGAACTATCTCCTGGTAATTCCTTTTAAAAAGGAAAAGAGCAATGCAGACCTCATGCTTGAAATGATTTAAAAGGTCATCTAATTCAACACTTTGATAAGATGAGGAAACTGAGAGACTTGAACAGCATAACATGGATAGTAAATGGTGGGACTGAGATAAGAGAGGAAAGAGAAGACGTACGTCTCATGCAGAAATTGAGTGTTTCACTGCAAGAGTAACAGACAGAGGGAACAGAGATCCTTTTGGTAGGCTAGCTACTCTGGTACTCGGGACTCTGGCAGCAAACAGGTCAAGAATCTTGACCTAAACTTGGGTTATCATCATCACCATTGATAGAAATGGATAGGAGATTACATATATGCATGTGTATATACATATGTGTATGTATATACACATGTATACATATATATACATACACATCTAATTCAACCTTCTAATTTTACAAATGAGGAAATTGGGGCCCAGAGTTGTGAAGTGACTTGTTCAAGGTCATGCAAACTGTCAAGTACAAAGCTAGGATTTGAAGTCTCTGAACTCCAAGTCCAGAATTCTTTCCACTGCACTGTGGTGACTCAGAGGCATTAGAGGGCAGAGGAGCAGTTATTTTCCATTGCTATCAGGAAACCAGCATGACCTTGGGCAAATCACTTCCTTTCAATGAACCTCAGTTTTATTATCTGTAAAATAAAGTAGATGGACTAGATAATCTCTTAGGTCTCTTGAGTATCTTCTTTGGGCCCACAGGTCATAGGACTAAAAATAGCATGATATTTAAAAGATATTGAAAAGTGTATGATCATCATCATGACCATAACGGGAACATGGAATAAAGATGAATATCCCTGTTGCTTTTCCCACCATGGCTTGTGATAGTACCATCCTCCCACCCTGCCAAGACCCATGGGTCCTAACAGTTAGGAACTGGCTATGGTGTCATGGCCAAATACCTCATAGGTGTTCTATCAGTCAACATTTATTGAGCACCTACTATGTGCCAGGCACTTTGCTAAGAGTTTCAATGGTTATTAAATGGAAACTTTGCACTGGTCATTGGCAGCCAAATAGTCTTTTGTTTCCATAACTACTGCAAACATTTCAAATAGAAGCTGACGCTGGGCAGCCTTAGAGATGTTCCTGTTCTTTGTTGCCTTGCACAAATCATTTCCTTTTGATTAGAAAGTAAATTTCTTGAAGGTGGGAACTATTTCACCTCTATCTTTGTATCCCCAAGAACCAGCACATTTCCTGGTACATAGGCACTTAAAAAATGTTTGCTGAGTGAAGAGTCAGTTTCTCAGAACTTCTGTAAAATTACAGGGTTGAATAAGGACTATAACAAGGTAAATAAAGTCAGCATAGATAGACAACAAAACTCTGGTCAGATATGAAGCTTGGTATTAGTACCATACTGGTAAAGTTAAAGAATTCATCCCTTTCTGTGTTCTGTAGAGAAACTTTTCAGGCACCAATCCTCAGTTCTACCATTGTGCATTCAGGTCTATATCTTTCTATAGCCCTTCCACCATTGACTATTTCTGTCTTTTGGCGTTTTTGCCTATTTACCTGACTGTGTTGTTGAGGTGAAACCTCCGAGTTGCCTCATTTGTATGTCTCTTATTATTGGCCATTTGGAACAGTCTTTCTTGTTTTTGTTTTGCGCAGGGAGGGCAATCCTTCCAAATCCAGCGTTTTACCTATTATGGTGCCTTTGATTGAGTTCAATAAATATTTATTCAGCGCGCATGATGTGTAAGGTGCTGCAGATAGGAAAGGGGGATACAGAGGCAAAAACTAAAGCGGTTCATGCCCTCAAAAAGCTTGCTTTGCATGTAAGTAAATGCAAAATTATACAGATAAATATGAAACAATTTTGGCTGGGGGGATTGGGCGGGGAGCTCTAACAACTAACAACAGCTAGGAAGTAGCTCTTGAGCTAAGATTGTAAGGGAGCTAAATATTCCAAGAAGCAACAGGAGGAGAATACTTAAGACATGGGGGCAAGGGGGACAGCCCGTGCAGAGGTAAGGAGGTGAGAAATAGAACATCTTGATTGGGGAACATTAAGCAGGACAGTTTGGAGTGGTAGATCTGATTCATGAACTACCTGGGAAGTCTGGCATTCCCAAGTAATCTGATACAGACCTCAAGCCTGCTCCATGAGGAGCATCCCTCATTGGGTTAGTGCCATTGAGTGACATCTTTGCTGGATCCCTCTTTATGTTTGACAGCACCGTAAGAAATAGCAGTTCATTGTAGGGCTCATAGCTCTGTATCTCTCTTGCCCAGGGTCTGGCATCATGTGTAGGTTTAATATGTGATTTTGAAGATGAAGTTGGAACTGAGTTATGTTTCTGATCTTCCATAATACTCATTCCTTTCAATATCCTCTGTTTTAAATGGTCATATAGAAATAATTGTGGGCTGATGACTGTTCCCTGAAAATGTCTTTTTGTGTAATTGGTTTGCAACTGACTGGTCACAGATGTGCACTCTCTCACCTGGGCTATTGGCCAGCATCTACACAGGGGGAAAGACTAGAGGTGATGCCAGCAATGACTGGTAGAGAGCATAGAAATACTAGAACTGCCTTTCAGCAGCAAGGGCTCCTTCCTTGCAGTGGAAAACTGGCCATCTGAGTTGAAACATTCAGCGTTGATACTTGTGGTTTGCCAGGTGGGACCCTCACCAACCCATCTCTGAAAAATTACATCTGATCATAATTTAGTGTAGAGAGAGCCCAGGGTGACTACAAATCAACCTGAAAGAGTTGAAGCATCACAGTTTCCCACAACTTAAAAAATTTCCCACAACAATAGGAATAACTGAGCACTGGGTGGAAAACTATATTCTAGGGCCAGAATTTGCTTATCATCCCTTAATTGAGAAGTTATTAAGGGCTTAGTTTACACCAACGTTGGTATCTGGCTTTTGTGTGGCGTCAAGGAAGGAATTGAGCAGCTTCTTACCTGTCCAGAATCATGTTGTTCCACACATCTTTGTGATGGTGGAGACACAATCTTAAGCGTCTTTGCAGATCACTTTTGACCCCAAAGTCAGATTTTTTTTTGGTTCAAATGTTTCCAAATCATCCAGCGATGTCATGGATTCATTCATAGTCACTGGAAGGCACCCTATTATTACTGACCTCACTTGTTTTCTGAACTCTTTGTTTTACCCTTGAGTATTTTCTTTTCCCACATGGGTAGCACAGGGTGCTCAGAAAACTGTTTCAGGTATATAGAATCTCACAGGGATGGACTCATCATTGTTCACCAATATAAGTATTAAGTATGAGGAAGGTTCTAGGAGCAAGCTCTTAGGAGCAGGGCCCTGATTCAAGCTTCACTGCAGAGTCAGAGCATACTTGCCCTTGGATTCACTCCCTTTTCACACACAAACACGTGCCACTGGGGCTAAATGTAGAATTGCCCTCTGCCATTATTGGTTGTGAAAAATTAAACCTCTTCAGACTCTATCAACCTTCTGATTCTTTCCTCCCCACAATGGATTACGATTTCTGTTTTACTTTGCTTTCATAGCTATTTGCTTGGGAGAAGAGGAAAACAGAATGAATGAACCGAGTGCTAGATTTGGAATCAGAGGATCTGGGTTACAATCCTGTCTCTGATCGTTGTGTGGCCTTTCTTCATCTCTGAAATGATGAGGGTGAACTATATGGCTTCTAAAGACCTTTTCACATCTAACTATGATCCTAAGGAAAACTGGCTCCGATATCTTCCAACTCTAAAATCTGTTTTTATGAGACTGTGAAAGGAAGCACTCTACATTCAGATGGACATACACGCTCCTCCTTTTCCTCCTTTTCTCTCCCCTCCTTCCTTTCTCCTATCTTCTCTCCCTCCTCCTGTTTCACCTTTCTCCTTCCCCTCTTCCTTCTTTTTTTTTTCTCATCATGCAAATCTCATTTTGAAGGCCTGTGAATTTCTTGATTACTTGAATATACATGGGATTATCTCATGGAGAAGACATGGGGAAGACAGCTTAGAGTGAAACAAGTCAGAAAAATATATTTGTCTTCCCAAAACATTAAAATATAAACTAATAAACTACACCACCCCAAGAGCTAAATATTACATGGTAACTTGCTTTGGCTGGTATCAGGAAGCTGAATACTTTCAGTCCTGCAATGTGTCCAGGTCCCATCATGAGGACTTCCAAAATGGAGGTAGTATAGGGGTGTGTGTGTGTGTGTGTGTGTGTGTGTGTGTGTGTGTGTGTGTGTGTGTGTGTGTGTGTGTACACAGTAGATTTCCAGTGGGTTTTATTTAGAGAGCTTAACTTCTAACAGATTATTTGAGTCCACTTAAAATGTGCTTAAATACTACCCCCTACAGCATGGCATCTCATATCTTTATGGCTCTGGGGGTATATAATTAAAGCCAGTTCATTAAACTACTGTATGGGGGTCTACTGAAGTACTCTGGCTAGAATGCCCTGGAAATATGAAAACACCGGGCAGGCAGTGTTGGGAGAGGTCAGGATAACAATGGTAAAGAAATAGCCCTTAAGAGCTTGTGTGATGGGCTTTCCTCTTCTGCAGCCAGCTCTCTCCACAGTCTACCTTTGGTGGCCCTTGGTGCCCAATGTAATAAGCTGCTTGGCCCATCCGAGAGGTAGTAGCCCAGGTTTTGCCTGTAGGCAGATATTTATAGCTACATCTGGCTTTGCTTTGCTATATTGTTAACCTCCCTTTTCCCCTGCTACATTTTGTTTTCTTTTTTATTAAATTTCCCGTCTAGATCCTTGTGTCTGCATTTCTAATGTCAACAACTGCTTTTATCACAGATAATAACTTCCTTTTACAAAAAGGCTGTACCATCCTACATGCATTTCAAATTACATTTTACGAACAAAAACTGAAATACAGTGCTTGGCAATGCACACAACTGGCTGTATTTATAGTCATCACATTCGGAGGCCCAGGAGCCAAGAGCCAAATTCATTGCCATTTTCTTAATAATACATTTTTCTTGACAACATACTTGCTTCTCACCATAGCTTAATTAAGTTCATACTGGGATGTTTATGAAGTAAATTATGTGGTATGCCTAAGCATGCTATAAAACAATTATAAAAACACGAGCCATTCCTTAATGTTCCAGATCTCTTCCAACTGAGATCATTAAAGCCTCAAAAATTTGTTGTTTGTCAATATACAGCTTGAATTAAAAGAAAAAAAGGCAACAGAGGAGGGGTGGGAACACCAGTTTTTCATCTGCTTAGAGCTTTGTACACTAATACTTCAAGGAGAGCTACCACATGCCGCAGCTTCTACTTGGTTTTCATGTTGACAAATATTGGTCCATCAGAATGTAGCAGAGACTCAACTGCAAATCAGGCACTCTGGCTCCCTCCATATGTGCCCTGCAGGACCTCACTAAACCTCTCTAGGCATTCGTCCTGTTATCTGTAGAATGAGTAAGTTGGACCAACCTCCAAAGACCCTCTAAACTAATGGTTCCCCATCACCACTGGGATTAAATGCGAATTGCTAATCGCAATTTGGCTCCATCTAGCTTTTCAGACTTACTGAACATGACTCTCCTTCACATATATTCAACATTTCAGAGCAAACAGACCCTGTACAGAGCATTCCATCTCCTGCCTTTGTATAGGCTGCTTCCTATACCCAGAATGTACTTCCTCCTCGCTTCCTTCCAGGCTCAGCTGAAACACCACCACCTCTAAGATTTCCTGTTCTGATTCCCCCAGAATTTCTTGAGGTCTCCCCTTAAAATGATCTCGTTTACTTTGTATAGATTTTGTTTTTGCTTTTTTCTTTGTGCCCTTGTTGTGTTTCCCCTTCCCCCACCAATAGACTGGAGGGAAGGGACTACCTTGTTTTTTGACTTCGTGTCCCCAGTGTCTAGAATGGCAGGTAGTAGGTACTTAATAAATGTTGTAGAGTGAATTAACGTTATAGTTCAGGAGACTGTGTTTAGATATATTTAATGTGAAACATGGGAAAATATAACATTTTCCCAAAGCTACATAAAGATTCCATGTCTCTGACTTGGAGATCTGAAGGTCAACGTTGTGATTTATTCCGAGGCAATAAGTCTGCAGGTTTCAGCATTCTGAGCAGATGTGGTCAGCTTTTCTACATTCAGTTGGTTTTGCTCATTCTTCTTACTCTAGCACTTAGTATGGCATCCAGGGCGTGCCTAAAACATAGTAGGTGCTGAGTAAATATTTATGGTTTGAGTCTCCTCTTTTGTCTTTCTCCTGTGTCAAAACTTGCTTGCTATATATGTATAAGGGAATGAAGGATGAGCAAGAGTCCGGTTCACTCAAACCAACTTATGAACAATTCTATTGGAAAGGGTTGGTTGGATGAGAAGTGTGAAGCCATAGGCTAAAATAAGTTTGTCATCTGATCTGTGGATTTGTCTTATCCAGGCTTTTTCTGACCCCTTTGCCAAATCCTTGAGTATTTACTACATGTAGTTATAGTTGTACAGTGAACAATCAAACCAGACTGTGTGCTTATAGCTAGGTGGCACAGTGGAGAGAGTGCCTGGCTTGGAGTCACAAGTCCTGAGCCTTAGTCAGTTACTCACCGTGTGACTATGGGAAAGTCATTTAGTCTCACCCAACCTGTTTCCTTGTCTCTAAAATGAGGATCATAGTAGCATGTACTCCCATAATGGCTTGTGGGGATCACTGAAGAAGATAATAGATGCAAAGTGTTTTGCAAAACTAAGAGCACTATATAAATATTAGTTATGGTTGTTACCACCCCCACCCCTTCTCCTCATGCTTGTCCTGAAAAAAATATAATTTGTGTCATTGTAGATACTTGGATAGGTCTGGGATCCTGAGCCATAATTTTACAACATGTTTTTCCCTGTCCTGCCTTGGGTTGGGTCTGGAGTCGGGAAAACTGAATTCAAATCCTACTTCACACACTTCTTAGCTGTGTGAGGAAGTCACTTAATATTTGACTGCCTCCATTTTTTCAAGTGTAAAATGAGGATAATAATAGCAGCTCTCAATGTCATGAGGATCAATATTTATTGGAAACAATGTTGGACATAATATGTTAGAGACAATGTTTACAACTGGAGACAATGTAAGGAGACAATATTTATAAATCACTTGGCATGGTGCTTGGCATGTTGCAGGAAATTAATAGGTCTTCCCCTTCCCCCCTTCTCCCTCCCTCCCTCTCTCCTTCCCTCTCTTCTTTCCTTCCTTCCTTCCTTCCTTCCTTCCTTCCTTCCTTCCTTCCTTCCTTCCTTCCTTCCTTCCTCCCTCCCTCCCTCCCTTTCTTCCTTCCTTCCTTCCTTCCTTCCTTCCTTCCTTCCTTCCTTCCTTCCTTCCTTCCTTCCTTCCTTCCTTCCTTCCTTCCTTCGTTCCTTCCTTCCTTTTACTTTGCCATTGAAGTCAATGACTCTCAAGATATGAGCTCTCTTAGTTTGGATGGTCTCATCCATTTCTTGGAATTCTTCAGCTTCTCTATCCTCTGTAGCAGATTTCAGTATATAACTCACCGTTGTTTTATGCTGGTGCCATTGGCTACTTTCATCATGAGAAGTAAGATGGTCATGAGCTTTACTTAATCTTGATCATGATCGTTACTTAAATGATGGCCTTCATTGTTCTTGGACACATGATGAAATCATCTCTACCAACTCCTTTATTTGACTCTAATAGGAGAATTCTTTTGTAAATTGTCTACAACAACTTACAGGGATCATCTTCTAATACATAGAGGGCATGGGGGTGGAGGGTAAGTCTATCCCACTTAAATCCCAGCTCTTTTGAAATGGTGACTTGACTGGGTAACTGCAGTAGCAGTGAAAAGGGACCATCATCAGTAATTATTGGAACTGAGTAGTCCTTATTCAGTCTTTTATTTATTTCCTTGCTTCTTAACTTCCCTGGTTTATTGCCTTTGCACAAAAATCATTTAGGGCAGATATTATGAAACTGCTGACTCAGTTTGTACTTTGCAAATCTGTACTTCATTTCCAAACCCATCCCTGAGGCTAAGGAGCCTAAGATTCAAAGCCACCTTCGAGAAAGGTAGCCCTGTAATCACATAAGAGAGACTCCACCAAGACTTCCTGCTAGCAGCCTTAAATTTCTGGTGGCCCATTGCCACCAAGCACCTGGAAATAAATACCAACCCAGCCTGGGGAACGATGCTAACTCAGTACTGGTTGGATTTGGAACCTCAGTTGCTGTAAACAGGATTTTGTTGTAGTTCTTCTGTTGTTTGCAATCTTGTCTGACTCTTTGTGATCCCATTTGGGGTTTTCTTGTCAAAGACACTGGAGTAGTTTGCCCTTTTCTTCCCTAGTTCGTTTTACAGATGAGGAAAATGAGGCAAACAAGATTAAGGGACTTGCCCAGGGTTACGCAGTAAGTGTCTAAGCTCACATTTGAACTCAGGAACATGAGCCTTCTTGACTCCAGGCTTATCCACTACACCGCCTAGCTGCCCCATATAGGTACCCCTATTCCTAGGATACTCTTCAGTAAATACAACTCCTAGATGAGGTGTTTGCAAATGTGTTAGCTTATGCGAAATTCCAAATCTTGCCTTTTAGTCTCCATGGATCCACATCGTCATCTCTGGCAGGTAGGTGACCCAGTAGACAGAGTGCTGGGCCTGGGGTCTGGAAGACCTGAGTTCAAATATGGCCTTAGATCCTTACTCACCTTTCTCTCTCTGCCTCAGTTTCCTTAATCGCAAAATGGGGGTAAAAACAGCACCTGTCTCTCAGGGTTGTTGTGAGGATCCAAAAGATTGTACTTTAGCACAGACCTGCACAACCTGCAGCTTGCCAAAGGATGTCAGGTGGCTCCTGAAAAATGTGGAGGAAACAGTTTTTCCTTAAGTCACCTGGAATCTTTTGTCACGCCTGCGGGTCCTGCAGGCCCGCTTTAGCACAACGACAGGCACGTTGTAAGTACTATATACTCGTTATCTATTATCATTATTATTGTTTAGTGTTATATGCCCGAGGTCATTCGACCTTCACATATCTGTTGAAGACTCACTTACGGGGCCATTTGTTAGCTTACTTCTTTTATCCTAAAACACTCAACCCTTGCATAGACAGCGTAGCCCCTTGGGATTTCTGAGTCTTTAGGGACAAGTTCTTCTCTTTTGCAAATTACTTTTTTTCCTATTCAATTGTAAGCCACTCAGACTGCCTTTATTCCTTCCGCGTTATAGTATAACAATAGCTGATAAGAGCTGCCATAGCGCTTTCCAGGTCTGTAGAGCAATTTATAAAATTGATCTAACTTTATCCTATGAGGTAGGTGCTATTCTTCTTCACATTTTATAAAGGAGGAAGCAGAGACAAACAGAGGCTAAGTGACTTGCCCAGGATCATACAGCTGTAAGAAGTGTCTGAAGTCCACTTTGAACTCGGGTCTTCCTGATTCCAGATCCAGTGCTCTATCCCCTACACTACCTAGCATGGTGTTCTGTGTGCAGTCAGTGCTCAGTAAATGCCATGGACTCATTTCCCTTTTCGAGGCATGTTGCCAGGATCTTGTGGAGTGCAGAGGAGACAGTAATCTGCCTTTTGAACGTTTCAGCTACAATAAAGTAGATTTCCGTTTTGGAGTCTGAGGCTTGTGAGTTCTGTGTGTGCAACCACATCCCATTCCACTTTTGTCACTCTTCCAAACGTCATCTGCTTAAGGCACGCACAACACAGTAGCCTTGCAAATAGCCACTGGCCTGGGGCCAGTTATGATTTATATTGGAGAAGTCAAATGTATCAAAGCAGCACTATTCATGCTCTGGGTAACTCCAGGGGGCAGGGCAGGGCAAGACAGGCAGGTAAATGGCTACTTATTTGCAAGACTGACATGGAGATTACCAGGATCTTTAGAAATGAAATATACCTCTCTTTTACTGGTTTGAAGACTAACCTGACTTGTGGTGGATATTTAATGTCTGCAATTGCAAGAGCTGAGCACATTTCCTAACAATTCCAAGGTACACCCTGTCTTGTACAGAGCTAGTACCGGAGGTCATCCCTCAGACATGATGTGTACTGATATTACTCTCAGGAATCACGTAGTACTGAGATGCCAATGAAAACATGAGGAAATAGAAGCTTGAAGCAATGTGTATGAGTCAGTGATTTGAATATGTAATCCAAATTAAGCAAAATACTTTCATGCTAAGATGATATAGGGTTTTCTTTCCTTTTCTTTTTTTGACATTAGTGGCCAATACTCTCATCATTTACCACATCTCACTTTATTTACAAAGCCTGTTTCTGATGACATCTAAATTGGCCACCACCAAGATCTTACATGGGTGGTTCATCATGGAATGGGGGTAACCTTGGATTCTCAAGCCCTATGCTAATGGACCATAAAGCTCTGGCAGCTATTACAACTTGTTTGTCCTTCATTCTTGAAGAGGACCACGACATCAGGGAAATGATGACATGACTTGCAGTTAACTTGGATTTAAATGAGGCAGGGCCATGCAAGGTCACCAGCTTCATTTTTTCTGCCAGAGCCATCTGGGTCCAGTGGCCAGATATTCATCAGGACCACTGGAAATGACCCAGGATGCAATGGGAGACCCTGGTCCTTTTAGGCTAAGGCCTTTTCAGTTACTCACTTTGAATGAGGCAACAGCCATTCAGTGAACAGGCCTCTTTAAGAAGTGAATTAATTAAAAAAAAAAAAAAAAAAGAAATCAAACTAGGAGGGGAAGACCTTCAGGGATGCTGGCCACAAGAGAAACTGCTACTATTTACTACCAAGAGAGTAAGGGATCACGTCTGGTTCTGGTGATAAACTGTTGTCTTTTGTCCAGTCCAGTCTATCTAAGCTTGGAGAAGCTCACCAAAATGAAATTAGGTGCTAGACAATTAATTTTTTGTTCATGGTGATGTGGGGATCAGATAATTTTTTAAAATGACTCTTACTAATGTGTAGAACCCCTCCATTTACTTCCACAGGATCAAAGACAAATGGTAGGAAATAGAATGGAAGGACCAAGAATCACAATTTTTAAATTAAAGTTTTTAAATTAGCAAAATCTATTTTCTTTCCCTTCCACTAACCTCCTTCTCCCCTCATTAGAGGAAAAGAAGCAAAGCAAAGCAAAAACCTTCTAATAAACATGCAGAGTCAAGCAAAACATGTTGTCACATTGGCCATATTCAGAAACACGTGTCCCAGTCAGCAAACTGAATCCATTACCTGCCTGTCAGGAGATGGGTATATGTTTCCTCATGAGTCCTCTGGATTCAGGGCTCGACACTGTATTGAAGATATTCTTCTGCCTCTCACAGCTGTTTATCTTTACTATATTCTTGTATAAGTTGAAGAGTCATGCTTTTTTAGCTACCTACACATATTAATTTAACTTCTGGTGAATTCAGAATAAGATACATGTCCAATGATCACCAAGGCAATAATAAACTTGGGGAAATGAGCCATGTCTAAAAAGGAAAATAAGACACAAAGAAATTGCAGCTGATTGTAGAAAACCAAAAACCAAAACAATTTGTCACCTGTAAAAACCAAAACAATTTGTCACCTGTTGAATAACTTTTTAGTGATAAAGGAAAGGAGAAAGAAGAGGGGGTAAGTATTCATTAAGGACCTACTTTGGACCAGGCACTGTACTGAGGGCTTTTACAGAGGTCATTTTGGAACTTCCTTGATTTTTCATGGCTGAGTGCCCTGCTACAATCATCTTCTTTCTAATTTACATATTTTGTATATATTTATATTAGGGCAGCTAGGTGGCACAGAGGACTGAATGCCGGACCTGGAGGCAGTAAGACCTGAGTTCAAGTAGGGTCTCAGACACATACTAGCTGTGTGACCCTGGGCAAGTTACTTAACCCTGTTTGCCTCAATTTCTTCATCTAGAGGAAACTTTTCCCCATCACGGAGAAGGAAATGACAAACCACTCCAGTATCTTTATCAGGAAAATCCCAGATGGGATCATGAAGACTCAGACATGACTGAAATGACTGAACAACATTATACTTACATGTATGTATGTTGTCAGAGGAAAGTAAGCCACTGGAGGGAGGGGGCGGTTTAACGACTGGTTTTGTATCCCTGATGTTCAGCACTTTCTAAGTACTTATTGATTGACTTCTTGATTACTAAGGCTGGTCATCAAAGGGCAAAAACATTGTCCATTGGCCTTTCCAGATTGGTTGGACTTCTCTGACTCTGTGTTCTGCTGATATGGTTTTCAAGAACTCGGGGTAATTGCCAAACTCCAGTGAAGCATCAGGGTAAGACTTTGATGGAGGATCTTTGAAGATGGCAATATTTGTTTATGATGTGTGTGATGTTCATGACAACAGCTAATCTGGCATTTCTTTTTTTTTATAATTCATTTGTTTTCAGTTTTCAAAAATCACTTCCATAAGTTATAAATTTTCTCCCCCTCCTTTCCCACTCCCTCCCTGAGATGACATGCAATCTTATATGGGTTCTACACTTACATTCTTATTAAACACATTTTCACATTACGTTACGTAGAAGAATTAACATGATTAGGAGAAACCATGAGAAAAACCAAAACAAAATGAAACATAACAAAAAAGAAAATAGTCTCCCTCATTCTCTGTTCTGACTTTCTAGTTCTTTTTCTGGATGTGGATGGCATTTTGCATCATGAGTCCTTTGGAAATGTTTTAGGTCCTATATTGCTATGAGGGGCTATTAGAAGCAGTTCTTGCACACTGTGGCTGTTACTGTGTCTAATGTTCTCCTGGTTCTGCTCACTTCACTCAGCATCAGTTCATATAAGTCCTTCCAGGTTTTTCTGAAGTCTTCCTGCTCATCATTTCTGATAGCACAATAGTATTCCATTACATTCATATACCACAACTTATTCAGCCATTCCCCAATTGATGGGCATCCTCTCGGCTGATCTCGCATTTCTGCAGGGCTTCAAGGCTTATAAAGCACCTCACAATTGCCCTCTCATCATAACAAAGGTAGGTGCTGTCATCCCCATTTTTACGATAAGGAAACTGAGAGAAATATGCACAGATCTGTCCAAAGGCTCCCTCTGTCATATTGACCTGTAATTGATTCATAGAATAAATACAGAGTAGGGACTGTATTCATAATGCTGTTTTTACTTGTTTTTAGTTATCTCTGATTCTTTGTGACACCTTTTGGGGCTTTCTTGGTAAAAATAGTGGAGTGGTTTGCCATTTCCTTCTCCAGCTCATTTTACAGGTGAGGAAACAGTGGCAGACAGGGTTAAATGACTTGCCCAAGATTGCACAACTACTAAGTGTCTGAGGTCAGATTTGAACTTGGGAAGATGAGTCTTCCTGACTCCAGTCCCAGCTTTTTACCCACTGTGCCACCTAACTGCCCAATATGTGTTCATTTATCATGGTGCCAAGTGCTGTGGAGAATAAAACGATGTAAATCCCATGGTACTTGCCCTTAGAGAGGTTCATATCTACTTAAGCAGATATACCATATGCACCCATGAGAAATTAAGTGGAAATAGGTGTAAATAGGTGCCAAATGAGGGCCATAGACAGGGTTCAGGCTTTAAAGATTCAGAGATGTAAGAGGTTACTAGAGCATAGAGTGACTGAGTTACTGCATCACCACCATAACTAACACCCATCTTTGGGCATTGAGTATAATGGAAAAAACAGGATTTGGAATCAGAAGACCTTCAGTTTCCTCATGGGTCCTCTGGAATTAGGACTGGACACTGTATTGATTCTTATGCCTTTCACAGTTGTGAAAACCCCATCCTTCTGAATAAGTTTCTTCCAATTAAGTGAATATATCATAGGATCATAGATCTATAATTGGAACAAATTTAGACCTAGTCCACACCAAATTCCATTGTTATAGATGAGAATACTGAGACCCAGAGAGATTAAATCACTTATTCAAGATCACGTAGGGTAGTACTTATCCACAGTGGGCTTGAAATGTTGGTCTTCACTGACTCCACATTCAGCGTTCTCATGAGGCTACTAGAAAGAACATCAGAGGTCCCAGGTTCAAATCTTGGCTTTGATATTTCCTACCTAGGTGACCTGGGACATACCACTTCACTAGTCATCTCTGGGCCTCAGTTTCCTCATCTCTAAAATGAAGTAGTTGGCCTGTTAGAAGTGCTCTAAGGTCCATTCCTAAGTGCTCTTATGCCTAGAGAATGATCAGCATCCCTTCCATTTCTTTATGTTGCTACAATAATGATGATGATGACAATAATATTAGCTAAAGTTTATACAGTACTTAAATTTTGCAAAGCACCTTATGTATATTGTCTTATTTGATCTTCACAGCAATCAAATGAGGTAGGTATTATTATTCACATCTTACAGATGGGAAAGTTGAGACTGAGAGAGATTAAGTGACTTACCCACAGTCATACATTTGGGAAGTATCTAATCATCACTTTGGGAAACCTATATATTAAACCTTCACACTTAAAGTGGTTTCTTCCCTTTAAGAAGTTAATGGATGGCAGAGATTTCAGGACACTAAAAATTCAAAATAGCACTGATTGACCTCAGAAACACTTAGAATCTTTAGGATCTGATTTCCTTGGGTAAGTCATTTAAATTTCCTGAGTTTCATTTTCTCCACCTGTAAAAAAACCACCACCAACAAAAAAAACGAAGGGATTAGATTAGGAGACTTCTAAAACCCCTTCTAAATCCATATGTAAGACATTGTGATCTTGGCTCACAATTTAACATTAGCTCTAACAAGAAATTAATCCTTTAGTGAAATGGGATTGCACTATTCTTATGAGGAAAAAAGGCAGATGGAATGAATCCATTCAGTAGATGATCCTACAGGAAACTTTGTTATTTAAAAAACATATAAACAACCCATTGTAGGACTGTTGGTTCCCCTCTTGTTGAATCATTGGGAACATTTCCTGTCTTAGCAAGGATTAGAGACCGGTCCATTGGAGCATCATTTTTCTGGAGTAGGGACATATGATTAGAATGCCCGGGTTAGGACTATTCTGGGTGGAGAGTTTCAGTGAGAAATGTCTCCAGCCCCCAGAAGGATAATTTAAAAAGTTGCTCTTGTCACTGGTGGGGGAGCTGTCCAGGGCTATCCTGGAGGAGTAGAAAGTGCTGATCTGCTAATTCTCTGTGTTACTTCCTGAGCACTTCTTTGGAGCAAATATATGAGTAAACGTGCCCTCCTCTTTTAATGAAAAAATGTACAAGGGAGGCCAAGGCATGAGGAGCAAAGTAAATAAAAGGCAGGAGATAAGATGGCGTTTCCAACGATCTCTCCCTGAGCTCTGTTGTCTCATCTGCTTCATTTAATTCGAGATGCAGAAACTGAAACTGGCTGCCAAAGTAAACATGTTCTGGGCACATAACGTACACATTGGTTTTTTTTGATAAAGCAAAGACACTACGTTTGCATTTATCTGGAAGGGAGCTGCTTGGAGAAATGTAGAGTGACTTACTGGCAGAACTTGGGTCCTCTGTAAACCATGTCCTCTAAAACTTGGGGCTTGTTTATGACAGAGAGGCTATTATTTGTGTCTCCAGGCTCCCTGGGAAACTTTGTCCTATGGAGGGTTTTAGTTAGTGCTGATACTGCTTTTGTCATCCACATTGTATCCTTTAACTCATTAACTTAGGGTAGGGAGATAATTTGTGGCAGCTACATGGCATGGTAGATAGAGTGACCAACCATATTGCAAAGAGCACAGGGCTTGGAGTCAGGAAGACTCATCTAACTATGTTCAAATCTGGCCTCCGACACTTACTAGCTGTGTGACCCTAGGCAAGTCATTTAACCCTGTTTACCTCAGTTTCCTCGTCAGTAAAATGACCTGGAGAAGATCACTCCAGGTATCTTTGCCAAGAAAACTCCAAAAGGTTTCACTAAGAGTTGGAGACTACTAGAAATGACTAAACAACAATTAAAGGGGGACATTTTAAATGCCCCAACATCACCCGGCAGACGAGTATCTCAACCAGTTCTTGTAGCCATCATCCAGAGGGCAAACCCTGTGGAGAAGGGGCCAATTCCCCACCCACCCCATCCCCATCTCTTGTCAATATCTGCCACTCACAGGGCAGGCCAATGAGCCTTGCTAATGCAGAAAGGCACCCTGAAGGAGAAAGAGTTGAAGCATGTACCAGGTGTGTCAAACCATTGCCATCGTTGAAAATGCCACTTTCCCTTAGATCCCAAGAGAGACAGCCCAGGATCTGGAGCTGTCAGACCCCAACCCTGCTTCCAGCTCAGCCCCTCCAGCCATCATAGAGAAGAATAACCCTTGTGGAGATAGACCAGTCAACTGCTTAGATGAGTGCTATAGCTTCTGCCTTCTCTGCAGCCACAGTTACTAAAGACAGTTATCACTCAAATCTTTGGCACTGCCAGATGATTCAACATCAGACACCAACAGAGCTTTATCAATGGAAATGACCTGAAAGAAGAGGGATTGGTATTTGTGTTGCCATTGGCCATTAAGGACTATATTGACCACTCCATCCAGCAGCTTAATCCTCCTAAATGTGTTGTTTCCTCCTTTAGAATGTGTGCAAGAATTGTCTTACTTTGAGTGTGTCTCCAGAACTTAGCAAACTGTTTTGCTCATATTATGTACCTAACAAATGCCTTTTTATCCCTCCATCCTTCCATCCCCCTATCTTTTTGTTTGTCCCTCTATCTTCCCATCTCTCCATTCATCCTTCATTCCTTCCATTTTTTCATCTGTTGATCCTTCTTTCCTTCCTTCTTCTCTCCCTCCCTTTCTCTCCCTTCCTTCTTCCCTCCACTCTTTCCTTCCTTCCTTCCATTTAGGCTTAGATGGAGAATTTTATAAACACCCACAGGAGTCTGCTGGAGCCACTTCTGATCAACTTGTTTAGACCTGATTGTTAAAATTTTACTGTGAGCATTTACACCTTGGAAATCAGCAAAAGCTACAAATCAGGGCTTGATTTACAGTTTTGTTGAATGTTTAGGCTTAAGGAAGTGTCAGAAAGTAGGTTAGTAAGAAAATGTTAATAATGAAGATTAAACTTTTAAAAGGGTACCCTGCTTACATACCCCCAGCCTATCGTTAAACATTTACTAGTACACCTCTGACACAACAGAATGTAAGCTCCTCAAAGACTGGGATGGTTCCATATTTGTCTTTCTAGCCCTAGCTTCTGGTGTTGTTCCTGGCACATGGATTTCATTGGAACTCTAGGGAGGGGCCTCTTTCCATTAATGCAACTCAGCGCCTGCTCTGCAATGTAGACTTAAAGAGATGCCTGGGGTGTGGAGAGATTAAGTGATATACCCAGGGTCACACAATTGGGGTGTGTGTGTATGTGTGTGTGTGTGTGTGTGTGTGTGTGCGCGTGTGAGTGTGTGTGTATGTATATATATATACAGATATCTATATATAATATATATCACAGGAGCACCGTAGGAAACCTGTGACCTTGTGGCCACATGTGTCCCTCTAGGTCCTCAAATGTTGCCCTTTGACAGAATCTAAACTTCATCGAACAAATCCCTTTCATAAAAGGATTTGTTCTGTAAAACTTGGACTCAGTCCAAAGGCCACACCCAAGGACCTAGAAGGTCACAGTTTCCCCACTCCATGTTGCCTTGCCCATAGTAAGAAGGTGCTTGAGGGTGATGATGATGATGATTGTGATAACTGGCAGAGTGTCTTAAGGATTGCAGGTATTTCCATGCATTCTCACTTGAGCATCACAGCCATCCTGTGAGGTACAGCTCTTATCTCTTTTACAGCAGAATAAATTGAGACTTGAACAGGTTAAATGACTTGTCCCTACATACTCGGACTTAAAGGCAGTGTCTGAAACCAGGTCTTCCTGAGGCTGACTTCTGATCTTTATTCACTTTGTCATGTCTCCTCTTAAATATTTGTTGAACTGAATTATGTTGCATTTCATGTCTGCAACAGCATATAGTCCCGTCTGTTGGCCATTCTATGCAGAGTTATGGACCAGACATTATTATTCCCATCTCCCACATGAGAAAACAGTGACCTGAAGTTTAATAGAAGATATAACAACTCTAAAAAGAATCCATAACTGTAAAACGTAGAGTCTAGATTATAATTTGCAATTCTACAAAATCAAAACTGTTTTTAGGGATTTTGCCCCCAAATAGGCAAGGGGCATGAAAAAGGAAGGGAGAGGAAATTGTACCTGTTCCTTTTTCACCAACTGTACTAGGATGGGGTAAGTTTTGGTTTAATTAGTTATGATATCATCCCTAGCTGGTTTTGTGTCATTGGACAATTGAGTCAGCTAGTAACTCAAGGTAGACATGAGAATGCCAGGAGACACTGGAGGTAATTTCTTCCTCCTCCTCTTTCTACCCACTAGTTCTACCCAAGGTCTTGTGCAGCAGTCTGAGACTGTGAAGTGTCCACTGCTGTAATGGCAATGCCGTTATGGAAATGTTATGGAAAACCCAAAAGGAACTCTACCGAGTCCTCAAATTGCTGTTTCCCAGTTCCTTCCCTCCCCACCTTGTAAGTCATAGAGGAGAGGAGATTTCCAACTGGTCCTGGGCAGCAAATGGGGCTAAGTGTTGCAAAAGCCCAGTGAGGTTACAATCTTCCCCTAATTGCTAATTTCACTTTAAACCTTTCACACTATACATATGTACAGGGACATGTGTAGGAGACTTACTCTGAAATAAAGGATTTGAGAAATGCTTTTTTATGATAGATCTTTAATCCAATTTTACAGATCCATTGAGAGATGATTTTTATGCCATAAAGTGATTATTTAAGCAATAATTACCATTCCTTTTATATGTTCTAAACAATAAATTCCTCTGACGTACTCAGTTGGCACCTGGTAAGGGTTCATTTCTGGGCCATGGAGGTGGAGTAAAATTACAGCGATTTTTACCATGTGATTCCAGGCACATGTATGTGTTTGCTTATGCATGTTTGTATGCATGTATGTTTGTGAGCATGAGCTGGTGTGTTTAGTTTTGGTGATGGAACAAATTTCCATGACTTGAGAAGTGGGATGGGCTAGTTGTGGCTCTCTGAATGTTATCTTTTGTTGGTTTTTGGTAGTAGATTTCTCCTCTCTCCCTCTCTCTTCCCCCTTCTCTCTCCCTGACCCTGCTGTGTGTGTGTGTGTGTGTGTGTGTGTGTGTGTGTGTGTGTGTGTGTGTGTGTGTGTATGGGAAGGAGAGGGCTGGGGCTGGGCTTGCCTCATGAATGGTGGAGGAAAGTCATTAGTGTTAGAGTCAAACATTAACCCTGTGACCTGCTTGTTTATATACCTACTGTAATTCTGTTCTGCTGGAGTTTCTGAGGTTAGTAAAAGCAACCCTGTGTACAGTCCTGGGATGTCTGTGTATAGACGAAAATGCCATTTGTCAAGATTGCTGATACCACATGCCTGCAGACAAAAGCCTTAAAAAAATACTGGCTACTGATATTAATGGAGGAATCTTTTAAAGCCATTAAGAATAGTTTACGTGATTATTCTTTTTTCTTTTAAATGCTGTCTATGTTTACCTTCACCATGTATGCTCTGATGTCAGGTAGGTTTGTATATTCCGCATAAACACTTACTGGACTTTGATGAAAAGGTTTAAAAGGCACTTAGGATGAGAGAGGGTAAGTAACTTTCCCAAGGCCACACAACTAGCAGTTGTCAGAGGACTGATTAGCCCAGGTGTGTTGGAATACTCACTGGATTTAGAGAGAGGATCTGAGTTCAAATTCTACCTTTGTATGTCCGTGGGTAAATTCCTTTCCCTCTCTGGAATTTTGTTTCCTTATCTCTGAAATGGAGTGAGGAAGAAAAAACTTGGACCAGACCACTTCTAAGGGCCCACTCCCTTTCAGATTTACGATCTCTATGCAGTGGATAGGAGTGTTTGTCATATATGTGTGTACTTTATTTTTTGGCAAGGCCAAGGGATATACGTATATATATATTTTTGGAGGGAAGCTATTAAAAAAACCAACCAGACAAAACAAATAAATCGTCGCTCCCTTAAAGTTCCATTTTAAAGCATCATAATGGCATGGAAGCGACCTTAGAGATAGTATCAAAGGCTGTACCAGGAGGGGCAAGTTTTGTAAGATGGAAGGAGTTTGAATAGAGGTCCATATAGATCTGTTATCTGAGTGCCAGACTTCCTATGTGTGGAGAGCCCAGGCATCAAAAAGTTGACCCTCAGATGATGAATTTGTTGTCTATTGAAATTCACAGAAAACTTCAGGGGTGGGGAACCTGCAGCCTCAAGGCTACATGTGGTCCTCTAGGTCCTCAAGTGTGGCACTATGTTGGGGGACCACAGGTTCCTCACCCCTGGATTGTAGGCTGACTGTGATCCGTAATGAAAGCTGCCAGCAAACAACAACAAATGATGAACAGAACTCCCGTGTTCACATCATGATCCTTAAAACATGGAAATCAGAAAAGCAAAGTGTGACATCCATACATGTGGTGCGGAGGTAGATTTTGGCAGGATTTCATATATATGATATGAAACAAAGAAACCCCAACCAACGTCATTCACTCATGTCGATTTCTAATCTTTGGCTCGTCTCCCTCCCTCCCCTTTCCCCCTTTTGATATTTGATGACCACAACCTATTCTTCGTGCCTTTTATACCAAAATTTATTTTTGGGAATTTTCTTAGTAGTGATGCTGTCAGAGCACCTTTATTTACTATCTTTCCAAGTTTACTGCTTTCCATTTTGCCTCTATGGAAAAAAAACAAAACATTTCTGAAGTGCTCACTCTGTGCCAGGCCATTGTGCTAAGCACTGAAAACGCAAATACAGTTAAACAAGAGAGTCTCTGCCCTCCAAGAGTTTACATTATAAGCAGGGAGAGAGAAGAGAATAAGGATTTGTGTAGTGCCTACTAGGAGCAGCTAGGTGGCACTGGGTGGAGTACCCTGTTTGGTGGCAAGAAAACTCATTTTCCTGAGTTCAAATCTGACCACAGGCACTTACTAGCTGGGTGACCCTCGGCAAGTTTTGTTTACCTTAGTTCCTCATCTGTAAAATGAGTTGGAGAAGGAAATGGCAAACCATTCCAGTATCTTTGCCAAGAAATACCCAGATGGGGTCACACAGAGTCAGACAACTGAAGTGACTGATGTGCAAGGCACTCTGCTATGCACATTTTACAAAAATCATTTGATCTTCACAACCTTGTGAGGCAGGTGCTATTATTATCCTCATTTTACATCTGAGGAAATTGAGGCACACATATTAAATGACTTGGCACACAGATAGTAAATGTGTTAGTTCAGATTTGAACTCGGGTCCATTCTGACTCCAGGCCTGGCACTCCATTCATTGTACCACCAGCTGACAAACCACAGAGGAGGAATGTTGCCCAGGAAGGAGTGTTTTGGACAGAGAAGTCTGGAATGATTGGTTATTGGAATTGTATGGCAGTTGATCACCCTGTTCTCATCAGGAATGACAATGAGTTACCCAGTAGACAGTTTAGAGGCACGCAATGACCACAAGTAAGCTGTAGTGCATTCCCAAGAAGAACTTTGGAGGAGAAATGATGTAAAAAGTATTCTTTGCATTATGTAGAAATTAAAAAAGGTGGTGGTGGGGTATTTAACAAGAGTGAGGGGTAACTGATGGATAGGCTATTTGCTCCATCCACTCAATGACAAGAGACGTAGAGGGAAGCATAGTGAGTGGGCCCTTTGTAGAGGATTTATGGGAGGAGACAGGCAGGAGTTGCACAGGACTCTAGGGTATGGATGGATTGTGATCTGCAACACCATACAAATACAGGACCAGAGAGATATCAAAAGTTTGTTTTGATATGGAGCAGAATATTTCCTTTTCTTCCTCAGCTTCCCTGTTTCTGAGGACGTCGGGACTAGTATAGAGTAAACCAATGATTCACAAATGAATGTAACCCTTAGTTAAGAGCTCATTTATGTAAGATTCTTTTCCTTGGTGGAGACTGATTACTTCAGAGCTCTATGCCTGCACGTGGGGTATTGAGTAATCAATTAGTTTCCACCAATGAAGTTAATCTTATGCAAATAGGCTTCAAGTTGAGGGTTGCACTAATTTGTCCATGGAGTATTTTGTGGCTGGAAACATATGGATGACACCCATAAATAAGGGGTTCTTAACCCCTTTTGCAGTCTGCTGAAGCCTATGGACCCTTCCTCCGCATAGTGTTTTTGGAAACATAACATAAAATACATGAAATTGCAAAGGAAACAAATTATATTGAAATGTGGTTATTAAAGTATATTAAAAAAACCAATTTGCACAGATCCCAGGTGAAGAATACCTTCCTTAGAACTTTTGCCTAATCCCTGGGCAAACGTGTGGATCATTAGGTACGTTTTGGTCTGGATATATAGAGTATCTTTTTTTGTCTTCCTTGCTTGAATAATATTTTATTTTTTCCAATTACATGTAAACATTTTTAACATTCATTTTTAAAAGATTTTAAATGACAAATTCTCTCCCTCTCTCCTCCCCCTCTACCCTTCCGGAGACAGCAAGCAATTAGATAGAGGTTATACATGTGCAATCATGCAAAATCTATTTTAGATCAGGTATCTTGAGAATAAAATAGAATCGAGAAATTTTGGACTAAGATTGAGGAGATTAACCATATATTCACACCAGAACATTCATATGTGTAATAAACATTTCAATATGTGTACAACTTAATATTTTAGCAACTCATTTATGTGACATTTTCTTCTAATGTGAGGCAGGGTTCAAACCCAGGTCTTCCTGACTCCACGTCTGGTATTCTATCCATTATACTATGACTGTCTCTTAAATAGGGCACAGCAAACATCTAATTATTAAATGGCTAAATGTTGGTTTTAATTTAATGACAGGTTTGTGTTAGGCTGAAAATATGAATTGCAGCAAAGGGCAGCAATTAGAATAGAGAAGAACCAAAACTAGGTCAGGGTGACTGGGGTCTTAACCTGGGGTGCTGAAATGTAGGGGGTGCTGATAGTACTTACATGCCTTCAACAGTGTTATAGTCCCTTACCCAAATATGAATAATTGAAGTAAGAACTTACTTGATTGTAAATCCTTCTTATCCTTGACTGTTGCATTGTGGTGAGCCTTCCTGATGGGAACTGACTCTCTATGTCCCATAGTCTCTGTCACTTACCTGCCCCTACCCTCTCCCACACTCACCTTAAATTTGTCTTAACAAGTTGGTTTGAGCTCATAGTTTGTGAAATTTGCTTTGGGCACAAAAAATGCTACATACTGCTCTGCAATAAGGCAAGGAAAGGCATTGGACAACTTGATTAGAAGACTATGGGAAAAACTAGACTGAAACACTTTGACAAGTCAAGTCAATACCTATTTATTAAGGGCCTACTTACTATGTGCCAGGCAGGCAGCTAGGCGGTGCAGTGGATAGTGCACTGGGCTTGGAATCAGGAAGACTCTTCTACATGAGTTCAAATCTGGCCCCTAACTAGCTGGATGACCCTGGGCAAGTCACTTAACCCTGTTTGCCATCGTTTCTCATCTGAAAATGAGCTGGAGAAGGAAATGATGAACCACTCTAGTATCCCTGCCAAGATAATCCCACATGGGGTCATGAAGAGTCAGAGAAGACTGAAACGACCTTGGCAACATGTGCCAAGATTGTACTAAGTGCTAAGTGATCTAGGCAAGAGCTGAAAATAGTGTCCCTATGTGTTATTGTCCACTGAGAGGGAGAATTCACTGTGACACTTGTGATTTGCCTAAATCACAAAGTAAATACGTACATACTCATGGAGAGCAGAATTTTCTGACATTAAAATACATGTTTTAGGTTACAGTTATAAAAAAATAACATTGAGAAATTTGTCTTTCCTTCCTCTCCCATTCTCTTCTTGCCATGTTGTGCTCTGGGCATCTGCATACCTTGCCTCTCCCTGGTCCTGATTTTGGGTGTTGAAGTCTGGGTTGTTTCTTTTGGGCCAAACTTGAGCTGAGATTGAGAGTGGTTTAGCATGCATTAGTTTGCAATATATGGAAAAATTCAGCTAGTCTTTTGAATGTATTGCATAGTTATGGAGGGGAGATTACCAGGAGACATCTCCAGGGAATGCAACACATCTGAAGTGCCAGACAATTATGTTATTAAATAAAAATCTCTTTTCTTTTAATGCTAATTTACATTTCATGCTATTGGCTCCATGAAAAATGCACACTGGGGGCAAAATTGGCTGCCTGCCTTCAACTTTTCCAGATTGTGGAGAATTAAAACAAAAAAAAGATGCAAGAGATCCTGGGACTAGAATAATGTAGTGTGAAAGAGCAGAGAGAGGACAAGGATGAAGAAAGTGGGTAAATTTGGGGTATGGATAGAAAAAGGGAGAGAAACAGGAGGCAAGAGAAGGAATGGAAAGTTCTTGTAGGTGGAATGAACAATTAAGGACAATGTGGAATGATGGAAAGAGAGTCAAGAAGGACCAGGATTTGCGTCTTGTTGCCATGACTAGCTTTATGGCCATGGGGAAGTCTCTCCCTTTCAGAGGCTTGGTATCCTCAGCTTTAAAATGGAGACACATTGATGGAGGGATTTCCCACACCAGAAGTTTCCAGCCTAAATGAACTCACATACCTAGACAAAGACATTGTCAATAATAATATGTGTTGCTTTCCTTTGTATCATGAAGATGGTACATGTAAACCACTGTCAGTGGGAGACTGGCTTTGAGTTCCTTTGGGATGTTGCATTGTTCTAAGTACCCCTAAAATAACTTAAATAACTTAAAATAACTCACAGCAGTGGTGAGGTACCAATTGAATAATCTATGCAAAGCCCTTTGTAAACATTATGCACAATCTAAATGTTGGATGGCACTGCCCTTCTACCAGGGTAGTTGTGTAATAATAATTTACATTCCAGGGGCATGTTAAGGTTCACCAACTACTTTCTCTTAAACAATTCCGTGTACAGATCATGCACATATTTGTATTCCTGTCTTGCAAATAAGGAAAGTGAAGCTCAGAGAGGCGACATGATCTGCCCCCATCGTCTTCAAGTTTAAGTGTCAGACTTGGGAGAGCAACCCAAACCCCAAGTTCTTTGTCTTACTCTTTCTGCCTTTCATCAATATTCTGTCCTTGCCCAGATTATCTCCAAAACACCTGGATACACTTGGTGTTTTGTTGTCAGTTTGTTTTTGTTTTTTTAAGTTTTCCTTCTGTCAGTGAGAAGAGCAGGGACAGAGAGAATAGCTAAGTCGATCTTGCTCTCATCCCCAGTGTCCACCTCCACTGGCCTCAATTCCAAGTTCTGGGGCATCGTTATTCCTCTGCACACAATCTACATTCCAGTCAATCAGCCCTTGCTGTTCCCATAAATGACCTTTCATCTTCCGCCTCTACTCCCCCGTCCTTGTGATGTGGTTTAAGGGGTTCAGGGACCCCTCAAGGACTGAAGTACCGGAGAGGATCATCTGGAATGAATTCATGAACTCAAGCATTCTTTAAGTCAAGTTGACAAAGGTTTATTGTAAAGCCAACATGGAGAGTTGAGTTCCTTAAGAAACTTGCAACTTAACAGGAAAGATGTGAAAGTTTATATAGGAAAAGTAATGGATTGATTATCTGGCAGATATGCCAGATTTTGGGTGATAACATACAACCTTAGTCACAGGTGTCATTCACTACTGGAAACCAGAGGAAGAAGTTTCTAAAGGGTGTAGTTTTGGTCTGTTATTTCTATAACAAGATAGCTTCAGGAGTTGGTGTCTATAACTTGACCTCTGGATTGTATATGATAACTATAGGAATCAATACATGATGATTCTGTGGTTACAAGATAATCCTGTTTTTATGAGAGAATTTCTTCAGAGGTCAGCTTATTTTTGTAATGGGGAAAGATAGTTTGTTTTACTGGGGCCCACTCATGAGTTATTGCTAGGCATAGTGTCCTTGGGCTTGGGAGAAAACTGTTGGGGATAGTGTTTTGAGGCTAGGGAGAAATGTGATCTTGAAATTGGGGTCCAAGCACTCAAGCACCCCATCATTTGGAATGCCTGATGTCTTCTCCTCTCTTTCTTGGAACTCCTGTCTTCAGAGCTCAGCTCAAGGTTCACCTCCAAGAAGAAGCTCTTCTGATTCCCTCAGTTGTTAGTAAATCCCCCAAATTACTCTATCGAGTTTGTGTTCATTGTCATTCTCCTTGGCCCTGCTCCCAATGGAAGCTGCTTGAAGTCATGAACAGTGTAAGTCTCACTTTTGTCTTTGTTTTTCAGTGTCTAGCATAGTTTCTTGTGCATAGTAAGTAGGCAATTAATAAATACTTGTTAAATGGAATAATCTGTGGTATTCCAGTGTGCGTGCCTTCTCTAGGATAGAAGCAGTACTACATGTGCCCCTCCAAACCCACCTCCCACATATACACAGAGTGCCGGCCAATATTAAGTGTTTAATGCTAGTTGACTGATAATTTTGTGCATGTGTGTGTGGGTTTGCATGTGTAGCACCCTCTTTGGGATCACTCTTCATATTGGGAGCTTGCATTCATAGATTGGTGGTCCAGAATTGGGGTTCTAGGAGTGTGTGGTTCTAGTACTGAGTCCTCACTGGAGTTCTCAAAACCTGTAGACTTGATGAACTTTTAGAGAAGGAATTTCCTGAGAAGATGCAGTAAGTCCAGCTGTTACAATTTTTTTCCCTCCTTCCCCCTCATAAAAGGGGCACAGTTTTCTCTTGTACGCACTGGGTCCTGAGGAGAGTAGACTCAAAGTATCAAAGTCATGAGTCACATGTTGGAAAGAAGGGGACTTCATAGCTTTTGGCGCTGAGAGGCCTTTTTTCTTTTCATGGAGTCCTCACCAAATTTCAAGTAGATGTAATTCCCTGATGGGGGAGCAACCCACCTGGGTTCTGAGGTTCATAGCCAATATGCCCTGAAGCTGTTTTCCCTTGGGGTAACTCTCTCTCTTCATTCCTGTTGTGGCTACTTTCACCACCAACAGACTGTTACTTAAGAGGCCACTGCACCTACTGAGATTCATCTGGATCTACCAAATTTGCAAGGTCACCCGGACACTTGCACCATGGAATATTCATTTGTCAACAATCAGGCCAGAAATAATAAACACAATGAAAGAAAAGTGGCCATGTGCTCATAGTTGCTGTGGCCAGTTGGGAAGTGGGGCTGGCACTCTTTCCCCACTCAATTTTCTGGAACAGTTCAAAGAAGTCCTACCTTACTGGAATTCATAAAGAAAGAAACTGATGAAAGACTAAGTCTCTCTCTCTCTCTCTCTCTCTCTCTCTCTTTCTCTTTACCTCTCTTTCTCCATCTCTGTCTCTCTTTCTCTTTATCTCTCTTTCTCCATCTCTGTTTCTCTTTATCTCTCTTTCTCTCTCTCCTTCCCTCCTCCAGCTTACTAACTTTTGAATTGCTAGGTATTCTGGCCCTATAGCCAGTTAGAAGCCTCTTCATTATCATACAGCATAAACCCCACAGTCACATATGGCTGAAAACTGAATCCCCAAAGTCGTATGTGGTGGATTGAAACTAAGCATGAAATAGCTCATCTTGCTTTAAGTCCTGTTCCCTCGTCTCCACTCCATTGATCAGTCAAACTCCATTATATGTGTAAGTGTGTGTGTGTGTCTTTAAGGTTTCTGGTACACAAGCTCTCTTTCAACAAAGAAGGAACAAGGGAATACGATTGTTCTCTCAAGCAGCAGAAATAATTATTTCCTTGGTCATCGTTAATGACAATCATTGAATAAATCAATAAAGCATGGTGCTTCTCAAAACCATCAATGTGTTTAATTGCTAAATTTGCCATTTCAGATTGTGGTCATTTTACTTGCCAGTTAAAAGGAGAGCAGGGACAGAATATTTGGGGAGAGCAAAAGTGTGAAGGGGAAGAGGAGTGGTATATTGGACTGAATTGGGTATTTGCATTTTAATAAGATTTCTTGTAGATCCAAAGGAAAGAATCTCTAAGAGTACATTTTTAGGCAGGGTGAAAGAGACATTTTGGAGGTGAGAGGCATTTCCTCTCAAATGACAACATTCAATTATTTAATTCATTCATCAGGTACCTACTTGGTACCAGTCACCGTGCTGAGATAGAGGGGGAATCCCTTGTTTTTTTTACAGTTATCCTTTCCACATCATGACTTTCTCCATCATGGTTTTGATATATCATGGACTGGCAGAAGAAATGAAATGGGAATTTTTTGGGAGTTTTGCAGAAGCTACAGATGAAGACCACCAGATAATACTCAGACCACCAGAGAAACTCAGAAATGCATAAAATATATATACAGTGTTGTAGAATGTCAATGCAAATTTTATATAGTACTGAATAAACATCCCATAAAAGAAAAAAATTCAACTTTCTTTGGTACAAAGGTAGGACCAAAAAATTATACATGGATTTTCCAGATCCTGGGGGTGCTGTGTCCCTAACCCTGATGTAGAAGGGATAATTGTACTTGAAAAACTGACCTTGGCTTTAGTCACATGGATCTAACTAGAGTTATTGATGGGAGGGAAAAGGGAAAGTAAAAGTCACAACAGAAGTCTTTATTTGAATCTCGTAGCACTCCTGGTTAATCTAAGATTCCAGAATTCATCCTCATCTTTTGTCTAACTTTTTGCCCACAAATACAGTGTTAGAGTCAGATGGCCACAGTCGCTTTAGCCTCATGAGTAGAGAAAAAAGGCATAGTAAGGACATGCTAACACATGGAAATGTTTATGCCCGTTTTTAAAGTCGATTCACAAAGTAGTACCAGATTTTCTTATTACAGTCTTTTTAATTCAGGGCCTTTTACAGTTAAAATATCTCTGGAAGTTCAACAGGAAAACTAAATTGAAGATAAGTCTAAGTTAATTATACATGCAAACTTTTCTACGCTAAATGTAAGCACATGACCCCACTTCCTTTGTGCTAAGGGAGGTTAGCATCCTGTGAATGGTGGACAGATTCCTGCTGCGTTTTATGAGGTTCAGTTTATTGTATTTCTAAAGCCTGCTGAACAGAAGAGGGAAGTCTGGTCTTGAGTTTTATCAATATGGTGTGAATGTACTCTGCCTCAAAGACATTTCCTTTTGTACGTCATACTGGATTAAACGTGGCAAAGACAGAGGTACTCATCTCTCCTCCCAAATCCTGTTTAGAGCTGAGCTTCCTTATTACTTAGTCAAGTCAATGAACATTTATTGAGCTTGTACCATGTGCCATGCACTGTATAAAGTGCTGGGCATACAAAGAAAGGAAAAACAGTCTCTGATCTCAAGGAGCTCACATTCTAATCGGGAGACAACATTCAAATAACTGTGCACGTACAAGGTATATATGGGGTAAATTGCTGGAAATCTCAGACAAAAGTCACTAGCATTGATGGGGGACAAGAAAGGCTTCTTCCAGAACATGGGATTTTAGCTTAGACTTGACAGAAGCCAGGAAAGTCAGGAGGAAGAGAGGAGGAGGAGGAGCATTCAAGAAATGGGGAGACATCCCAATGGGGAGTTGGGGTGGAGTCTTATTTGCAAGGAAGATAGTGTCACTGGATCATAGAGTTGGGTTAATGAGAGGAAAGTATAATAATACTGGAAAAGTAGGAAGGGTCCAGTCCTTAGAAACTAAAGAGAGGATTTAATATTTGATCCTAGTGATAATAAGAAGTCACTAGAATTTATTGAATAGGGAGTGACATGGTCAGACCTGCACTTTAGGAAGATCACTTTGGGGGCTGAATGAAAGATGGACAAGAGTGGGAAGAGACTTGAGGCAATGGGACTAACCAGAAGGTTATTGTAACAGTCTAGGCGTGAGGTGATGAGGACCTATACCAAAATGGTGGCCATGTCAAAGGAGAGAAGGGGGAATATCCAAGAGGTGACATCAGGATAGAATTGACAGGACTTGGCAATGGATTGGATTGGATCTGGAGGGATGAGAAAAAGTGTAGAGTGAAGGGTGACACCTAGGTTGTGAACTTGCATGATAGGGAGGCAGAACCATGGAGAGGATTAGGGAAAATAGGGAGAGGACTGGGATTGGAGGTGGGAGTGCAGTTTTGGATGTGTTGAATTTAAGATATCTATAGGGTATCCACTTCATGATTTTCAGTAGACTGTTGGAGATGCAAGAATAAAGGACAGGAGACATTGCATTCAGATAAATAAATCTGATATTCATCAGTTAAATGATAATGATTGAATCCATGGGAAGTTAATGAGACCACTAAGTAAAATAATAGAGGAGGAAAGACAGACCCTTGAGGGACACCTAGCCGGCATGACCTGATGAAGATAGCACCATCCTGCTGATTTGTTTTATTGGCACTATAGGTTCCTAACAATCCAGTTAAACTAAGGCCCTCATTTTATGGGTGAGGATACTGATTTCCAGAAAAATTAAGTAACTTCCACAAAGTTGCAGAGGTACTAATATCAGACCCAGAAATTGAACCCAAGCCCTATGAATCAAATCTTTTTCCCCCCTTTTCTGGGTACCACTCTATTTTATATTCCTTACAATTAATTACTCAAGCCCTCAGAAACATAATTTCTAGTTCCACATGACCATATTTCTGTTCTCTCTTTCATTCCAGCTTTTCTCTTCTGCTTTCTTAAATGACTAGATGGTTACAATCACTTTTCTGGTTGTTCTGGCTTTCTCTTCTACTTTCTTTCTTATTTATAAAAAATTGTATTTTTTTCATTGATATCTTGTTCTGAACATCACTTTTTCCCTACCCTATCCCTTGTAACAAAGATTAAAAAAATCTGGTGGTATATACAACATTTCATACCCATAGTCCCCCACCTATGCCATGCAATGAAAGGAAGGGCTTGTGTTTTCAAAACTTTTTGGGGGGGAGGGACAAGTTTAAATGTTAATTCAAATCCTGGCTCAGATGCATACTGAGCTGTGTGACTCTTCACAAGTCACTTGACCTCCCGAGATCAATTTCCCTATTTGCAAAATTATGATAATAATATACTCATTTCATAGGATTACTGTGAAGATTACAGGAGGTAATATATGTAACATACTTTGCAAACCCTAAAGGACCATATAAATGCTAGCTATTATTATTATTATTTTATTATAATTATATAACATTCAGTTTCTTTATTTTTATGATTTCTTATGGTTCATCAATATTCCATCATATCCAGATACCAGTTTTTTAAAATGTCATTCATTTGATGTATATTTTACCTTATTTTTATTTCTTAGCTACCACCAGTTGCTGCTAGGAACATTCTGCTGTATTTTTGACCTCCTCAAGAGGGTCTCTGGGTCAAAGGAGATGGATGTGCTTACCAGTCATTTGATTTCAGTATAATTCCAAACAATTCCAATCCAGAATGATTGGATCAATTTATAGATACACAAATTGTATTACTGTATCTGTCTTTCCTAAACCCCACCAGCATCAACCATTTCCATTTTTGCCATTTTCCCAGTTTTCTGAATGCTAAATGAAACCTCTAATTCATTTTGATTTGCGGTCTTATTATTACTGAGAGATAATAGCCTCTTGTATGATTACTAATAATTAGCAAGTCTCATATGAACTGGTAGCTTGTATCCTCTGACAACTTATCCACTGGGCAATGGCTTTTGGTATTACATATTTGTGTTAACTTCTAAAAAATTCAATAAATATTTATTAAGAGCTTCTCATGTGTCAGGCATTGTGCTAAACACTGGGGATACAAAAAGAGACAAAAGATACTTGCCATCAAATTGCTTACAGTCTATTGCTATGTATTTTGAATCAGACCTTTATCAGAGATATTTGATGCAATGACATTTTTCAAGTCAAAAGCTTTCAAATTTATCTTTTTTTGGATTATCTCCTCTATCCCTCATTTTGTTTAGAACTATACCACTAGCAATAGACCTGAAAGGCACTTCATGTTATTCTCTTCTAATAACTCTTACGATACTAAATTTTATGTTCATGCCTGGTACCTGTATTGAGCTAATGGTGGTATATTTCTGAGAATCATGCACCACTTTTCCCAGCAGTTCTTGTCCGAGAGAGAATTCTTTCCTAAGTAGTTTATTTTGGGGTTTATTAAATACTGGGCTATTGAGACTGATTATTTCTGATTCTTCCTTATCTAGTTGATTTCACTGATCTACTTAACTATTTTTTTAACCACTACCAAATAGTTCTGATGATTATTACTTAATAATATAATTAGATTCCTGGAAATGTTATTTTCCCTTCATTCTTTTAAAAAAAATATTTTCTTTGATAATCTAGATTTTTTGTTTCTCTGAATTATTTTGTTACCAATTTGTCTAGCTCAAAAATAATCCCTTGATAGTTTTATTGGTGTTGCACAAAATCTGTAAATTAATTTAGACATTATCTTATTTTTATTGTCATGGTATGGCTCAGTAATTAACAATGAATATCTCTATAATTTGGGGGGAATTTTCTTTATTTCTTTACATAATATATTGCAAATTGTCTCTCTTGACTGTTTGTTGGTGGATTGACTCCCAAACATTTAATTACTTTAAAATTATTTTGAATATGCTTTCCTTTTTCATTATTTCCTCCTGGCTTTTGTTATTCCTATATAGCAATGCTGTTGATTTTCCTGGGCATATTGTGTATATACTAAGGTTTTCTAAGTAAAACATCCTCTAAAGAAGTTAAATTTTGTTTCCTCTTTGCCAGTGCTTTTGCATTTCCCCCTCTTGTCTTTTTGCTCTTACTAGCATTTCTAAATAATAACAAGAAGTAGGGAGGCCCTTGCTTTACTGTTGTTTTTATTGAGAAAGCATTTAGTTTCCCTATTGTAAATCATACTAATTTTTGGTTTTAGATGCAAACTTTTAAAATGCCATTAAAATGGTTAATCTATCCCTGCCTAGGTGCTTAGAAGGTGTTTTTCTCCCCTAGTTTTTGCTTGTTTTTAGCATGGATCAGGTTTAACATTTGTCTAAAGCTTTTTCTTCGTCCCTCAATAACATGGAGCCATAAAAGATCATAAATAAAATATACATTGATAAAGAAAAGACATTCCAGTATGGCAAATGGAGAACCAGCCTCTGAGTCAGTAAGAACTGGATTCAATCCCGCTTCTGACATAACCTGACTGAATTTCCTTGGGCAAATCAGCTAACCTCTAAATCCCCCAGGCAATGTTGTACGACTCTAAATTAGAGAACAGGGGCATAAGTGCTAGAGTTTTCTAACTAACAGTTTCTTATGCCAATGAGATCATGTTCCCATTCCAAAGAAATGATGTCTAAGCAAAGTATAAGGCTCTTAGTGTGTCATAATGAGAAATCCTCCAATAGCAAATGAATTGATTAGGTTCCTATTTACGTGTCAATTGCTCATATGTTAAAGGAACCCTTTCTATCTTCATGAGTGTTTATCAGTAAACAATGATGTGTTCAAATATGGTGGTCTGGTTTTGAAGGGAAAGCTGAGCTTGGTCGATATTTTCATATTTTGAAAGCAAGGTCTGCTTGGTTCTTGTGCATAGCAGAGCTTTTAGTAAATGTTGTTTTAGGCTAATACCGGACCTTTTCTTCTATGAATGCTGATTTAGATTTAGGCATCTAGAAATTGTAAGAAATTTTGGTAAAATGTGAGAAATTAAAAACACAAAAGTCCTGCAAAATCACCAGTTGTATATTGAAGGCAGACTCTTTAATGCTGCTATTGGCAGCCTTTCAAAGGAAGTTATTCACACAGCAGTCAAGTGATGGTGGTAGTAAGGTAGCTGGCATCCCGTATGACTGAGGCTACCAAGTTTCTTTTCTGGGTTTGGTTGTTCCTGTAGCAAAAGGTTACCACCAAACTGCCTTTTGACATCAAAGTGTGAGCTGTTCTCTTTGCCTCTTTTGTCTATTGTAAAAAATGAAAAAAAGCTTTTCATTTTTTCACTGGACAGGGACTGAATCAGGCCTTTGGGCTGGGATCTGATTCATAGAATAAGAGTAGATTCTCTGCCCTTCCCCAGAATCACCTTTTCTTAAGTCAAACAACTCTGCAAAGTTCTAGGAAATATGTTCTAGGGAAAAATAATAATGATGACAACAAGAGTGCGATGATGGTGATCTTTTTATAGTATCTGCTATGTGCCAGGCATCGTGCTGAGTGCTGTACAAATAAATGAGTACCATTCCCATCCCTGTTTTACAGATAAGGGCAGCTAGGTTGCCCAGCAGATAGAATGCAGGTCCTAGAGTCAGGAGGAACTGAGTTCAAATATGATCTCAGGCACTAGCTGTGTGACTCTAGGCAAGTCCTTTAACCCTGTTTGCCTCAGTTTCCTTATCTGTAAAAGGAGCTGGAGAAGAAAATGGTGAACCACTCCAGGATCTCTGCCAAGAAAACTCCAAATGGAGTCAAGAACAAAGTGAAAAGACTGAACAACAAACAACTAAAAAGCTGTGTGTCCCCAGTTTTCTTGTATGTAAAATGGGGCCATTAATAGCACTTACCTCCCAAGGTTGTGGCTGGGATAAAATAAGCAAACATTTTTCAAACCTTAAAGCTATTACTATTAAACTCATGTTTCTCTGGGCCTCAGTTCATTCACCTGTAAAATAAGGAGTTTGGGCCAATATTAATGATTATAATACCTAACATTTACATAGCTCTCTATGTAAGATTCACAAACGACTTCACAGACTTTGTTTCATTTCAGCCTCCTAGCTACCTTGTGAAGTAGGTACTCATCTTCATTTTATAAGGAAAGAAATCAGTTCAGAGAATCTAAAGTGACTTGGCTATATGGTCCCACAGGTGTTAAATGATGAAGGCAAGGGTTCAAAAGCAGGTCCTCATAACCACCAGGTCAGTGCTCTCATTCACTATGCCTCTGAGGTCTCTTTCAGCTCTAAGATTCTATAATATGTAAGGAGGTGGAGACTCACTAATCTGATAAATGATCGTACAAATGTATGTATTAACGTACAAATAGGAGAGGGCCTCCAGTCTCTTCCTTCACATGACCCAGAATGGGCATCCTACTCCCAGGTAACGTATGTACATTTTTATAGTGATCTTCTGGAGACAATACCCTTCTTTTATTGACTAACAACGAAATCTCTGGAATAGCAAGACTTGAGCTTAAGACAAAGGAAACTATTTCTGGTGTTCAGAGGGTGGCCCTCAGATCATTCGGATGAGGCTTTGGGCTCTGTCAGGAATTTGAGGGATGTAATGCACTGAAGAAGAACAGAGAAGAACACTAGAAGTTGGAAAAACGAACAGATGAGATATTGTAATTTATGAGGTGAGTGGAGAGCAGGAGAGAGGAGCAGGAAGGGGGGAGTAAGAAAGAAAAAAGGAAATTCTTTTTATACACTATTTATAAAGGTCAATGATTTTCTTCTTTTATAGGTACCAGTTAGTTCTTCCTACATTTCCTCTAGTAGGGACAGATTGTAAAGAGGCAATAGAAAGGAGGAATTCATTTCTAGAATGTAATTTTAATGCTAAGTAGAAAAAGAAAAGAAAAAATACAAAGTGAATGGAAAATCTGTCTATAGGCCAACCTTCCTATCCCCTTTTATCCCACCACACCCTAGAAACAGCCTCATCTATCTATCTATATCTATAGCTATACATCTATCACTGGACCTGGCAGACCTTGGGTGAACCTGGGTCTTGTTGCCTGGACAGAGAGAGACAGTTGTATCATAAACCTGCCAAGAGAAGTTTTTGTTTTGGGGTATGGGAGAGTTAGAGAAGAAAAGAAAAACCAAATAAAGAAGTAAATTTTGATGTGTTCCACAATGCAAGTATATTTTCCACTAATGAATTTTTGGTTAACCATTTTCTGGCAACAAAACTTCAGAATGCAGAATTTGTTGGAAACTTAAAAACAAAAATGCAGCTAAGCTCTCAAAACATATACACAGCCCTACAGTTTCATTCCTTCCCAACAAACACAGATTATTTCTAAGGCTTTGTCCCTGTCTCATGGTCACACTTTTCTGCTGAAATTGCTTGATTTTCTTTCCCTTTGTTGAGAGTTTTCCATCCTATAATAGAAGAAATTCTATTTTCTAGTTATCTTGATTTAATTCCCAAAACTCTAACCAGGTCTGAGCTGGATTCCAAGATCCAGAGCTCAAAACGGGGCTAACCCTCTTTGGATATAATTGGACTGGCCATTTGAGGTCATCTGGGCCTCAGCTGGAAATCTCTTGCAACTGATGAGTTGGTAAAGGAGATTAAACATCAATCTAAACCAGGGGTGGAGAACCTGCGGCCTCAAGGCCATAGGTGACCCTGCAAGTCCTCAAGTGCGACCCTTTGACTGAATCCAAACTTCCAAATCCCCTTAATCAAAGAATTTGTTCTGTAAAACTTGGACTTGGTCAAAAGGCTGCACCCAAGGACCTAGAAGGCCACATGTAGCCTTGAGGCCACAGGTTCTAAGCAATTTTTGTGTTCCTTGTAAAAGAACAGGCCTGGACAATGAATTCTTAGATTACTACCTGAGACCTTCATCTCAAAATGAATCAACATCCAGTATTGACTCATGTATCTGCATTTCTTGGTCACTGATTCACTGAACTCTCAACATCAAGTCAACCATTGCTGGAAGAGCAGTGGATGAAAACCATTTCTGACTGAGCTGATTGAGAGCTCAGCCAGTCAGTGACATGAGTAGAAAGGAAAGCCAGCTGGCTCTTCCTTTTACAGATCCCATACCCACTTCTGGAGTCACTTTAGTTCAGAATTACATTATTAAACCCTGGCTGAAGTTGTGGGACTTCCTTTTTTCTGTCATAATGTAGGGGTGCCCTTGTTCCCTGTGGGCACTCTAAAATTCTTGGTGACTAACTTCCAGGACATAAAACTGCCTCTATTTTAAAAGGGACAGAATTCCTACATAAAAAGTGAATAAAAGCCTCCATTGGAAGGAGGAAAAAAGGGAAGGGAGGGAAGGAAGAATGAAGGGGGGGAGAGGAAACAATTGAAGGAAGAAAGAAAAGGGAGGAAAAAAGAAATGAAGGGAGGGAGTGAAGAAAGGAAGGAAAATGGGGGGGAAGGGAAGATGGAAAGATGGGAAAGAGGGAGGAAAGGGGAAGGAAGAGAGATTTCCCTGGGCTATAATGGTTTCCAATCACCCTACACAGCATCAGGGACTTATGGAAGTCCCTCTCAGAGCCTGGCCTTGGCCCAGATCCCTGCAAGCAATAATAACCAATCCCTGCCCTTCTTTGCTTTCTATTACTGACCTAAGGAACCATCTGTTTTTTGACTTTACTCTCTGTTCTTTGGGGGTTTTAACTTGCAATTGGTTCAATTTACAATGAAGTTGAAACCTTGCATACAGAAAGTTTACCTCTTCCTTTGGTTATAATGAAAAAAATCAGGGTGTTGGGAGGGGAGATGTGAGCAATGCCCATTTGTCATCCTTCGCCCTTGTGGTTAGGAAGTTGGTTTGTGGAGGTGGATGGAGGAGGGGCTCTAAAATGATTGCTCATAAAGACAGGAATTCACAATGGCTTGTGACTTCTGACCCTATTGATGCAGACTCACACACCTAATGGTATTAAGCTATTGGGAGAACTCAGAAGACATGGTTAGCATCCAGTTACTGGTTTTTTAGATGGACCTGGCCTGGGTCATTTGCTGAGGAGGAGGGGGGAGGAGAAGTAGAGGTGGTGAGGAGAGGTAGGGGCATAAGAAGATAGACAAATAGATGGAAGGTTTGAGATGATGCCAGGACTCTCAGGTTGATCAGCATAGAGCCTGGCAGAGGACACAGGGAAAGCTGGCCTCCTGTATCTGTCCAGGTACTTCAGCTACAGGGAGAGGTGTAGATGACAGTAACCTTCCCCTAGTCTTCTGTGCCAACAGCTCAAAGTCAAGTTGACTGCAATGAAGAATCTCTTTTCTGTTTCACAGTTCATAGAATTTCATAGATTTAGCCAGTAAACAATAATGCATTAAGCACCCACTGTGTTGTGTGTGAGGTAGAGATCCAAAGAAAGGTAAAACTCCAAAGATTTTTGAGATCCTCTAGCCCAATGTCTTCATTTTGCAGATGTGGAAACAGAGATCAAGCGAATTGTCTAGTTTCCAAATCAGTAAAATAAGGGAGTTTTACCAATTCAGAATCCAAACTGAGGTCCAGTTTCCACATCTTTAAAATGAAGCAGTTAGTCTAGAGAGTAACAATTATACTAATGCTATTACTAATTATTATGCTAATAACATTACTAATAATTATACTAAAATAATAGCATCTAACATTTATATGGCAGTTTAAGGTTTGCAAGATCTCTATGAATATTACTTCATTTTATCCTTACAACAATCCTGGAGAGTTAGGTGATATTTTTGTCCTTATTTTGTAGATAAGGAAATTGAAGCAAACTCGGTGTGAAAGTCAAAAAGACTTTTCAGGCTATTTCCCATCCTAGTTGTAGGCTCTAATGAAGTTCAGAGAAACTGAATGATTTATACAGTGGAGCCTCATGGCTGGAATGTACTCCTTCCTCATTTCTGCCTCATAGAATCCCCTAGCTTTCTTCAAAAGACAGATAAGGTACTGCTTCCCATAGACCTCAAAAAGTTATTAGTATACTTTACATCTTGAAATTTTATTGCACATATTTTAGATTTCCTTATTTATATACCTAGTATTACCCCTCTCTCCCCTCTGTAACCTCCATGGTTCCATTTTTTTTTTTTCATTTTTTTTTTTATTTAGCTTTTAACATTCATTTTCACAAAATTTTGGGTTACAAATTTTCTCCCCTTTTCTCCCCTCCCCCCCCAAACGCCAAGCATTCTAATTGCCCCTATGACCAATCTGCTCTCTCTTCTATCATCCCTCTCTGCCCTTGTCTCTGTCTTCTCTTTTGTCCTGTAGGGCCAGATAGCTTTCTATACCCCTTTACCTGTATTTCTTATTTCCTAGTGGTAAGAACATTACATTTGATCCTAACACTTTGAGTTCCAACTTCTTTAGCTCCCTCCCTCTCCACCCCTTCCCTTTGGAAGGCAAGCAATTCAATATAGGCCAAATCTGTGTAGTTTTGCAAATGACTTCCATAATAGTTGGGTTGTATAGGACTAACTATATTTCCCTCCATCCTATCCTGTCCCCCATTACTTCTATTCTCTTTTGATCCTATCCCTCCCCATGAGTGTTGACCTCAAATTGCACTCCCCTCCCCATGCCCTCCCTTCTATCATCCCCCCCCACTCTGCTTATCCCCTTATCCTCCACTTTCCTGTATTGTAAGATAGGTTTTCATACCAAAATGAGTGTGCATTTTATTCTTTCCTTTAGTGGAATGTGATGAGAGTAGACTTCATGTTTTTCTCTCACCTCCCCTTTTTATCCCTCCACTAATGAGTCTTTTGCTTGCCTCTTTTATGAGAGATAATTTGCCACATTCAATTCTCCCTTTCTCCTCCCAATATCTTTCTCTCTCACTGCTTGATTTCATTTTTTTTTAAGATATGATCCCATCCTCTTCAATTCACTCTGTGCACTCTGTCTCTATGTGTGTGTGCGTGTGTGCATGTGTGTGTGTGTAATCCCACCCAGTACCCAGATACTGAAATGTTTCAAGAGTTACAAATATTGTCTTTCCATGTAGGAATGTAAACAGTTCAACTTTAGTAAGTCCCTTATGACTTCTCTTTGCTGTTCACCTTTTCATGGTTCTCTTCATTCTTGTGTTTGGAAGTCAAATTTTCTTTTCAGCTCTGGTCTTTTCATCAAGAATGCTTGAAAATCCTCTATTTCATTGAAAGACCAATTTTTCCCCTGAAGTATTATACTCAGTTTTGCTGGGTAGGTGATTCTTGGTTTTAGTCCTAGTTCCTTTGACTTCTGGAATATCCTGTTCCATGCCCTTCGATCCCTTAATGTAGAGGGTGCTAGATCTTGTGTTATCCTGATTGTATTTCCGCAATACTTGAATTGTTTCTTTCTAGCTGCTTGCAATATTTTCTCTTTCACCTGGGAGTTCTGGAATTTGGCCACAATGTTCCTAGGAGTTTCTCTTTTTGGATCTCTTTCAGGCGGTGTTCTGTGGATTCCTTGAATATTTATTTTGCCCTCTGGTTCTAGAATCTCCGGGCAGTTTTCATTGATAATTTCATGAAAGATGATGTCTAGGCTCTTCTTTTGATCATGGCTTTCAGGTAGTCCCATAATTTTTAAATTGTCTCTCCTGGATCTATTTTCAAGGTCAGTTGTTTTTCCAATGAGATATTTCACATTATCTTCCATTTTTCCATTCCTCTGGCTTTGTTCTGTGATTTCTTGCTTTCTCATAAAGTCCTTAGCCTCCATCTGTGCCATTCTAATTTTGAAAGAACTATTTTCTTCAGTGAGCTTTTGAATCTCCTTTTCCATTTGGCTAATTCTGCTTTTGAAAGCATTCTTCTCCTCATTGGCTTTTTGAACCTCTTTTGCCAATTGAGTTAGGCTAGTTTTCAAGGTGTTATTTTCTTCAACATTTTTTTGGGTCTCCTTTAGCAGGGAGCTGATTTGGTGTTCATGCTTTGACTTCATGTCTCTCATTTCTCTTCCCAGCTTTTCCTCCACCTCTCTAACTTGATTTTCAAAATTCTTTTTAAGCTCTTCCATGGCCTGAGCCCATTGAGTGGGCTGGGACACAGAAGCCTTGATTTCTGTGTCTTTGCCTGATGGTAAGCATTGTTCTTCCTCATCAGAAAGGAAGGGAGGAAATGTCTGTTCACCAAGAAAGTAACCTTCTATAGTCTTATTTCTTTTCCCTTTTCTGGGCATTTTCCCAGCTAGTGACTTGACCTCTGAATATTTTCCTCACACCCACCTCACCTCCAGATCCTCCCAGACAGTGTTTGGGGTCTGAGATTCAAATGCTGCTTCCAGCCTCAGGGCTTTGGGCGGGGGCAGGGCTGCTATTCAGTGTGAGATTAAATTCAGATGCTCAGGTGAGGGCAGGGCTGCCTCTCAGGCTCAGTTCCCTCAGGGAGTTTATGCACAGACCTTCAACAATGGATCCAGGCTCCTGCCTTCTTGGAGAGCCCTGGTCTGCCGCTGTCCCTCAGCTTCTGTCTCCCGAGGGGGCCCGAGCCATGGGGGCACCCCACTCCCCCCTCGACCCGCCAAAGGGACTCTCTCACCGACCCCCGTCACCTGTGGGTGGAGGTACTTGTGCGGCCGCTGGAGATCCCGTCCCTGAAGCCCGCTTGGATCTGTTCCTCTCGGTGCCGCAGCCACGGCAGGGCTGTACTCAGCTCCCAGTCCCGGCGCCCAGTCCGCAGCACGAAGGACCTTTTACGAGAGGTTTGCAGGTCTCTCCGGAACAGAAATCTCCCTTGCTCCAATGTTCTGTGGCCTCTGGGTGCAGAATTCGCCGTGAGTTACTTCTTTGTAGTTGTTCTATGGGTTGTGGGTTCGGAGCTATGTGTATGTGCGTCTTTCTACTACGCCATCTTGGCTCCGCCCCACCAAACATCTCCATGGTTCCATTTTTGACTTAGTATACTGTAGATTCTATATGAGAATTGAATCAAAATGACCCAAGGTCACCCGTGTACTACATTCAAGGCAATGTTGAGATAGAAGATTGAATTAGACATAGTCCTCATTGCCAAGGTCTTAATTGTATCTTTGGGCACTTTGGGGAAAAACTTTAGCCTCCCCACACTAGTTATGGCTCTGGAGGAAGAGATAGGTAGGTCAAGGACTTACAGTCCTATGGAGGAAGCCAACCCAGGTGGGATGAAAAACTGTGAAGAATGGAATTCTGAAGGAGGGCAAGTAATAAGCCTTTTTATAATGCCTACAGTGGGCCAGGCATGGGACTAAGCACATTTTACAAAGACTTTCTCTATCTGATCCTCACAACACTGCAAGGTAGGAGATATTATTATCCTGATTGACATTTGAGGAAACTGAGCATAACAGAGGTTAAGTGACTTGCCCAGGATCACACAGCTAGTGTCTGAGGTCAGATTTGATCACATGGTCTTCCTGAGTCCAGGCCCAGCCCTCTATCTACCATGCCACCAGCAAACACAAGCACACAAAAAGGTACAAACATAAAAGCACAAAGAGAAACAATTCTGATAATAATGAAGATGGGGTGTTCTTTAAAGCAGTGATCTTCATACTTTTTTTGATTATGCATCCCCATCAGTAAAGCATTTTTATGCATGTGCCACCAGTATGTATATGGAGTTTGTATGGATGTATATAATTTATTTATAAACCATATCCATATACCACTGTACTAATAATTATATACATTTTAAAAAATGTAAGTAAAATAGGTGGGATAAATTTGAAAAAGTATTTGATGCTAGAGAATCAATAGAGTCACTGGACTATATTGAGTAGGGGGACTGATGCGGTGAGGAAATCTGTGCTTTAAAGAATTCATATTGGCAGCTGGGCAGAGGATGGATTGGAGAGGGAAGAAATCAGAGACAGAAGACTAGGAGGCAATTGCAATAGTCAAGATGAGAAGTGATTGAACCTAAACCAGTAGAGAGAGAGGCTTGTGTGAGAGATGTTGTGGAGGAAAAAATGCTAAAATTTGACAATTGCTGGCTTTGTGGGCTAAGAGAGGAGGAGGGATCAAAGATGATCTAGAGGTTGTGAACCTGGGTGAGTGAAGGATGGCTTTGTGCTCAAGAGTAATAGGAAAATTGAGAAGAGAGATGGGTTTTGAGGGAAAGATAAAAGAATGAGATCTGCTATGCATTTCACAACCCATCCATGACTGCTCATTCTGACTCACCCAAAGAGAGAAGGAAGGGATGCTCTTACTCGTTGGTCACTGGCCCTGAGCATAGAATCCTTTGCTAAGGTACCTGCTGTAGCTATGAAGTAATCTGGGGACTAGCGGGTGGATTTTCTGGGAAGGAATGGAAGATTTTCCATAGCACCTACACAGCTGTTTCTGAGGGTGCCCAGTAAATGTCCTAAGAGATCAGCACCTAGCTCAGTGTAGGGAACTTGGTAACTTTCACAATGGAGAGATCTGAGCTGGGAAATGTTTGCAGATAAGGGAAGGTATGATTGAGTTAGAAGACTGATTGTTGTCTACGGGGAGAGGGAAAGACATGAGGAGGCAGAATTCAACCCATTTTTCTTCCCCTGTGATTGTTTGATCATGTATGTCTTAGCGTCAGGCCACAACTCCTTTGGGGTCATGCCAGGAGGTTCTGACCACTATTTTAGAGACCACTGATCTAAAGAGACATATGTTGATGCACAGAAAATTCATCAGCCAACTTAGATTTTTAGAAAGACATGTACAGTGTAAGAAAGAAATTCAGTCCCCATCTACTTCTTTGCAGAAATGGGGAACTCTGGGTGTAGAGTGCTGCATTTAATACATATTTTCAATATATTGATTAATTTTGTTGAATTGTTTTCCTCCTTTTATTCTTGGTTATAAAGAATAACTCTTTGGGAAGGAGATGTATTTGGACATATAGGTACTTTAACCCTAAAAGAAATGAATAAAAATGTTCTTTAAAAAAGACATTATTGAAGATAGAAGCAATGAAGGATGAATACAGAAGTACAGCATGATCTTTTAAAAACAAAATCAAAAGCCTTAAAATGAGCAAGAAAAGCTAAGAATAATAAAGGTTTTTTTTTTAACCATATATTGGGGAGAGGAGGAGGTCAGAAAACGTTGCACAGAATGGTGATAACAAAAGAACAGAAAGAAGGCAAATTAAGCCAAATGAAGAGCCTTCTTTAGTTTCTATGTGGTGGAGAATGATCTCTGATCTAGAAAGGACAGAATACAAGTGGCTAATAGGGAAATTATACTACAATAAATTAAAAAGATACTAAGAGAATACCTAACCGTCCCTTAATGAATTCAGATCACTTAACCCAGATGAACCACATTCTTGGAAATGGAAATATACGAGAGACGATTGCTGAGCCACTGTCAGTGATTTCTGAAAGAACTGGAGAGACACAAATGTTATTGTGATTTTCAAAATGAGGAAAAGAATGGAGTTTGTAAAACTATAGACTTGTAAGTTTGACTTCAATTCCTGGCAAATTCTGGAATCTATTGAAGGGATCCTTAATGGATATCTAAGAAAAGACGTCACTGATTGATTCCAAAGAGCCAGCGTGTCTTCATCGAAAATAGCATAACTTTATTCTACTTTGTTTCCTTTTTTAAATACAAAACAAAACAGTTATCAGACAAATGAATGAGAGGAATGCTATAGGTTTAGTGTATTTAGATTTTAGTAGTATTTGACAAAGTCTCTCATACTATACTTGCTGGCAGAAATGTAGAGATGTGTGTTAGACAAGAGAGAAATTACATGGATTTGAATTTAATTGAATAATTGGACCTAAAGATATAGTCACAGAATTTAATACTGTAACAGACCCAAACCCCTGAAGTCTCTGGGCTTTTTTGAGACCCCTGAAGCTGATTTGCATCAGACTGTCTTTGCTATTGGGCATTAGCTTTGACTCTTTTTTCTCTTCTTGCCTTTTTCTGGAAGTTTCCATGTTCCAAGCTTGCACTCCCCACTTGATTCATCAGGGCTTTCCCATGTTAATATTGAGCATGTCCCTACATGTGATATCAGGGAAGGAAAACCAAGCAGACACTTCAGTGGAAGAGCTTACTTCCTCCCCATAAAATCCATCTCCTTTTCTGCCTCAGGGAGCTGCTCTGGTAGGAATTATGCCCTACATAATGAATAGGATGAGTCAATGAGTCATTGAATCAATGTCAATAGCTTAGGAGAACTGCACGTACCAATTTGGAAAGCAATCTCTCCAAAAGATTATCACAGATTTCTTCTTTCTACTTGAAGACCTGTTCATTGAGGACCCTTCAACTGATCTTCATTGCCTTCATTTCCCTAAATATTCCTTGACTCTGAGTGTTCCATATACAGGATAATCATTCACATCTCACCTCCTAATTTCGAGTTTCTCTCATGATTCTGTCCTAGATACCCTTTTAAAAAAAATAGTTGCTTTTTTGGCACTTAAAAAAAAATCATTCACTTCCTAAAAACTCACCTTCCCACTCCTTCCTCTCAATAGAACCCTTTCTTATAACAAAGTGTGGTTAAGCAAAAACAAATCAATGTATTGACCTCAACTTTCTTCTCCTTTCTCCTATTACCTTCTCTTTTGAGGATCTAATCAGTTCCCACATGGTTCAATGATTAACAGATCAACTGGAAAATCTGTCCAGAGTGTGCCAAAAGTCTTAATACAGTTTTAAGTATTAAAACTTAAACCATTAAAGTTTAAAACTTCACTGGCTTTTGGGATATTCTGCATAGATTTCAAGCTGATAAATTGGTCATTGAACTCCATGAAAGGTGATAAGAAGAGGAAGTGGTCCCCCCAGCTGGTAGTGCCTTCTGCTAAAGTTACCTGGAATGTACTTTGTATGTAAGTTATCCATTCATATGAATGCACACATTACCTCCTCCAGTAGAATGGCAACTTTTTGAGGGATCTGTTTTTTTTCTTATAATTCCAATGCTTAGTTCAGTGCCTGGCTCAGTGTAAGGAGGGAATGCTTAGAAAATGTTTGATTGATTGACCAAGTCCACTCTTGTCCAACCATACCGCAACACCTCTCTTTGCTTTCTTTTGTTGAAATTGAGAAGTTTTTGAAAAAAGATGGCATATTGTCCACTCCTCTTATTAAGAGAAGGAAAATGTTCTCAGATATTTTTAAGTATACTTAGGTCCCTAATGTTTTCAGAAAAAATAATAGTTACAACCTCATTCTATTATTTGCTCTCTGAAAATAATTTTTCCTTCCAATAATCAAGAGAGAGAGAGACTATGTCTTTTTCCTGTTTTTTTCCCCACTTGGTGAAAGCTCCTTCATTTTTTAAAAATTTTATTGTAAATGTTACTGGTTCTAAATGAAAAGACAAAGGGATACATGCTGAAGTAATTTTCCAAGTGATGCTTCTTTGGGACCGCAAACATCCAATGCACTGATTAGAATTTCAGCCATGGAATAAGTAGATTTCTAATTTATTTTTGGTTCTTCTGAAAAGCTCCTATTATTATTATATCTTTTCTTTGCACCTTTTTAGAATTGATTTGTGAACTGTACCTTGAAATCACAAAAATGTTTAAGTATATTTTGGCAAATACTAGGAGTCTGCACTAGATATTACAAAGTCATATTGTGTCATGAATGAATAGCCAACCTAGATTCAAGTCATGCTCAAGTGGGGGTAGGACGGGCAGTTTTTCTTCTTTTAGAAGGGTACAATGGTCTAGTGGGAGAGGCTTAGCTCAAAAGACAGCTCTGTAGATGTAGAATCCTTTCAATATCTGCCATTTTGTTCTCTATTGTTGACTTTTATACTTCATTCACTGACTGCTTCTCTCATCTGGCTCCAGTTTCCAGGTCTCAATTTTTTCAGTGTGATTGATCTCATCAGCTCTCCTTGATGCATCAGTTACTCCTCCCCCTTCCTGATGGAAGCGTTTGCTTTCTGGCCACTACCCTTTTTCTGCTGCTGGCTTGGCTTCTCTGTCTCTAGATCTGGCTTTCCAGTGAAGAGTTTCTGATACCCATCTGCCTTCCATACCCCCTTGTCATACTAGGCTGCCTTGGTACTCTAGTACCCTGGGGAATTGTGGAGTACTGTGAACTAGACTCAAATTCTATTGTTGGAAATATATGTCTGAGGTATAGGAGCAGGCTTGTTATTTCACTGTGTTCTGCTAAGAAAATAGCTGACATCTTGAACATGTATCTTTCCTCCAAGTAATTTTAGCATTTGTTTGTTTTTCTTCAGAATTTAAAAACCATGGTAGAACTAGGACAGAAAGAGCATTACTTTTGTGCATGTCTATAGACCATCAAAAGTATGTCTATCTCTGCTTTAAAAGGACTCTGTGTTTATAGGAATCTTGGAATCTTTTGGTAAAGTGAATAAATTATCCTTTTATAAGTGGATTTTTGCATCTTGTGTTTTCTGAAAGGAAAGCATGACTGTATGACATTTTCGATGTTGGCATTTGAACCTCTACTGTATTCAGTCCTGGGCATAGTTTAGAAGGACATTGGTCTGCTGGAGAATGTCTAGCTGAGGGCAGCCAAAATGTCAAAGGGCCTCAAGACCATACCGAAAGATGATCATTTGAAGGCACTGGGACTGTTTAGCCCAGAGGGCAGTCAATTCAGAGCGAACATGATAGCCATCCTTGAGGGTTTGAAGGGCAGTCACCAAAGAAGAATTAGGTTTGTTCATGTGGTTCCAGAGGGCAGAACAAGGCGAATCAGTCAACTGACCAACAAGCATTTATTAAGTTCCGAACCCTACACCAGGCACTGGAGACAGAAAGACAAAATAATGAAATAGTCCCAGTTTTCAAGATTTTTTTTCTGTAGCAGAAGTTCCAAAGAGACAAATCTAGGCTCAAAGTCAGGAGAAACTTCCCAAAAGTTAGAGATATCTCAAAGTGTAATATCCTGCCTCAGAAGGTACTCACTTGAGCTACATGAGCAAAGGCTGATTGACAACCTGCAGAGGAAATTCTCTGTCAAGTATGGATTAGACTAGAGGACTATTGAAGTCTCTTCCAACTCTGAAATTCTGTAATTCAATGACTGCCCAGAATCTCAGTAACTGGGAAAGTGAGGAAGAGGACCCTAATAATTTCACTTTTTAAATTCTACCTTGGGTTAGAAGTAGGCATAAGGAAAGAAGGCATTGTAAATTTGTTTTCTGTTCTTTTCAGGACATTTACATTTTAAAGATTTCCCTGAAAATATATCTATGGACCTTGAAAGGGGGAAGAGATGGTTTCATGAAGTCACAAAGGGTCAAAGGGCTCAAGACCTAAAGTTCATGGGTTATCCTGTCATGAATGCTGGCTCCATGGAAGAAATCATGACTTTTTCTTAGCCTTCAATTTGCACCTTTCCAGTGTGCCCTGATTTTATCTCCTTTGAAGAGTCATCAGGGATAGCTTGGTGGCTGTCTATGGAATATTTTGGGGTCCTTCAGTATGAGGAGTTTCCCAAGCAATCAGTTCCTAATATATTATGAGTGCAGTGTTGTGGTTTTGGTATATCATGGGTTGACATAAGAAATTAAATGGGAATTTTGGGGAGTTTTGCAGAAGTCATAGATGACATGCAAAGGCCAGCATGTTTAGAAACAGTTTAGAAATTCAGAAATGCATGAAACATATGTATGGTGTTGTATGATGTCAACATATTTTATCTGTTGATGCCATACTAATTCAGACTTCTCTGGTACGAAGGGAGGGCCAAAAATTTTATGTGGATTTTCCAGATCACGGAGAGTGCTGCACTCCATATCCTTGCGATGTGACAGAGATAACTGTAATAATAACTCATGTTATTTAGTATGTTATAAGCTTTATAAAGTGCTTTTCTCACACCAGATAGGTGGGGATGTGTTATTACATTCATTTTACAGATGACGAAACTGAGGCACAAAAAAGTGCTGATTTGCTCATAGTTACTTGTCTAGTAATTGTTGGAACTGGGACTTGACCCCAGGCTTCCTAATGCCAAGCCCAGCACATCCCCCATTATGCCATAGTGTGTCTGGTAGTTAGGCAGTGGCCTTAATGCTGAAACAAAATGACAGGGTTCTCTCTCTCTGCCTTTGACCTGGGAAGAATTAGGGAAGCCTGTTCCCAAGACTGTAAAAATTTTTAAAAATGACCATGGGATAATAAAAACATACTTGAAGACATTGGGCTTTCCCTCTCTGGGTCTCTTGCTGCTTCACTGATCAAAAGAGAAAAGGAATCATTATTAATGTTTAATCTGGCTTATGCTTTGGTGGTATTACAGCTTGGCTTGGCCCACTTCTCCTCTAGTGCCTTTGCCCTGTTAGTTTCATTCTGCTTGTCCACAATAGTCTGACTGCCCTGGAAAAACAAACCATCCCTGCCCCCACCAGCCAAAGTAAATCCGACACCAAAAACAGATTGCAGCAATAATAAAGGCAGGAAAGAAAAGATTCATTAAGTCAGACATGGTTGAAATATGGGGACTCCGCATGGAAGCACAATGAAGGAGATCAGACCAAAGCAGGCAGTGTCTCTGCTATAAAATCAAAGCCCCAATTTTATGAGGAGACAGAGCCTTTCAACATAAGTAGAATTAATGCGTTCTTTATTCTGGTTGGTGTCTTCTGATCCACTCTCTTTGCTTAGAGACAAGGTGAACATGTTAGGGCCCCTTTAGAATAAAGGGGTTACAGATGCTCTGAGCTTTCTAGAAATTTGTAGCACCATGGGAATAAGGTGGCTTCATGAAATGACTACAGAGGTGGTGCATTTCCAATGTGTTGGGAAGGTCGTTTAGGTAGACCGTTGATGATTATGCAGCAACACCAACTGACTGCTAGCCAGGGCCCCCCACCATAGTTCATGGCACCTGAGGCCCAGTAGACTCCCAACCACCTCCCTCTTTCTTTCCCTATAATGTGCAGAACTTGAGAGAAGGACCCAACCTCACCCACTGTAGTGGAAGGTATTTTGCCTACCATTTTAAAAAAACTTATCACTTAATCTCTACACATATGTTAAAAGCTGTTTGCGTTTGTGCATTTATACTTTTTTTATGGAAAGATTCTTTAAAAAACAAGAAACAAATTCTTAAATTACCTGAAGAATGTTGCTGTTGACTGACCAGTTAATGGAAAGACTGATCAGGAGGAGGGCCCCTGAAAGAGCTCAGCCTCCAGTGCCCTGCAACCACTAATAAACTAGGAACTTTAATGGGTTTCTTGGCAGTACTGTGATTTTGGACATAGGTTTATCATAAAGCTGTTTTCATGACTATTTTGGATCTAAGTAGGAAACTCAATTACTAGGCAATCTACTTCACATATGTCATGGATTATTTTTTAAACATTTTAAAAGATAGACAATGATCTCTGAAAGAAGTTTATAGGAGTTAGAGTGGGAAGGAACCTTTGAGATGAACTACTCCAATGCCTTCATTTTAGAGATGAGGAAACAAAAATCTATTGAAGAAAACATCTGTAAAATGTAAGATCCTTGAGGGCAAGGCTGGTTTTGCTTTTGCGTTTGGTAATACCATCACTTGCCACAGTGCCTGACACAGAGTAGACCTGTGATAACTTCTTGCTGAAATGAATGGATAATTATTTGTTAAATTGTTGTTTGCCCAATTTTAAAAATATGCTTCTAGGCCACGAGAGAGTCTCATATTTTTCAAGGAAATTTTGTATTGCATGTTTACTTTATATTTACAACAAAAAATTAAGGCTTCTATGGGAGCCCTTTGCCTGATCTCTCCAGTGATTGGACCTTTCTCTTCAAATTAGTTTTGTCCCTATTTTTATTCATTTCCTTAAGCAGTACAATGAAAAGATCTCTGACTCACTAGGTGGAAGATCTGGGTTCAGATTCACCTGTCATTTACTCCCTATGTGACTTCATGCCAATCACTTAACTCCCCTGGGCCTCTCGTAGGTCATTGGTTAAATTAGGGTAGATTTAGATCAGGGGTGGGAAACCTGCATCCTTGAGGCCACATGCGGCCCTCCAGATCCTTGGATGTAGCATTTTGACTGAGTCCAAGTTTTGCAGAACAAATTCTTTTTTTACGGGTATTTGTTCTATGAAGTCTGGATTCAGTCAAAGGACTGCACTTGAGGGCCACATGTGGTTTTGAGGTTGCAGGTTCCTCACCCAGATCTCAATGGTCTCTGAGACCCATTAGAGCTCTGTACCTATGATCCCATCATCCTATGTTATAATCTTTCCCTTCTACCTCCCCAAGAATATAAGCTTCTTGAAGGCAGCACCCAGTACAGTGCCTAAAACTCAATTGTCACCTAATAAATATTCGTGGAATGGAATGGAATTGAAGCAGGTCAGACATTTTTAGACCTATTTTGTAGATGAGAAAACTGGGTCTCAGGGTAAATGGCTTGCCTAAAGTCACGTGGTCAAATTTCTCATCTAATGATCTTTTTTATTATACTACTCCTGCTAAATGAGATACGTCTGTGTTCTGAGTTGACTCTTAAATGAGATCCAAAGCAGTAAAGATTCCTGGGCTGAGTTCCAGTTGGGGAAACAAAATGTTGTTTTTTTGACTGTCTACATTCTCTGATGTGTGACTGCCATAATCTCTACTTCCTCTCTGACTTCTGGGCAGTGTTCTCTTAGGTGAGTTATCTGGTTCAAATATGTTTGCATTTCCTTTCTAGGTGATTTGATTCTTTGGTTTCACAGGTCTATTTTAGGAATGCTAGTCGGTAACATTTATTGAATATGGGCTGGTGGTGGTGTGAGGCATGACCAAAAGGGGTGAGGGGAGGTAGAGACAAGCTCCAGCCTTTAAGAAGCTTTCGAAGTAATGGGAGTACTTAGAGGCAAAAAATGCTATTCAGTAGTTGTTATTTCAACCCCAAAACGAGTAATGGAACTTTATGAGAAATCTCCCGCAACACTTAGTAATGAATACTCATGGGAGTAACAGTTTGTGGTCAGAGTCCGTCTGGCCACTGTTGTTGATGTCTTACACATAGTAGGCACCCAATAAATTGGTGTTAAGGAAATTTTATTGCTGGATTTGGTTTTGACAGATGCTGAAAGCTTGGTATTTTGAGCAATCTTGCTTCCTCTGTCCTCAGGGTTGAGTTAAAATGGAAATTGTAGAGACTCTAAGGATTGGGGAGTATGTAATCCTTGTCAAGGTTTTCAGGCCCTACACATGGGGGAAGCATGTATACCAGAAAAAGATGGATTATTTATCAATTATTTTCCTGTTGCTTTTAGGCACTGTCCAAGGCACCCAATTCTTAACCTCAAACTGATAGTCCTAGTCCTCTAAAGGGAGGGGAAGGAGACCAGTTGGAGCCAATCAGTTTATGGAGGCAGTCTCTAGTTTAGAGTTAGTCATTGGGTCCTATGTGTTTACTTTTCCATTCACAAAAACAGGGAAAGAAAGAGTCTTGAACTAGAAGCCAGATCAGGGTTCCAGTCTTGGATTTTCTACTAATTAGCTCATTGCTTGTAGGCCATGAGAGAATTGCGTATTTATAGGGTGCTTTGCAGTTTCCAAGGAAGTTTTGCATGCATGCTTATTTTAAATTGATAACAAACATTTGAGGTAAGTGCTATCTCCTGCGGGTGAGGGTGGGGAGACAGTTCAAAACCCACCTCTGCTGTCTTACTCTCCAGGTTATCTAGGATAATTCCTTGGGCACCAGTTTCCCAAGCCACAAAATGGAGGGGAAAGGTAATGGGAGCCTCTGAGGCCAGCTCTAGATCTAGGATCTCTTGAAGACTGAGACCTGAAGTGGATCTTTAGGTTTCCTCAAACTTTTTATTCTACAGATAAGGAAACTGAGGACTAGAGAGATAAAATGATAGACTTGAAGTCACACCCTTCATAAGTAGAAGGGCAAGGATCTGAATCTAGGGTTTCCGTTTTCAAATTCAGTGCTCACATTGTAGGACTGCTTACTCCTTCTGATCAGTTTCCTCATTTGCAAAATGAGGGAGCTGGGCTAATTGATCTAGATGGAATTCCCATCACAACATATCAGGACAGAGGTGAAGAGATCTTATATTGTGACTCATCTGGCACTGTGAAGACTGCCTTGTGAAAAATACAAGGCAAAGATATCATTTGGCATAGTTTTAGAGTTGGATGGTCCATTAGAGGTCATCTCTAAGGTTCATTCTAGAACTAAGGTTCTGTGAGCGTAATAATTTTTTTTATCCTGAAACTCATCGAAGTTATTTATTTCCCTTATTCTCTTGAAGTTTATCTGGGAATATTATATTCTCTTCTAATTTGTCTTTCTTAAGTTTCTTCCTACGGTTGATTTTCCATTTCATTACCAAAGTGATTTTCCTAAAGCCCTTACTCAATCAACTCTAATGGTTTCCAATTCCCTCCCAGATCAAATACAAAAATCTTCTGTTTGGCCTTTAAAGCCCTTCTTGACATGGCCCCTTCCTGCCTTTCCAGTTTCCCAGTCTCCTCCTCCCCTCCAAGCACTCTATGATCCAGTTTTGTCAGCCTACTGTTGATCATTGCACACCACATTTCATCTTCCATCTTCATTCTCTAGTGTGCCCCATGGCTGGAATGCCTTCCCTCCTCACTCCTACTTCTTGGATTCCCCAACTTTCTTCAAGATCTAGTTGAAACTCTACAATCTACAGAGGACTCTTCTTGGTCACCCCAGCTTGTAGAGATGACCTTCTACTCTTTTGTATGTGTCTTGTGGGTACCTGGTTATTTGTATAATGTTCTCCAGTTAGGATATCAGCTCTTTGTGAGCAGGAGCTGTCTTTGTCTTTCTTTGTATTTGCTGCTTGTAGCAGGTTTGTGATTAACAAATGCTTGCTGACTGATTGACTGATGGAACTAGCTATGTTTATATCAAAGGGGACGAGACTTAGGGGGATTGTCCTTGCCCAGTGTTTAAAGGGTTATCATACTTCAATGATCTCTAAGGTTCCCTGTGCCATTAAGTCTACAAGCCTACATGAAGAGGGAGTAGACTGAATTTGCTTTGCCCCAGAAGGGAGATCCACGACTAGTGGGGGTATAAGATGGCAGCTTTTGTCTCAACGAGAGGAAGAACTTCCTAATAACAGCAGCTGCAGAGCGCAGAGTCATAGCTTTTTTTGTTGTTATTGTTCACGTCTTTCAGTAATGTTTGATGCTTCATGATCACATTTGGGGTTTTCTTGGTAAAGGAGCAGTTTCCTTCTCCAGCTCATTTTGCAGATGAGGAAACTGAGGCAAAGATGGTGAAGTGACTTGCCCAGGGGCATACAACTAGTAAGTGTCTGAGTCTTGGTTTAAACGTAGGCAGGGCACTCTATCTACTGTGCCACCAAACTGCCCCTTTAGACAACAATCAAGTCCAGCTCCTTCATTTAACAAATGAGGAAACTGAGGGACAGAATAGTTGCCCAAGGTAAGGGGCTGAGGCTGGATTTGAACCCAGTTTTTCCAGACTCCAACTATAGATCCCTATGTACCAAGTGATACTACATCTCAAAAAGGAACTGACTTGGGAGGTAATGATTTCTCTGTCACTAGAAGAGGTCAAGTGGGAGATGATATGACTGTTTGTTGGGCATAACTTTTAAGAGATTTGTAATTCAGATAGGATTTGGACTGGATGACCTCCTGACACTGAGATTCCATGGAATCCACAATGTGTCTTATGACAGTATTCTTTGCGCTAACACTGGGCTGTGACCCTCATGCCAAACTGGAGCTCTGCTTCTGAAGACCAGAGTGGAATGTTTAGGTGGACATTTCTGGAATGTTTGAAGGAGTTCCCTTGTCAGGAGGAGGGGCCCCCATGTAAGCTGCTGACCCCACACTCAGCACTGGGTCTGCCACATTTGGATTATGGTGCAAGGAACAGTGTAAGATGCATGTGATTATAGCAGTACCATTGTGCTTCATGTCTTTGCAAATGATTAACACAATTGGGGCTTTAAGCTGACATAAAGGCAACCAGCTCCCTGATTACATTTTCCTCTTTAGCTACAAAACTTAATGAGAAAATTTAATAACCTTCTGATGAAGCAGGCTAGCCTCAGCCTAGGATTAACTTTTACCCAGTGAAGTTTTCATTACGGCATTGCCCAGCAGTATGATGGTCAAGTTCAAGAATTTATAGCCTAGTCCACAATACACCCACCCCTTCCTAATAGAATTTCCAAGCTTAGGAAAATGCCCCCTTTTTCCTCATTCAAGCTTTGGTAGTGATAGGGTGGTGGTGGTTGGGAATCACTTTCTCTAATACAAATCCCGTCATGTATTTAAGATACTTTTGCAAACGTTTAGGCACTCTGTTCACGTCAATAGTCATTATAACTCTCATTAGTAATACTAGTAGTGTCATTGAGAGGCAATATGACAAAGCAGATGGAGAGTTGGCCTTGGAATCAAGAAGATCTAGGTTTGTATTCTGTCTCTGACACATACTAGATGTGTGTACCCCAACCTCTATGTGCTCTCAGGACAACAAGTCACAGAGAACTTAGAATTCTAGTATCTAAGACTACAAATTGCCTACATTAATACAGGGAATTTCCTTATCTGTAAGTTCTCCATACCAATAAAATCAGTCTACTCTAACAAGAGACATGGTGGATCTGGAACTGGTGTTAGGAAGACCTGAATTCAAATTCCACTTCAGGCACTACTAGCTGTGTGATCCTGGGCAACTGGATCAGTGTCTCCAAACCTCAATTTCTTCTTATGTAAAAAGGGAATGATCTAACCAACAAGCGTTTCTTAAGTGCTTCCTAGCTACTAGGCACTGTACTAAGCACAGGGGATACAAATTGTCTATGTACATGTACAATAGTTCACAAGCAAAAAGAAAGCTAGTCTCTGCTCTCCAGAAGCTTATATTCTAATAAGGAAAATGGCACAGAAGGGGAAGCTGAAAAGTAGGTAGAAAAAGATAGAAGCATGTTGGTGTGGTGGGATCAGGAGAGAAATCAAGAGAGGAATGAAGAAGTCAATCTGGATGGACCTGGCCACTTTCCTTAAAATTGAGGTTTTGGGAAATAAATGACCAATCCAAGAAAGGGGTAGAGTGATTCTCCAGGATGAAAAGAATTCTGTTATATGGTGGAAAAAGTCATTGGCAAGACAGAAATATGAATGGATTGCTTCACTTTTGGACATGGTGTGAGGTAGACTATTATAAGTCCAAAAGAGAAATCCGGAAACTCAGGCAAAGCACTATTAAAGGTTTTGGAAAGGAAGGTTGGAGTGGTTAAAGGGGCAAGAAAGGCTTTATGAAGAAGGAAGAGGATTTCAGTCAACTGAGATTTAGGGAGAGTGCATTTCAAACAGAGGGTGGGGTCGGCTAACCTAACCCAATATGCCAAGTTAAAGAGAGTAGGAAGAGATCATGGAATAACTAGTGGGCCATTTTGGCTGGACCAGTATGGAATGTCTGGAGAAGAGAGTGTCATAAGTACAGAAGGACAGGATGGAGTAGGGCCATGATGGAGCAGGATTGGGGGGGGTTGTATTTTATCTTATTGACTATAGAGATACAGTGAGAATAAGTTTTATTAGCTTAGTTTGCCAACTTAACATAACTGACTCCGTTTTGTTTTTAAATCTCCATTTTGTGGATTCTTTTAAGTAAATTTTTTTAAAAAAAGTTTTTCAATATAAGATAAGCTCTTGTGTGGGATGATATAATAAACAACGTGTGAGTTCTTAAACAACTGATAAACACATATGTGGACCTTCTGATAAGATAGACCACCAATAGAAAAATGTGATAAACAATTTTATCAATAATTTTGAAGGAAACTAACAATCAAATTATCTGGTAAACAACTTAGGTACACCCATAGCAAAAAGTCTAAAAATGCACTGAGACCACAGCTATTAGCCTGTTCCTAGAATGTGAGTAGGGCTGACCTCTATATTCCCAACACTTGAGATGAGCAAGTCAGTGTTAGTTCAAGGGCAATACTTATTGGTGGATGGAGACTGAAGGAGACTTGCCAGATGATCAGCCCCACAGCAGACGAAGAGATACATGGCCTCCAGCTTGGGGGTGGGAATGGAGAGAGGAATCTTATCATGAATCCAGCATGAAAGACACTATTGGAATGCCTAAAACCCAGGGTGGTGGTTTGTTTTTGGGGGGCGGTTGTTTGAATGCTTTTATTTGGATTGCATGCAAAATTTGATTGCATGCATTGAGAAGGATAAGTCTAATTAGTGTTTCCACCTAGGAGTTTGCATGAGTAATGGTAAATAGTCTATATACATGTACTGTACTTTACAAGGGAGCTAATGAGGGCATTTGAGCAAGTGAATAATGTGACCAGTCTTGTGTAGTGGGGAGAGTATTTTAACAGTTGTGAAGGATGAGTTGCTGAGGGGGAAAGAATGGAGGAAAGGAGATTGGGTAGGGAGTGATTATAATAGTCTAGCTTGGACAGACTTTGGGAGTGGAGGATAGAAGGACCTGGTGTGCTACGGTTCATGGGGTCGTGAAGAGTAGAACGTGATTGAAGGATTGAACAACAACATAACAGTCCAGGGAAAAGGCTAGGGGAGGGGTGACATCAATGTGAACAGAGAGAAGGGGATAGATGGGGAAGATCTCCTAGATGACTGAGGATGAAAGGAGAAAGGGAGGGAAGAGGCTTTGAATCCAAGTCACTAGAAGGATGGTGGTTACGTTCATCAGAACTGGGAAGTTGGAAGGAGGAAGGAGGGTCAGTTTTTTTTTTTTCCTGGAGGCGAAGGAGGGGGTTGAAGAATGATGGCTTCATTTTTGGACGTGATGAAATTTGAGGAGCCAGGTCGAGCCAGGTCAGGCCAGGTGGCGATGGTTGGAAATGTGGACGAGATTTGCTTTGGAGAGAGGCTGGGATTGGAGATCTACTAAGTGCTAAATATCTGCAGTAAGTCTGGCAACAATATGGTGAGCTCCTGAGGGTGGGAGGCCGTCGTCTGCCCAAAAAGGGGCAAACCAGCCCAGGTTAGAAACAGAGCAGGTCAAAGTCTGAGCAATGGTTGTGTTTCCAGCTTGGGTGCGATGGGGAGACCCAGACTCAAAAAAAAAAAAAAAATAGGTATGAGAGAAAAAGTTACCCTGCAATCATACCATCATAGTAACTATTTCAAAATAATTGGGTTCCTTTGTAATCCAATATGTTTTATTTTATGCATTTAAAAACATTATTCTGAGAAGGAATCCATAAGCTTCCTCAGGCTGTGAGAGGGATGTATGATACTAAAAAAGGTTAAGAATCCTTGGACTAGAAGTTGAAAGAAAAATGTGTCCTGAAGGCACATTTTAAGTTTTATTAATGTCTTTTGTTTGGTCGTTCACAGACCCACACTGTACCCTCCCTTTTAACAAAGAAAAATAGTTAAGCAAAACTAACCAATCCAGGAAGAGTGTCTGAAGACATACATAGTCTTCTAACCATGGAGGAGAGGGAGAGAAGTTTTATGATCTGTTTCTTGGGGACTATTGTTGTTTTTTTCACTTACACAGTTTGGCTTCCTCTGAGTGCCAAAGTCTGGCTTAACTCATCCCAGAAGACTTGAAAGCCCATCATGGGACTGTGGGACCATCCTTGCGCAGCCTCAATTGTCTGACATTATTAACCGAAACCATTCAGTCCTTGCTGTGCCTCAAACTGTTAACACTTCCTCTCTCCTGGGCAGAAGCATCTTGTTCCCTTTTCTGAGGAGCGGGAGACAATGCTGAAGCTTGCCAAGTCCTTGGCGACCTATTCATTAACTCCCTGGGTATCCATGAGGGAAGGCAGGAGGCCTTGCAAATCCAGCTCAGATCGGCAGTGTCAATGGAACACCATGGAGTCCTCAGCCTTTAACTCAGTCTTTCAAATCCACTCCCAGCTGGCCAGCTGTTTATTAAACGGCAGTGCAAAGAAAACATGGGGTGATAAAAAATAATCTGGTTACAGACGGAAGGTTTTTCCCAGCTGGATAATTCAATTGGAGTGGTTGGCCTTGAAGTGGCTGAAAGCAACAGAGGGATGTCTGGGGCAGTGGGGGTGGGGTTTCAGAAAGGAACATCAAACGGGGATTAAAGTGCCCACTAAGTCTGTTGTCAGAGACACAATGAATGGGCCAATGGATAGAGTTAAACTTCAGGGAACTGGGGCATTTGGGTCCCCAGTTCCTTATGGGTGCATATGTTAATAAGTCCCAATGGATGGCTTTGTTACACTGATTTTCAATAAATTAATTCAAGGGTCTGCAGGGGCATAAAAGTGTGTCAAGAGTAGCTGCGGGTGTCCCTATGTTCATGACTCCTGTTGGTTTTGGGGCCAGATCTAGACATCGCCCTGGAAAAGAGAAATTACAGAAAATTCATTTCTCTAATCAAGTCACTTAATTCCCCCAGCCCTCAGTTTCCCTATATATAGAACCAGGAGTTAGACTGTGTGGTCTTTAAGTCTCTGGGCTTAATTAATAATCAATGACCCTGTAATTTACATGTCTATTTCCTAACTATATTTGAATGCCTGCTGAGGTGGTTAAATGTAATTAAAATGAGTATTTCAAGTCCGGGGTTTTAATCACTTTTGTCTGTGTGCCATGACATCCCATTTCTGCCCCTCTCCCCGGTCTGGTGAAGCCTATCTTTAAATGAATAAAATTATAAAACAGAGAATTACAAAGGAAATGAATTATATTGAATTTTAGTTGTAAATGTATATAGATATACATGTGTATCTGTGTATAAATGTGTGTATAAATAAGTGCACATATACACATGTATATATACAAATACATGTCTATGTATACATACATATACATGCATGCATATATGTACACACATGTACATATACACGAGTGTATATATTTATATAAATACACATACGTATATGCATGTACATATGTATGTGTATATATATATATATATATATATATATATATGTGTGTGTGTGTGCGTATCTATATTTATATCTACATCTATCCATAGACCCCCTTAAGTTGTTCATCTCTCCCATGGGCACTCTGAATTGAAGGGAGAAACAGAAACTTTCTATTTAAATGATTTATCCTCTTTTTGTGGTATCATTTCCTAGCTTGTCTGTGCTAATAATGTTGAACAATTATAACAGCTTTCCATGGCGAGAGACTTGGGATCAAACTTTTTTCTTTCCTTTTTTGCAAAAACTGTGAAGAACATATTTGCTTATTTAGGATGAATGAGATTCAAGTAAGAGGTCAGGATAAAAGGTTTGGCCTTGGAGTTCAGAAGACCTGGGTTCAAGTCCTGCTTATTTAAAGCATGTGCCAGCTATGTGACCCGGGACTCAACCTCTTATTACCCCAAACTAAGATTTTAACTCCAAATGAATGGTGGAACTTCATCACTATGAGTTGACCACCCTAGTGAAGTCATAGAACTATAGAAGGAATAAAAAAAACCAAGTTTTAGTCTAAGAGATGTGTGACTGAGGAAGATGGAAGGCTGGCCATGTAGACAGAGCATCGGAGAGCAGGCAGACAGGTCCTGTGTTGCATTGTTAACTCCATATTATCAGGAGGTACAAAGGAAGACCCTACCATTCATGTTCCCTGAGAACAGAGAGCAATGAGCATGAACGTATGGTTTATGAGATTGGATCGACAACCATATTTTCCAAGACAATTAGGATCTGGGAGTAGAAGGTACCCAACTGGGTCTACCTAAATAGGGCTGTTCTCATGTTAATTTCCTTTGTTTCCCCAGGTTTTAGCTCTGTGTTATAAGTGGACATAGGGTAGGGTAGTTCAGGAGGGGATAAGACTCAAGTTTGGGGTGGAAGAGTCATAGTGGGACTTAAAGAAAAAGCTAAAATCATAATCAAGGGTGTTGGGCCAAGCTAGAGGATAAAGGCAAAGGTTAAAGTTCACATAGATTATAGAATTAGACAATTTAGGATTGAAAGGCATCTTAGATCAATCAATAAGCATTTATTAAGCAACTATTATGTCCTGGGCACCATATCTAGAGAGAATTTAGTTCAACTTCCCCGTTTTACAGGTGGGAAAACTGAGGCCAGGAGTGATAGGAGGATTACAGGCTAGCATCTAAAGTCCCCAACTGGGCATGAGGACACATATAGGTCAGATCCTCATGGCTAAGCTTAGCACAAAAGTATAAGCAGAAGGAGAAGCCTCAGGTTCAAGTACAGCTTAGGATTTGAGTTTTAAGTTGGATGTGAAGAAATAAGTAGATAAGAAAGTTTTTTAACATGAAACTGGTGCAGTATATTAGGTCTGGAATGAATAGGTAGACTCATATAGCACCACAATCAAGCTATGGCTGGCATTAGAGGGGCAGGGGCTTTTTGTGCTCTGCCCTATCTTTAAGCAGCTTGCCTAGTGTGGGCAAATACTATAAGTATTAGCATCTGTGGGCCATTTCGTGGCATGAGGCAGTGTTCTATAGGTTGATGGGGTCAAACTAAAATAGAGTGGGAGCATGTTAGCTAAGAAAACCACAAATGAACATTATCTATGGTGTATTGTGTCTTTATTTTGTTAAACATTTTAATCTGTTTCCAGGCCATCCACTTGGCCTATGTCCTCAAATTTGACAGTTCTGCTGTAGGTGATGGTGATTGCAAGAGAACCTAGATCTCAGTCATAACCAGAAACTTTGGTGCCCAGGGCAAGCTTTATGAATAGCACCATTGAATCAGTTTTAAAAGATACATTCAAGTGATGTTGGGGTTGGGGATTAAGGTCAGATCTCAGGGAGAGACTTCAGATGTAAGGACATGACACTTTTGGAGAGACCCCTTGGGATGTCCCATATGGGGAAATGGAGACCCCAGGATATCACAGAGCTACTGGTAGGAAGACCCACACCAAGGGACAGTAGAGATAAGCTGGGAAGGAGTTCTTTTGAGGTGCAGCCAAATGGGGTGTGGGGTCAGAGGCATGATATCTTGTAGCTTACTTCTTTAACTGTTCTTGCTAACTACCATAGGTTCTACATTCAGTTACTTCTTCCTGCTGGAACACAGGTATTATTATTAGTATTCTGTATATTATTGGGAAAGATTCTGGGCATTCTTTCCTAGTCATGACTGTGCTAGATCTTCTGGGTAAAATTTTCAGTGGTAAGAGCCATTTTGGGGTATCACATTAGCCTGTGTCTTCTTTCCTTCAGCTCCTATGATCTGTTTCTTATTCAGAACTCTCATACTTTACCTGCAAATTCATATCTGGCCTGTCCAAACCACAGACTAAGCCAAAAGAGTAAGGCATATAGTTATTTTTGGCTGCATGGCTGTATAGATTTTCATTGTCAAATTTATCATTCAGAGGGTCCTAGGATCCGAAAATGGAAGGGGCTTTCAAGCTCGTGTAGTCCAAGTCTTTTCTTGGCATCTATATTCTCCCCTGCCTGGGAAGCTGCCATTGACTTCCAATGGAGTACAGCTCATTAACAAATGATATGGTCTCTAGGAGAACAGAACTTTGCCATTGTTGCTTCTCTTTGTAGAAGGGGTGGGGGTGAAGTAAGTCTACTGAGATTTGGCTTTTTAGTTTCTTGGATCCCCAGATCTAAGACTTGGATACATATGGCTTGTTTATGTAGGGGCTCTTAAAGAGGAGATGCTTGGTTGATTGATGATTATTGTCATAGCTTACATTGCTCTCCTGGATCTGTTTGCTTCAATTCGAATCAGTTAATTTGGGTTTTCTCATAGTTCTCTTAATTCCTTATGTTCATCATTTCCTCAATCACTGCAGAGTGATCCTGTCCCACTCACAAGCCATGATCTGTTCAGCCATGCCACAAATGATGTGCCACCCTTTGTCTTCAGGTTCTTAATATCACAAAAGAAATCTAAAAATTTTGTAGGGATAACATTTTTGTGAGACTAATCTCATGGACCAGAGATAGTCAGTGGATGTGTTAAACTTTAGATATTTATTCACAAGGAATACCTTAGATTTAAAGTCTTTCCCTTCATAGCTAAAAAACAAAAACAAGACTGCGATTGTGTTCAGTCTGATTCTTCCCTCATGACTCTTTAGGACATAATCACATGCTTTCTGCAACTACATAATATAAAAACCTTTCTTCTGTTGATGGAAGACAAATTCTTTCATCTTCTCCTGGGCTCAAGTAATAGAGTTGTGCTTGGAGGCCCCCCCAAATATGGGGTACCTTAGGGTTCCAAGTAAGAGTGTTTCTGGGGACAGTTTACTCTGTTGTAAAATTTTTTCTTGAGGGCTAGAAAGTTATGCAACTAAGACTGAAATATTAGATCCAGAACAGTGCAGGTCATAGATTTTAAGTTTGGAAAGGGTTGGAAGGACCCCAACTAGTCTATTTGTGTTCATTAACAGATGAGGAATCTAAAACTCAGAATCTCATCCATAGTCACACAGGTAGTAAGGGCCAGAAGTGGGAAGGGAACCCTGGACCTCTAGCTCTGACCCTAGAGATTTTTCCGCTGCACCACCCTTGCCTTTCCAGAAAAGTCATTAGCAGGCCACTCACCTCATTAGGACAAAATTTCCCCTCAGAAATGACCTTGGAGAAGCCCTCAGTGTTCTGAGGAGCCAGTGAGCATTTGCTGGATATGTGCCCTCCAAAGCTCTAGGCTTGCCCCTTCAGCATTAAGACCCCTTTGGTTGGGATGATCCTACAGTTGAAACACACAATTTAAGTGATGACGAAATTCCTGGAGTTTCTGCCCGATTGAGTCAGTGTTTCTGGGAGCAGTATCAAAACTCGGCATCCTTATAGGTTCATTGAGTTAGGGAATGAAGAGGGTTTCCAAGGGCACTTCCGTTCCAGCTTGCTTCTATTTTAAAGCCTGCAGACAATTAAAGATCAGCGTCTGGTGCCAGTGTTCCCTGACCCACCCCCCTCCCCACTTTTATTTTTTTCCACAGATCACTCTATTCTTAGAAACAGTTGAGCCAAAGATGTTGGAGTCAAGACTCTGGAATCTTTTCCTTCATGTGACAACAATGTATTTTTCTCACCAAAGCTTGGTTTGGGCTTTTCTTGGGTTCCACAATTTGACTGATGCAGATTGGTTATAATTGCAAGCATCCCCTAGTCATTAAGCCTTTCTAGGGTGCCTACTATGTGACAGGCATTGTGCTAAGCCTTGAGGATACAAAGAGAGGTAAATTTAGTCCCTGCTCTCAGTCAAATGGGGGAGAAAACATGAAAACAACTATATATAGACGACACATATACAGGATAAAGTAGATATAATCAACAGAGGGAAGGTAAGAGCATCAAGGAGGACCAGGAAAGGCTTCTTGCACAAGGTAAGGTTTAAGCTGGGACTTGAATGAAGTTGGGGAGACTAGAAGGCAGGGATGAAGAGGGAGAGTCTTCTGGCTAGAGACAGAATGTCTTATTGGAGGAACAGAAAGGCAGCTGGTGTCTCTGGAGCACAGAGAATGCTATGGGAAGTGAGGTTGACACAATAAAGGCTGGAAAGGTAGGAGAGAGGCAAGTTGTGAAGCTAATTTCTCAGAGGAGCCAGCAGAGTCATAATTAGGGCGATATGACTGACTCATCATCAGATGTACTTATGAAATAGGGGTCTGGCTCATTGCAGTTTCCATCAGCTGAGCAAGTAGCCTCAGGAATTAGGTAAAATGGTGACTGAAGAATATTTTAAAAGCCTACATCTTAAGATTCCTTTTAGAATAGAAGAAAATGGAAAACAGCAGTGGATATGATAGAAATATATCTTAAAGCAAATGAAATAGACTTTGCAACAATGATTAATTGAAGAATTGTATAAAATATTGATGAAATTTAAAGTTGTTTAACAAATGAATCTGAATGCTTCAACACCATCACAAGTTGTTTTGTTGTTGTTCAGTCCTGTTTGACTCTTTGTGACCCTGTTTGGGTTTGCTTGGCAAACATACTGCAGTGATTTACCTCTTCTTTTTCCGTCTCATTTTACAGATGAGAGAACTGAGGTTGGGGGTTAAATAACTTGCTCAGGGTTACTCAGTAAGTGTCTGAGATCAGATTTGAACTCTAGACTCTAGACTCGGCAGTCTATCTACCGAGCCACCTAGCCACCTTACAATCACAAGTTGGCAAGAGCTTTAGTGGATGCAGGTTCAACTCCTATAATTTGTTTTGAGCTCAGTGGCTCTGAAAGTAAGAAACAAAAATGTCTTATGGGGAAAGAAGGGCAGTAATGGCAAACACAAAGGCAAAGGGGGTCACTACTACATACAAGAGGATCCCTGCATCTGCAAGTGTAAAATTACCTGTCTTACTGTGCTTTCGTTTATTTCCCGATTATATTTTAATTTGATTAGGACCCATTTCAAGAGTGCTGGGTAGCAGGAAGCCCATGGGTCAGGTGTCTGACCTCTTAGGCATTGAGCTTAGAGGGCTGGTATGGGAGTTAGGAAGACCTTAGATCTCCTGCCTCTTAGAGGTCTAGGAGCAAAAAAGAATCGTAAAAATGACCCATTCCAGCATTTTCATTTTTCAGATGAGGAAACTGAGGCCCAGAAAGGTTTATATGACTTCCCTCAGGTCATAGGACCATCATTCTGTAGGTGAAAAGAACCTCAGAGCTAATTTAATTCAACCACCTCATTTTGTTTTAAATAAAGCACTGGATAGAGTACTGGATCTGGAGTCAGGAAGACTCATCAAATCTGGCCTCAGACACTAGCTGGATAACCCTGGGCAGGTCACTTAGCCCAGTGGCCTTGGTTTCCTAATCTGTAAAATGAGCTGGAGAAGGAAGTGGCAACTCACTCTAGTATCTTTTCCAAGAAAACCCCAAACAGGGTCACAAAAAGTCAGACGCGACATGGGAGCAATATCTCCAAGTCTACTTACCCTGAACGAATCTTACATGTACATAGTTACTTACACGTTCCTCCCCGCTGTTAGAATGTGAGTTTCTTGAATGAGGAACTCTATTTTTGCCTTTCTTTGTCCCCCAGCATTTTGCACACTGTGTCTGCACATACTTAGTGCTTGATAAATGTCCATTGATTCACTGACTGACTAGCATGATTTACGAAAATGTGTTCTATTAACAAATTTACTAGAAAATTCACATTTCAATGACCTGGGTGCATTGTTCTTATCCGTTTTAAGGTGAACTTTCCTTGACTAATAAATGTTTGATTATCAAAGGTAATAGCATAAAATAAAACATAAAATGAAATAATAAAATAACATAAAATATAAGCAAAGCACTTTGAAAATCATAAAATGTCACATAAATGCTCTTATTAGCATTTATCAATTTATACTCACTGTTATTGATATTGATAATAATAGCTATTATCATTAATAAATCAACCTGGCTGTTGACCAGTAGGAAGAGGTAAGTGAATCAGTCAGATCCCAGGCACTAAACAGGACAGTACAAGAAGGTAGCTAAGCAATGTGACATAACTGCCCATATACAGCTAAGGATTTTAGTTAATTTTGTGAGACCTGAGTGAAGTGTTTTCAGATCATCAAGGCTGGAAGGAGATTCTGGAATGCATCCACAAGGTTAGGAGTTGACCGTCCTTTTAAGAAACTGGTTTCTTGGGGTGGATTGGATTGTTGTTTTGCAAAGAGGCAGTGGTTGGACTTGTTAGGATCTCTTCCTTTTAGGTTGGACTTGTTGGGATCTCTTCTTCTAAGCCGGACTAGGTATCCCATTCAGTTCTTAAATTCTATGATGTAATGATTCATCCACCAGCCTTGTAAATAACCTCTGTGGCTTATCCCAATAACACTGCATGTACAAAATGTTTCTACTATTTCCCAAATGGAGCCCTTCTTTTTGTTATTTGTGCTTTATCCACATTTGTGTGAATTCTCTGTACATGTTCCTTTTGTGCACTTGAATTCCCAGCTTTTAGGATCTTAACCTGCTCTTGGACACAACCAGTTGCCTCCTCAAGTTTTAGTTTTTCTTAGCTAACCCTCTGTCCCAGCAGTTATTAATGTAACCCTATCTCCTGTTGGCCAAAAATAAAAATAATTATAAGCATGCTGACTGGCACCTTTCTGTCTGCCTTCTGCAAATGTTTTAAGCCAAAAGTTTTGCAACCCAATGCTTTATTGGTAATTAGTAGGTCAGTGGTATTGGTCCTCCTCCCACACAACAGTGGGACTATAGGCTTTGCCTCTTCCCTGTGGCCCTCTTCAGGTGGGAAGAAGATTATCCTTCTCCTTTCTCCGTAACCAGACCATGGACTTGGCTTTCAGGCTTACTTAAATTTCAGGAAAATATGGTAGATCATTCTAGCCAAGACTGGAAGTAGGCTACCTATGTCTGTGTGTATGTCTATACCTGTTTGTGGCTATACATACCTTTATCTATGTCTGCATATATATATACACACACATATACACATATAGACAGATATTTATCATTCAATAAACATTTATTAAATGCCTACCATATTCTAGGCATGGTGTTAGGCAATGGTGATATACAGATAAAAGAGAAATAGTCACTGTTCTCAAGGAACCTTCCTTTGCCTTGTCCTGCCCTCCTTTCTCCTCTGTTGCCCTCCCTTGCCTTTCCTTCCCAGGTGTGGACAGGGAGAAGGCTTTAATTTTCATAGTCTTATTATTGTAAGATCATAGGATTAAAATTGAAAGTGGCCAGTCATATTGTAAGCACTTGATAAATGTTTATTGACTTGGATAATTTTTTAGATGAGGATACTGAGGCTCTCAGAAATATAATAACTTATCCAAGCAAGGTCACTTAGTAGCTGCAGAATATGGATATAAACTCCCTGGCTTCTGACTTCAAATACGATGTTCTCTCTTCAGTGCACTTTGACACAGTTTTGATCCTTTTAACTTTTTAACATGTTCATCCAATGTGAAAACTGCCCTCATATTCCCAAATAAAGGTAAATTTTGGCCCCTCCAATCATCCCAGCAACACCTCCCCCTCAGCACGTAAATGAACTAAGTGTTCAGTTGCCATTATTTTTACGATTTTTGTTTCTTATAGATAGTTTTCAAGAACCAGCTCAAATCTCACTTGTTCCATTAGGGACTTCACCACATGCAAAGCCCAAAGAGGAAAGAATCATTGTTATAAGTTTTAGAAGTTGAAGATTACAGGCCTGAGTTCTACCTTATTTATAAGAGTGAGGCTATCCTAAGCCTAGATGTATTGCTACTATCAATAATTCCTTTTATTGCCTTTTTCTTTTTTTTTTCTGCTAGCAAGCAATTTTTTCTTTCCCCCAATTATCTCCCTTCCTAGTGAAAAAAAATAAAAATAAAAACAAATAAAATAAAAACAAAACTCTTTTAACAAACATGCACAGTCAAGCCAAAAAACATTCTTGTAAGATCATGTCCAAAATTTTATGTTTTATTCTGCTTGTTGATCCCTTACTTCTGTGTCTGGAGATGTTTAGCATGCTTCATCATTAGGCCACTGGAATTGTGGTTGATCATTGCAATGAACAGTCTTAAATCTATCAAAGTTGTTTGGGTTTTTTTTGTGATGTTGTTATAATACAAATTGTTCTCCTGTTTGGCTCACTTCTCTCCATACAAGTCTTCTCTGGCTTCTCCGAAGCCCTGTGTTTAATTCTTTCTTGTGGTATGGTAGTATTCCGTTATATTCACGTACTATAAATTGTTCAGTCATTTCCCAGTTGATGGGCACCACCTTGGTTTTTACTTCTTTCTTACTGCAGAAAAGACATGCTATAAATATTTTTGTACATGTGGATTCTTTTCCACTTTCATTGATCTCTTTGGGTTATGGCTCCAAGAGTGGGATTACTAGGTCAAAAAAGGTATTCACATTTTAGTGATTTTGTTGTTGATAAGTTGTGTCCAACTCTTTGTGACCTATAGACCTTACTATGTATAGGGTTTTCTTGGCAGAGATACTGCCATTTCCTTCTCCAGTGGCTAAAGATAAACAGAGTTTAAGTGACTTGCCTAGGGCCACATAGCTAGTAAGCATCTGAGGTCGGATTTCAACCCAGGTCTTCCTGACTCTGGGCCTAGTACTTTATCTACTGAGCTATCTAGTTATCTTCAGTGACCTTGGGGAAGCCCCTAATTCCAACTCAATGTCTTCTTACCCCTTCAACAAAGCTGAGGGACTTGTAGGATTCTTCTGCTCCCGGAAATTCCAGTAAGGCTAGCCTAGAACCCTATACTTCAGAACCCCTACTCCCCAGATCTACTGAAATATGGAGTTGAGTTTGAAGGAAGGGTTCATTATTACTTCTACACTGTCAGGCCCTTTACCTTTGCAAAGCATGTTGGGATTCCTGAAATTTTAGGACTTTAATTGGGAGCTCCCTTCCCCAATCCCATCCCTAGTTCTCTGACAACAAGACCTCAGGCCTCGAAGGACTAGGATATCAAAAATTTCACAAGACCAGCTATAGAGCTAGAGAAGTAATAGCAGATGGTAACTAGCCCAGTGACTTCATCTTACCAATGGAGAAACTGAGGAGGAGAGGTGACGTCCCTTGCTTAAAGTCATACTGGTTGTAATAGAGACAGGATTTGAATACCAATCCTTTGACTTCAAAGCCTATGTTCTTTCTACTATACTGTGCATTGACCTCTGATAAACTGAGAGACAGATGGATTAATTCTTGGGCATCTTGGCTAAATGGATCTGACTTGAGTTTTGGTTGTATATCAAGGTTTCTGTGGCCAGTGGGTTTGGGAAGGAGGCTCTACCTAGATCCAGGTCAGTGGCTCTATCTACATACAGATTTGGGGATGTATGTCAGTGACTAAAACCCTAGGTTATTTCAGCATATGCTATACTTTTGTTCAGTACTTAAAGATGGGCAAGGAGTGGAGATGGGGGTGGGGCGGGAAGTAGAGATGGTAATACAATTTTCCCATTGGTGCTTTTAATAATATATTCTCTTAATCACCCACCTCCCTCATTCTGGAAACTCCACTCCCTCCTCCCCTCTTTTTGCCATCTTCTTCTTCTCTTTCTCACTAACAAATGGAAGCTGAAGTAGAGTAGTTAGGGTCCTGCTTTCCTGGTTCTCCAAGTCTGGCTTTTTCCTTACCTGTTGATTTTGACACAGGCATTATATCATTTGCTTCTGCCACACCCTGGCTGACTCACCATTATGAAGTTCTGTCCATTAAGGAACCCAGAATGAGCATGCCTGAAAATAAGCAATGAGTTAAGACCCAACAGCTGCTCCCCTAGCTGAGAATGCAGGCATGGGTAATTGAGGAACTGCTGCCAGTTAGTGCTCGAGTCTGGCTCATAGAGAGCAGAGGAGACAGCCGAGGAGCAGGGCGGGTGGGTGAATAAGAGGGAAATAGTTTGGGGACTGGAACATTGCTTAAGTTCTTGATGGTTTTCTTTTTTCTTCCTGACATCCGAAGGCACCTTAGCTCTTTTTGTGAAACACTCCAAAGAGGGATTCTGCTTGGCAGACAGTTCTTGAAAGAGTTGGTGCCAAGTTTAGGAGGAAAAGAAGCATCTCAGAGAGGGGGTAAGACGAGAACAGGGGGATTACCCCAGGGAGGACTTGGTGAGCTCTGCTGGATGCCACATGCCATGTATACATCCATTTTCCCCAAATCAGACAATTTTATGGTTGCACAAGAAAACCTATTTTCCCCTCTAATGACCACAAAGGAAGCTATTAATGATATAACTTGGAGGCTATTGAGCAACCTCAGCGTGCTTTCCTAATGACCCCTACTAGACAGCATTCATTTTTCCAGGCTACAATTATCTCCACTGCTATTGAAAATGAAACAACAAAAATTGTGCTCCTAAGACTTTCCTTTAAGGCACAAAGATCGGTGCTTCAGGGTGTGTTTGGGGGCTGAGATCAGAAGCTCCCTTAATTAATATTAAGCTCAAAATCCTCCTTTCAAACAAATCTCACAGAAGCAGAGACCCTGCCCTGTGAGGCTCGAGGCAGCCTTGGGGATCATCTTGTCCAAAGTTCTCAATTTCCAGATGAGGAAACTGAGGTTTGGAACAGTTATTGGCACTGACTTGGAGTTTTCATTGTCCAGTTAGCTGTTACTCTTTGGCTCTGATAATCACTTCTTTTCATTCTATTTCCTACTACTCTGTACCATTCAGGATATAGTATATCTTCTATTTATGCATTATGGTTTTTGAGGTAAAATTAGAAAATAAAACATGACCTCTGGGAAAGAAGCTAAATAGACATTGAGAAGTGGAGAATATTGATTGGCCTTTTGTCATGTGGTCAAAGGGTCTGATGAATTAATTTTTTTAATACAAAAATCTCGCACAGGACAAAAGGAGTCAAGGGAAAAAAACTTTTAGTGGCAATATTATTTTGGAAAAATCACTTTTTAAATTCTGTCACCCTCATTTCTCTTTTGAAAATAAATTTTATTGACCTTTTTTTTTGTTTTTACATTACCTGTTTTCTAATATGTCTTTCTCCCCACTTCCTCCCAAAGAACCATCTCTTTAATAAAGAATTTTTAAAAGAGGAGGAATATTTTTTTTTTACCTAAACTATCTGAAAGTCTAATCTGGCATTCTATGCAATGTTCCATGCCTATTATCCTCTACTTCTGCAAAAAAGTGCATGTGGGGCGGGAGTAGGGTACAGTGACAGGCTTGTTTCCTATCTTATTTGGGGCTAACTGTGGTCATTATAATTTCACAATATTCAGCTTTATATTCTTTGGTTATTGTTAACGTCATTTCCATTATTGTATAGTCACTGTGTATTTTTCATTTCAGTCTTTCCATGTGTCCTTTCTTATAGCACAGTAACATTCCATTTCATTCAAGTACCACAATGTATTTAGCCATAGGTGTCTACCACTTTGGGCAGCTAGGTAGGGCACTGGGCCTGGAGTCAGGAAGACCTGAGTTCAGATTGAGCACAGACACTCACTATCTGGGTGAACCTGGGCAAATCACTTAACTCTGCTTCCCTCAGTTTCCTCATCTGTCAAATAAATTGGAGAAGGAAATGGCAAGCCACTTTCTTTTCCCAGAAGACCCCGTTTGAGGTCATGAACAATCGGATACGACTGAAAGAAAAACAATCTGTTATTTTGTTTTCAATTCTTTTCCAAAAGTTTTACTGTGAGTATTTTGGTGACTTATATGGATCTGTCTTTCTGAATATGACCTCCTTGTGGAGGTTGTTAGCAGCCCTTTGACCCCTCCTGTCCTCCTCCCATCTCTCCCTACATTGGGACAAACCCTGGGGGAAATGATTAAGCTTATATTATCTTGACTTGTATAGACTGAGAAAAACAGGATTGATTTGGGGACTGCAGCCTGTGTGGACTGAGTTGAAAAACTCAGGAGGGCTCTCCTGATTGCTGATATCTCCTCTACCCAGAGACCAGCATTTATAATTACTTATTCTTTAATGGACTAATCAAATCAATGTCTATTCTCAAGTAGCTCGTTCTGATAGAGGACACAACAGATCTGGATAAGAGAATACTAGAATATATACCTAGTAAATCCAGGGTGACTGGGAGGGTGCAAGACTAGCAGCTGGGGAGAGAGATTGGGAAAAAGCTCCAAGTAGAAGGTGAAGCTTGAGTGGCACCTTATATAGAGAGTGAGGAGTGAGGGAGGGCATTCCAAGCCCTGGGGCCAGTTCAGCAAGAGCCCTGAGCTGAGAGATAGAGTGCTATTGGCCAGAGAGAGAGAGAAGCCAGGCAGTTTGACTGGATAGTGGACCAGCAGCAACACTTAATGAGAATGAAAAGGTAGACGGGGGCTGAAGTTGTGAAGGACTTAAAAAGCAAACTGGAGGAGTATATTTTATTCTGGAGGTAATAAGGAGCTGTTGGAACTGATGGGCTTTGTGCTTACCTAAAAATCACTTCAGTGATGGATAAAGTGCCAGACTCCTGATTCAGAAATCCTGCTTCAAACACTTATGGTGTGTTTGTGGGCAGTTGCTTTATCTTCCAAAGCCTCAGTTCCCATTTTTGTCATGTACTTGTGGTATCCAACTCACCAAGTTTTTGCAAGGCTGCAATGAGATAAATGCATGTAAATAAGCATTGCACGTCTTATTGTCAGATTGTAGTTCTGTGACTCATGGCGATCCTATGGACTCTACTGTCCATGGGGGTTTTCTTGGCAAAGATACTGGAATGGTTTGCATTTCCTTCTCCATCTCATTTGACATATGAGGAAACTGAGGTAAACAAGATTAAGCTACTTTCCCAGGGTCACACAGTGGTAAGTGTCTGAGGCTGAATTTGAACCACCTAGTTGCCTCGTGGTCATATAGCTGCCATGAAAACCACCACCACTGCTGCCAGCGACAACCAAACCGCTCCTGTCAAATGCAGGTATTCCTGGGAAGGGTAGCACATCAAAGAATTAGCACCTTGCTGTGAATTAATTTTCCTGAATGCTTCCCTCCTGGCCCAAAAGGACCTAAGACTTCAGAAAAGTCCTAGCTCCTTGGCAGGATAGGGTGCTAGAAGAAAGGAATATAGGAAGGCTGAGGAGAGGGAAGGTGGGTGAGGACAGAAGACAAACTTTTCCTATTTGATTATTTTGTCAGGGCCTGTGCCTGACTAAGGACATCACAGAGAAGGGTCAGTCTGTTATTACAAATGGACAATTAAAAAAAAACCAAACTTGGGTTTTAAAAATCAGAATTTGGGTGCATTCTGGTAACTAGGGAGAAAGGATGCAACAGGAAGGATTCCTTTGCTTGTTAAGGCTCTCCTCAATTCCCTCTGCCAAAATTACTTTGTTTTTAAGTCTTTTTATTTTTGTGGTATTTGCTTATCTGTGTCAAATGCACAGAATGCATGGTCCTTGGGGACAAAGACTGTCTTTTTGTCTTTGTACCCCTGGTGCCTAGCATCTGAGAAATGTTTATGGAATTGTATTGAATTTAATCTTAACAGAAAAGTTTTGAAAAGCCCTCTCAGGGCTATAAATATGTCTATAGAAGGGGCTCTTAACCTGGAGTATTCAAAGCCACCCCCCTACCCCCAAGGGGTCAGGTTCTGGGGATAGGTTTTAAGGAGTAGTTGAACTTGGATGAGAAAAAAAGTAGACCTTTATTTTCACTAACCTAAAACTGAAATTTAGTATTTCCTTCAATTATTTAAAAACATTATTCTGAAAAGGGGTCCATAGACTTCCCTAGCCTGCCAATGGGATGATGAGCCCTTTCTCAGAATAATGTTTTTAAATGCATGAAATAAAATACATAGGCATACGAAGGAAACCAAATATATTGAAATATAGTTATAAAAATATTGACAAAAACAAGTTCAGGGATTCCAGGAAAGAAGCCCCTGCTCTTATTAGAAGCCCCCAATCTCTACAGTCCTGGAATCCTTGACAGTTTCATCTATCAGAGATGTAATCATCCCAGTGGGTGGGTGGGTGGGGGGCATTGCCTGTCACTGGACATTAAGGCAGGCCTCCATCTGTGAATCAGTGAGATAATAGTTGACACAATGGTCCCCACGGAGGCTTCATGATCTAATTTGTAAAGCCGTTTTTCTCCCCCTTCTTCCAACGTGTGGATATCATGTTAAATCCCCCTTGGACACTAGAGATTTCAGGATATTTCATTTGAGTAGCACACCTCCTTTGGTGCTTCCCCTAAGTATGGGTCAGTGGAATAGACTTTATTTGATTGAATTGAGTGTCACTCAGCACTAAGTTTGGATTCTGCATTAAGACTCTATGCAGGATCACCTTCCAAAGTGAGTGCTGAAAAGTGGTTACTGCAGATGTAGACCATTAAGTCTCTTTCTTGAGGGGAAAGATTTTAGAGACAGGGGATGGTGGTAGAGTAGCTGCATTTGGCAAGTCCAGGGCTTAATGTTTCCCCTTTCTTTCATGTACTGCCCGATGTATTTACTGGGCCTTAGCCGGGGAGTGGATCTAGGATGGAAAAATCATGCTTTTTCTGAGTTCTTGACATTTTCCCCTTCCCAACCCCAAGATGCCAGAACCGCTAAGAAATTGTCCTCCTCCCGTCTCTACTAAAGTCATTTCTTAACTTAGAAAAGAATCAGATTGTTTCAATCATGTTACTATTGTTTAAAAAAGGAAAAAAAAAACAACCCAACCAATCTGCCAAGGTCCTGGGTGGAGTGGAGAGGCCCTGTTTCTCGCTGGAGTCTAATGATTTGACAACAGAGAGGTCTCTAACGGGGACAGACCAGTAGCCCTTTGCCTTAGCTGGGGAGATGTTGGGTACCATTCAAACAGCCAGGGGCAAAGAATAAACCAATCCCCTTCTTTGGAATGTGGAGGCTGCCCTGGGGCTTGGAGCAAAACTCATTATACTCACGTTCTCATCATTCCACCAGAGCGCCTCCAAGTCTTGACAACCAGGGAAGATAATTGAAGCGAAAGTACTCAGCCCCAAGTGTCCAAGCTGCTCAGCTAACAATCAAGGAATTGTTTCTGAGGATTGTGGATGCAACAAACCTTGAGGGGAGAATGTTGCCCAGTAATTAGCAAGCAGTTGCTGTCATGCCCATCAAATGGTTATGTGTGATGAAGGGAATGAGACAAAAATGGATTGTCTGCCCTGGCGATGGAGAAGAAGAAATAGCTTTGAGTGGCAATGACAACTAGGTCCAGGGGACTAGGGAGTCTGACTCTCACATCACACTTGGGCATTCTAGCCCTACTATAAAGCCTGGAAGGTGGGTGGGTGGGGGGGTTGAGGGTCAGGGCTAGACCCTCCACTGTAGACCTGCCTGAATTGGTTGAAAAGATCTAATGAAGCCCAGGAGGTGGAAATAGAACCAAAATGGAATTTCATTTCCTGTCTTTGTCCTCCTCCTCACTATACCATGCTTTCACTAATCCTAGTAATAAAGGATTTCCTTATCTTAGACCATTTTTGATATCATGAGGTCTGGAGCAATTCAGAGAGAGGTAAAAGTCACCGTTAAGTTGAAAACTAGCAATAGCTGCATGTCTGTACAGCTATCCCATCCACAATGCAACTTTCCCCATCATGGTTTCGCTATATAGTGGGTCAGCAGAAGAAATTAAATGCGAACTTTCTGGAAATTTTGCAGAAACTGCAGGTCACTCAGGAAGTTCAGCAAGTGACACGGAAAAAGTTCAGAAACTCAGAAATGCATAAAATATATGTATAGCCTTGTATGATGGCTTTTAATACTGTAATAATTTAGACTTCTTCTCTAGTATGAAAGGATGGACAAAAAATTTTACAGGGATTTTCAAGATTGCAGGGGTGCCAATACCCCTAACTCCCATGATGTGGAAGGAATAATTGTAATTAAGATAAGCAGGTTTATAGGGAGTTAGGAAAGGATAGTTAATCTAGTTAATTTCCATCATTTTATAGATAGGAAAACTGTGTCCCATAGAGATCAAGTGACTTGCCTAAGTTCCTATATCTTATAAAGTAGGAATTTGAATCCAGATCTTTTAATTCCTCAAGCCAAGTATTCTTTCTTCACTTAGGGCAAGTTTATATTTATTCTCTTTGAATTTCATACAAGTAGGCACAGCTGTATTATGCATGGTATTATGGAATAAGAATTATTATAGAGATAGGGACTGGACTTATGATTTCATTGCTATAGAGATCCCCCAGATGAGGAAAGTCCTTCTACCAATACTGATTTGGTACCTTTTCTGCAACTTGGAGTTTTAAGTAGTTATCCAAATGACTAGGGAAGGAAGGAGGGAAGGAAAGAAGAAAGGAAAGAAGGGAGGGAAGAAGGAGGAAATGATGTATCCCAGAGAGCTTACTGGTCTTCCTGGTTCTAGGGCTGATTCTCTACCCACTGTCACACACTGCCTTTCTTATGAGAATAATTGCTGATATTTACGTTACACTGTCCATACCTTATCTCATTTAGAATAGTAAATTCTCATTGGCCTGGGAACCAAGAAATAGAGTCTCTTTGTCTGACTCAACTGCCATTTAGTTGTGTGACTTGGAGTCATTCACATCAACTTTTTGGGCCTCAGTTTCCTCCTCTTCAAATTGAAGGGATTAGACTAGATGATCTCTGAGGTTGCTTACAAATCTACTATTCTATGACTCTCTAGTCTTATATTTCTAGTAAATGACCAGCACTCCAATAATGGCAATTATTATACTTTATTTTTATTGCTGCCGCTAATACTATGCTTCTTAAAGGAGGGAATTTCATTCAGTTACTCCATAAATGCTGGGATAATGGCAATATTTTATCTTTCCAAAACAATCCAACTCATTTTGACTATTAGTATGGATTTCATTCTTGAAAGGCCCTTGGCCAACAATGTGTCATTATAGGAATTTTGGGGGGAAATATGCAGTGTATAATTGAATAGTGTTCATTCTCCTGGCTAAACCATGTCATCTGGTGGTGGACCTCAAATTGCAACCAGGTGAAATGAAACCAACAGCCTGGGAAGTTAGGGAGTTTATTAATATATATAATGGGATGTAGTTTTAAATTTCTTCTCCATTCCTATTTGTTATGATAAAACATTCATAGCTATATCTTCTCTGGTATTCTATCAGTAGGCATAACAGAAAGAGTCATGGACTTGGAGTCAGGAAGACCTGAGTTCAAATTTAGCCCCCAACACTGACCCTAGGTGAGTCTGTCAGCTGGTTTTTATAGGGCAAAACAGAGTTCAACATCTGAACAGTCTGAACCAAGCTATTTATTGATTATTAGATCTGTCTGCCATGCCTAGAGATGGAGCAACTTGCCCTGTGTCTTAAGCTAGCATCTGAAGCAGGGGTTTATCTTGGGGCAGCCATTAAAACTTCACCCTCTAAACAAAGTGCCAATGGATGTGTCTGTGACTGTAGGGAAGATCCATGGATGGCCAAAGGTTTCTGAGCTAAAGCTCGCTCTCTGTTAGGTCATTAAATTGATGTTAACCCCTTACATTGATCATTATCTGCCCCCAGTAATATCTAGCCATATCTGTATCCATCTACACCTATGCCTACAATTATATCTATATCTACATCTGTGTCTATAACTGTATCTGTCTATATCTACATCCATTCATCTTACAGGATCATAGCTTAAGAACTGGAAGAGACATTGGTGGTCATAAAGTCCAACCTGTTCATTTTACAGATGAGGAAACTGAGGCCCATAAAGGCTAAGTGACTTGCTTAGGGTAACACATCTGTCAAGTGTCTGTGGTTGGATTTTAATTCCATTTGTATTGACTCCAAGTAGATACTTTAAAAATGCTTGTTTCTTTCCTCCCTCCCTCCCTCCCTTCCTTCCTTTTTTCCTTCCTTCCTTCCTTCTTTTCCTTTTTCTTCCTATATCAAAGAGTGCTTATGAAATACAATATAATCTTCCCAGGTAGGATTATATCCATGGAATTGCTGGGGATTAAGATCATGGCTCCAACCCAGCATGGGTCTGGGTCATTGTGGCATGGGTAATCTTACCCTGGTGATCTTCCTTTCAGTGTATAGAATACATAAGGATAGTCTTTGGAATGCATTCACATGTATGTGAATAATAATACTGTTTTTATGCATGCGTAGATAATTAGGAATTGACTCTGATACCATCATTTCTAAACACAGTATGCTATTATGGATAAAGCATTTTTTTCCTCCTGAAAAAAAAAAGTAGTTGTACCTTGGTGGGGGGAAGTCTTAAAAGAAACTCTTTAGCTCAACAGGTTTCTTAAATGGTGGTCTTGAATAGATTGTTTCTCTAATTTCTTCCCCAAGTGTGACACAGTACACCAGAATGTGGAATCAGCCAAACAGACCCCAGGAAAGGAACATTGTTCCAAAGTAAATATGGGAACTAGGTTAATACTTCACGATCATATCTCTTACAAATAAGACACACAATTAAAAAAGCTAAGTATATGATGATGGGAATTAAAGATTGTATCAGATGGTCCCACTATACTGAAATAGAAATTTAAGACACTCTCATATGAGCCTCTAATGGCATTCCAGGGAAAATAAAACTCAGTGCAAACATAAGGGGGAAGGTTAGTTAGCAAAAGTATGACAGAATAGGACTGAGAGCCAACAGAGGAATCAAAGTGAGACATTGATGCTGTCACCAATAGAAAAGACAGTGTGGGATAACAGAGATCTGGCCCCCAAGTCAGGAGGACCTGGGTTCAAAGTCTTCTTCTGACATCTACTGATTGTGTAATGCTGTTTCTATCTTAACCTCTCACCATCTTAGGCAACTTCTTAAGACTATAAACTGTAGAACAGTTATTTGTATTCAATGGTAGAGGGAATTCTATACATCATGGAGATAACAGGTCCAAACCAAAAAACAGGGGGGAAAATAGAGCTATTTTTAAGAAAAAAGTATGCTATTGAGATGCATAAATGTTATCTAGGAGTCATAGAGTCATCTCCCAATTGTACTTAACAGTGGTCCATCTCTAGCTATTATTGAACTCCCATTAAACAAAACCCTTTGAAACAAAAATGATTTGTACACCCTAGCTTGAACTGGCTTGTCCCAGAATGACAGTTCACATTACATCTTCCTTTTGTCCACAGTCCACAGTATACTTTGACTTAAACATGGTGAGGTAAGATAGTAGTAGTACTAGTTAGTAATAGTAGTAGTAATAATTGAGGTTGCCATCGTATTAGTAGTAACAGTAATAGTAGTTATAGTCGTTAGTAATAGTAGTAGTAGAAAGTGAGCATGGGAATCAGGAGACCTGGTTTTTAGTCTTTTCTTTGTCAAGAACTAACTGTGTGATCTTAAATAAATTTTCCACTCTGATCTCCTATTTCCTGACTGAGGATAGCTGGACTAAATGATCTTTAAGGTTACTTCCAACTTTAATATTTTTATGATGCCATCTCTTCTCTGAGATTTGGGCGCAAATTTTGCTTATGGCTTCACAGCTTCCACCTGCATCCCCTTTTAACCTCTTGTAAGCTGCAGTGCTCCTGTAGGGTTACCTATTTTCCCCTTGATTATGTCCAGGAAGGAGCCCACACTGTTTCCCATGAGTGCCCACTCCAGTTTTTATCCACAGGGGGCAAATGTAAAACTTGCTTCTTCCTGGATTCATAGAATATTTGAGGAGAAAAGTGACAGTAGAATGTTGTCTCATCATTTTTCAAATCGAGAAAACTGAGGCCAAGGGGGGTGGAAGTAAGTTGGCCAAGGTCATGTAATGAGTAAATGATGAAAAATGGGATTTCGATTCAAGTGCCATGACTCCTGGCTCAGTGTTTTGTCCAATTTCCTCTGTTTTGTCTTGTGATGAATATTCTGTCTAATAATTTCTTCATTTTCTCCTAATTACTTTTTCAAGTACGTTTTATGCAAACACTCCAGGTCTCCTTATTCTGAAAAGGCCCTTCTCCAAGTTCCCCCTTAATGTTAACCTGAAGCTGCTCTCTTTGCCATCCTCAGTCCTAACCAAGTGGCTAATTGTTCAAAAGTAAAGTCTCTCCAAGTGTTTGCCTGAAAATGAAACGAACCCAGGATTGATTTTTATCTGGCCCTCTGAGTACTTTTGAAGTTTTGAAGTCTTGGGTAAGAGTAGGCATTCTGCAGGCTTTCCTTTGTATGTCCCAGAAATTTTCAACAAAGCAGGATGCTAGATAAAAGGGAAACACAGAACCATTTGCAGATAAAAGCCAGGGCATGCCAAATTCGTCTGAGACTAGAACCTCAAAGAAATATGATGACTTTCTTTTGAAAATTCATTATTTATAAAGGCCATTGTGTGCTGAGACCAGTTGAGTAATTATGGAGAAATAACTAAAATAATAATCGGATGTAATATCAAAGGTATGCTGATGTCAGATGATATTTTATTGAAATTGATTGAGATTATACGTTGTGTCTGTTTAATGCAGGGTGTGGAGAGTAAGACACTCATGGTCTGAGCAAGTCAGCATTTTCATATAGGAAAACTTTTGTCCTAATACAACAGGGAGAGCATTTGAGGATTTTTTATTTACTTTCTTTCATTGTTGTCGGAAACATGGAAAGTGTTTTACAGATTAATTTTAGAAGAAAGAACTTGCCTTTTTTTTTTTTTTTTGGCTCACTGACTCACTCCAACACTCTGATAAATGAAAAAGTTACCTTCTGAACCGGTGCTGAACAGTTACAGTCATTGTCCCTGTACAGACTCTGTTTTTGGCAGGAAGCATTTTTCCCAAGGCCAGATCTCCCTTTAATGGCGGAATCTTATGAGATCTTGGAACATTCAGTCAATAACTCCTATTCATCTAGCCCCTAAAAGAAAGCAGTTATCGGGAGAGGTTATTAGAGAAGGTTGGGGACAAGAGATGAAACTTTTTCTTGCAAAAGAAGGAGAACCAGCGCCTGGAGTGAACAGACTTTTCTCATATTCTTTGTCTCATTCCTAGCAAAATCCTGTTGGTGCCAAGGTGATCCTGCCATTGCATCATGGAGAAGAGCTGGAAGAGATTTTGGAGATCTTTTGGCATAGTGCACTCATTTTATAGATGAAGACACAAAAGGCCCAGAGAGGTAGTCACTTGTGAAAGATCACACAATAAGTTAGTGGCAGTGTGATCTTTCACAAGTGAAAGCCCAGGTCTTACGGCTCCCAATTTATTCCATCCCTACAAAAATGTATTGTAGAAAGCAAAATGACAAGTACAAATAAACACTTCCAAATCATAGTTTTTTGGGATTAGACCTGTTATTTAATTGGAAGCTCCCAGTGGGGAATTCTATCAATAAAGATCTGTACATTTTTACAGTTTATAGTCTTGCCTTGGATGTAAAAAGACTAAGTGACTTGCCAAAGGTTACATAGCTAGTATCTGTCAGGTGGGATTTGAATCCAGGTCTTTTTGGCTTTGAGGCCAAAACTCTCTCTACTAGGCCCCACTGACTCTCATCAAAGGTCTCAAAACATAAATTTGGAGACAAAAATGGTCCTTTCACATGATTTAGTTCAATCCCCTAATTTTGTGGGAATCTGAAGCCCCAGTTCCTTTAATGCCAAATTTGATACTCTTGTTTCCATACTATGCTGTACTCTACCCCATCATGACTCCCAAATTTAGCCCTCTGAACCTTAACACTTCTCTTCTTGCCTTCATCCTACCACTTATGACATGAGATTATTTCATGACCCAGGAGGAACAGTCACCATTGAGTTAACTTTTTAATCACTGAAACTTTTAAACATTATATTATACTGCTAGCCTTCCTTTTTTCTTCTCCCTTCTTCCATCTTTTCCTTACCTTTTCTTTTCATTTTCTTTCCTCTTTGAAAGGTTCTTCTAAATGAGATATAAGTTTCTAGGTAAAGCCATCCTTCTGGTAAATAAGTAAATGATTATTTCACATAAAATAAGGCTACCTTATTCTCTATCTCATTATTATGCTTATTATTAGTCAAAAATCTGTGATTTTGTTGTTGAAGGCAATTCCCAGGTGAGGAAATCCCCTCCACCAAAGGAGAGAGGCCTCCACTGTATCATCGTAGATGCCTGGGGCATTGAGATCTTAAGTGACTTGTTCAGGGTCACCTGGTCACTATCTGTCAGAAGATGTTTTCCAGACTGAGACTAATTCACCATTCACTATGATACTCAATGCATGTATGCATTCATGGATGTGTGTATACATACACAGGGTATCGCTAAAGTCTTAGTTCAATTTTAAGGTATTGAAATAGCCTGTGCTTTCTTATATACACACATACATACATACGTACATATATGTAGAGTAGTGATAATAAAACTAAGACAGAAGAAAACAAATTAGCCTTAGGTAACAAAACTAAGCAGCAGCTAGGTGATACGGTAGTGCACAGAGCACTAGACCTGGAGTTAGGAAGACTCATGCTCCTGAGTTCAAATTTTACTTCAGATACTTTCTAACTGTGTGACCATGGGCAAGTCACTTAACCCTGTTGCCTCAATTTCCTCATCTGTAAAATGAGCTGGAGAAAGAAATGGCAAACCACCCCAGTATCTTTGCCAAGAAAATCCTAGATGGGATCGTTGGACCCTACTAAAATGACTCAACAACAACAGAACCAATTCCTCCAATAACTAGTTCATATGTGTACAGCAGTATAAGCACTACATTTCTTCTCTTAGGACTAGATCTGTACTATCATTGTCATACTCTCAATAAGTAAACTCATTCCAATCTACCTACACCCAATCTAATTTTTAATGTTTATCTTAGAACTTGTGACTCTTGGTCTAAAAAGGAGCTCATATTCCAAAAGATTTGAAAATAGAAGCACTATTTGAAATGCAGATATAAGAAGGAAGGAGCCTGGTTCTCTGAAGCCCTTCCAAATTCTATGGATTATCAGACTGAAGACATTAAAATCAGTGGCCCAATTTTCAGATTAGAAGCAAAGCTAATTGCTTACCATGCGATCACACATGCTTTTCTTTTTCATTTCAGTAGAAGTGTTCTTGAAATGTGGTGTGAGTATTGAACGTTAGTAAATTAAGTCCTAGTACCTATTAGAACTGGAAAGAAATTTAGTAATAACCTAGTTCTCCCTCTAAATTTATATATAAGCTGTCATGGAGAACCCAGTTCCAGTTCCAGTACTATTGGGACCCAGGTCATCTGACTCCTAGAGTGAACCCTCTTCAGCCTCATAGATTTGGAAATGGCAACCACTTCAGAGATAATTTATCCCACTTCTCTCATTTTGTAGATGAAGTAGCTGATGCTCAGGGAAAGGTTAAGTGACTTGTCCAGTGGCATACGGTAAGTAAGTGGCAGAGTGTAATTTTGAAAGTCATGCTACTTCAGTCTAAATTTCAAATGTACTGGAAGGGTGTTATTAATCCCATGATCACTCCTTTTAAAAAGAATTATTTTTTAATAATTTAAGAAATAATTTTAGTTATCATCTCACAATAATCTCACAATAACTTGAATGTGGTCAATAGGGATTCTTTCTTGTGTAGTCATTGTCTGTTTCCCTCCTTCATATGTGCAGATAAAGTTAAAGCCTCAAAGGTCTAAGGTATCAGACAGACACCCGCCCCGTTGGAAACCATTTTAATTTGTGGTTTCTACACTGTTGGTGGGAAAAGTCAAAATTGTGATGAAACACCTAGATGAAAATTACAAGGTGATGTATTTGCTCTAGTGAAAAGTGAATAATTTCATCTCAGTCCTACAGAGCAGAAGTAGTTTAGTACAGTAGATAGGGAGCTAGCCTCAAGGCCAGGAACATCTGACACATACTGGTTTTGTGACCCTTGGGTAAATCTGTTGACTTCTCAGTGCTGTAGGCCAAATCTCTAAGACTATAAGTTTCAGAGAAGGTGATCACCTGCAATGGTACAGGGAATTTCCTTACTCAGGAGTTCCCTAAATCTGTGAAATGAGAAGTCCAGTCCCTATCTGTATTCCTGTAGAGACAACTTATATTGATGACTTTGCTAGCACCGGGGACCATTCAAGTCTATCCCAACACTATTTAAAAATGGAGGTGGCTCAGTATAGGTCAACAAGACTGAGACCACTAAAAATTAGAAGACGAGAAAAGGGAACAAGCATTATTAATCACCTATGTACCAGGCACTATGTTAAGTGTTATAGACCTTTTTCAAGGCTTACTTTGTGAAGGCTGCCATCTCAGTTACTAATGTGGAATATTAGGACACTGTACGTGTTGGAAATAAATCTTTTAAACTCTCAGCCTCAGTTTCCTTATCTGTAAAATGCAATTGTACTCAATCTCTGAGTTCCTTTTAAGCTCTAAGTCTATGTTCTCATGATCAATGATCAGCAAGTTTGTCATTGTCCATTGAACAGTTTTTCTGTACTAGGCTTAAGTTCAATGAGAAGGGAGGAAGGGATAGGGAGGCAGAAGGAAGCAGAATACTTTCTGTTGAATTGTACCTGGGAGTGGTGCCAGCACCAGGGGTCTTTGTCGTTGGAGACTCTGTATGACTTGCTGCTTTATTCCTGAATAATCCTTGGCCTTTGCAATGACCAAGCTGAGGAAGCCTCAGTTTCAGGGCCAAAACCACAGAGTTCTGACGTAGTACAGAGGCACGACCAAAATCAACACAAGCTGATAGCTTAGAAGCCATTTTTCTTTCCTTTTCTATGCTCTATGGGGTCACTGGGGAAGGAGTTTGGCCTTTCAAGGAATCCTGAATACAATCCATTCTGCTTAATGGAATCATAGGCTTAAAAAAAATCCAGGTCCCTGTGGTGGGTATCAGTCATTGGACTCCAGTTATTCAAGCTTTTTACAAGTCTTCAGGATCCCATAAATTTCAAATGTTGTGGTAAAATATTTATAGAGCAAGTCAAAGAAAAATATAAAATGGTTGTCAAGGTGACATTTTGAAGTGAATTACATTCCCTTCCCCTCCATTGTTCTTTGATTCTTAAGGATATTGGCATCTATCTTGACTAAATGTTGTAATGGTGGTAGAAAGTGTTAGGATCTGGGGGTGAGGGTGAGAAATTGTGTGATTGTTCTTCTTTTCTCATGCTTGCTTAAGAAAATTAGGATATGACTGACTGAAAATGGCAGCCCAACCAAGGCTCACATCATCCCTGAAGTCTTCTTGTCAATTCCTTCTTGTGAGTTTTCCTGGGAAATGGTCCTGAAGCCCTTTCTGCATTAAACTGGTGAAACCCTGGAGCAGCCAATGTTGTGGGCTTTTGGACAAGGTATAAAACCCAAGTCAGGCTAGTAAAATCTGCCACCCCAGGCCCCAAGTTGCTTTTTACCAGAGTAATTCTATTTTACTTGGTTGACTATATTCCTAACAGCCAATAGCTAATTCTCTTTAGTTCCCAGCTGCCATCATCTTTTGTTTTGTTTATTACTAGCAGTGTGTCATCAGGCAGCTACTCTATCTTTGCAGTGCAATGGGTCTGGGTTTTGGACAACATGAGGGCATGAGGTAGGAAAATACTATCAAATTCTTGCAGTGTTATTTCAGAAAAACACATGAATGTCTCAGAGGTCATATGGGTATCAGCAATAACCATGGTGCACAGCAGCCAAGAGTTTTTTGCTGAAAAGGAGCCCAAGGATTTAATAGCCAATGTGTTCCAAGTCAGGAAAAGGTAAAGTACTTTTGGCACCAATGACTCAGTTGTCCTGCAGTCATAATTCTTTTGAAGGTTAAACTGGGTTCATGCCCCATATTTATCCCTCTCCCGTAGACAAAGTATAAAGACAAAATAATGAGACCCTGAGAGCAGAGATTCCATTTTATTTGTCTTTGTGATAGTCTAGACCAATAGTTCTCAAAGTGGGGTCTGGAGATTTTTGGGAGTCCCCAAGACCTATTGCAAGTGTCTGAAAGGTCAAAGCGATTTTCATAATAAATACTAACGTTTTCATTTTGAATGTGGTAAATAATAAGAGAGAAAATTCACATGAACTAGAGCTTTGGGGGAAAAATCTTCAATAATTTTGAAGAAAGTAAAGGGAATCTGAGACCAAAATGTCTGCAGACCATTGGCCTAAACTATCATAGAAAAAGCCTTGCAATCATACCCTACAAATGGCAGGCAATTAATAAAGATTTGTTGAATTGCATGAAATGGAGGCAACATGAGAGAGTGGAAAGAGTACAGGACAGAGTAAGGCAGGGACTGCTTTTAGCATTGTGTCCCCAGTCCCTAGAACAATACCTGGCACACAGTACATAGTACATGCTTGTAGATTGCTTGATTTGAACACAGGGAATCTGGATGTACATACTGGCTCTCTTACTTGCCACCTGTGTGGTAATGTTGGAAGCTAGGTGGTTCAGTGGATAGAGTACTGGGACTTGAGTCAGGAAGACTTGAGTTCTAATCTAGCCTCAGATACTTAATAGCTGTGTGACCCCCAGCAAGTCACTTAACCTCTGTTTGACTACATTTTCTTATCTGTTAAATGAGGAAAACAGTAACACTTACAACCCAGGATTGGTGTGAAGATCAGATGAGATAATATTTGTAAAGTGCTAAGCACTTTGCCTGACACATACTAAGTGTTAATAAAGGCTTGTTTCCTCCCTCCTTCCTTTTCTTTCATTTTTCCTCCCTTCAAATCACATATCAATTTTGAACCTCGGCTTCTACTAGACAATCTTTAAGGTCCTTCCAATTCTCTTCTATATTTCGAAAAAATAATCTCACATGGACATATCTGTTCAAGAGGTGGTTGTCCTTCCTAGTCACCTTGAGAGATTACAGCCATATTTCCATGATGGAGCCGTTGCTTGGATCATATCTTTGATTCCTATTTTGAACTGCCTTCAGTTTTTATCAGCTACATGGGTTATTTACAGTCACAACACAACTTAGAAATATCAATCTACCTACTATATATATTATGATTATAGAATCATAGATTTTTAACTTAAGTGGACTTTAAAGGTCACCTAGTCCAACTCCCTTATTATACCAATGAAACGGAGTCCCAGGGAGGTGGTGATTTGCCCAAGCCATGTAGGTAGTAAGTGTCAGAGGCAAAATTTCAATCTAAGGGCTTTGACTCCAGAACCAGAGATCTCACTAATGTTCCATGTTTCTCCATCAATATATATTTAATGCATTCTTAGTATATGTATAAATATATGTCATATGTGAGCATATGTATATATACATGCATGTATGTAATGTATGTGTGTATTTACATGTGTGTATTTACACACATATGCATGTAATATATTCACTAAACATGGTGGCAGTGACAAAGATTTACTCTAAATAATAATATTCAAAAGAATGTGAATCATTTGGGGAATGGTTGAATAATTTATGGTATATATGTGTATTAGGACACTATTATGCCATAAAAAATGATGAAGGTGATGGTTTCAGAGAATCCTGGGGAGACTGGCATGAACTGGTTCAGACTGAAAACATCATTGGGAGAACAACTTATACAATAGCAACTTCATAAAGACAAACAGAGTTGAAAGACTTAAGACCTCAGATCAATGCAATGACCCATCCAGAGGACTAGTGATGAAGTGTGCCACTCATCTTTTGACAGAGAAGTGATCAACTCAGGGTGTAGAATGAGGCACATAGTTTTTGGACATAGCCAATCTGGAAATTTGTTTTGTTTGACTATTTATATTTGTTAAAAGGACTTTGTTTTGTTTTGTTTTGTTTTTTCCAGTTTTGGTAGAGGAGACAGTAAGAAGGAAAAAAAAGACTTTTTTAAATAAAAAAATAGATTGCTTTTTAAAAAAGAATGTGCCATGTAACCCTGGAAAACAGTTCTAATAGAGGAGTCTTAAAATGTTCTGATCAGTGGCAACATCTTTGGAATAAGCTGATGGCTTCCCAAAGTGAGAACTTTGAAGGAGGCAACACCGATAAACTCTTGCATGTTTGTTTAAAAATCTATCATATTATTTAGAAGGTAATAGTCACCTGTTTCATGCAACTGCTAGCTTGGATTTGGTTTCTGCTGGGAATTCAGCTAAATAGTTACTTTAGTTAGTTCAAATTGCTGCAGAGATATTCTATGTAACTAAAGCTATGTCTAGATGATACCAATCATCTGGAAAAAAAAACTAAAATTCAGTCAGCACTCATATATTTCCCCAAATCCAGACTTTTGACATTACGTAGGTGAAACATTCCAATTTTTGGCAGAATTTTTCATATTTGATTCAGATATTTACCATCTTTTACATACAATCTAAATACTCTCTCTAGAGGGGCATACCTGTCCATATCCTTGGTAATGTATTACATGCTTCTGGACACAGAATTGGTACTTAATACATATTGGCTACCAAGTATGAATAGTCTTCACTCATCTTAATAATTCTCTATCAGTACTGCAGAAAATATCACATGGCATCTCCCTGTAGTTTTTGATTGTGGGTATTAACTCACTGTGGGGAAGCTCCAGCTCCTTTCCTTTCCCATATCCCAGGAAAAATCATCAGATCACATGTCACTCTTTTGGAATACAAAATAGGAAATAATGTTCATTGCCACAATCAGTAATTCACTAGTTGATTGAATAATAGAATCCTATGGTTTAGTTTTTGGAATTCTGAAAATTTTCCAGAAAATTATTGCATAGTCCATTCAGCATTTATAAAATACCTATGATCAGCAAGGCACTGTGCTAAGCATTAGAGATGATACAAAGGTAAATGAGATACTACATCTTCCCTTGAGAAGATGACAGTCCAGTAGAGGAGAAGATGAACATGTAGCTATAAGACAAAGCAGAATACTCATTCATTCAATAAACACTTACCAAATAGTGCAGGGGCAGGTAGGTGGTGCAGTGGATAGAGCACTAGTGCATGAGTCAGGAGGACCTGAGTTCAAATCTCACCTCAGACACTTGACACTCACTAGCTATGTGACCTTGGGCAAGTCACTTGACCCCAAATGCCTCATCCTGGGTTATCTCCAGTCATCCTGACGAATATCTGGTCACTGGATTCAGATGGCTCTGAAGGAGAAGTGAGGCTGGTGACCTGCACAGCCCTCCCTCACTCAAAACAAAGTCAAGAGCAAGTCATGTCATTATTTCTCTGATGGCATGGTCTTCTTCGGCAATGAAGGACGAACACACTAAATGGTGCTATGTACCAGCCACTACGCTAAATGCTTGGCATACAAAGATAGAAAACGGCCACTGCCTTCAAGGAGTCTACATTTTATTTAGGAAAAACTATATATACCTAGGAAAATAGATGTGAAATATATGCAAAAAGAGAAAGAATAATTTTGTGGTGCAGGGGAAGGACACTTGTAGCTAGGGGGAAGGGGGCATTGGGATGAGCCTTTTATAGAAGGTAGCATTTGAGCTGAGCCTTAAAGAAGGCTAGGAATACTGAGTGAATTCTAGGTTGGACATGGGAGATGAAATACTGAGTATGAGAAATGGTAAGCAGGTGAGGTTGACTACATCAATGAATGGGGTGAAGAAGAGGTCATAGGATTATCAGATTATCAGATCATAGACTTAGACCATTGAGTCTAATTCCCTGCTTTTAGAAATGAGGAAACTGAGGCACAAGGAGGTTAAGAGACTTGCCTAGGTCACACAGCCAGTAAATATCCAAGGCAGAATTTGTATCCTAGTCTTCCTGATTCCAAGTCTAGTGGTCTATCCCTTATGCAGTGCTTGCAAGACAAGCCCTAAGGGAGGAAAGAACAAGGTGCCTTGAGAGGTACACATATGTTTAAAATTTAACCTTAACTTTAGCTTTAAAATTAACATCCTTTGAGAATTTCATGACACCCTTTGAGAGAGAAGATGATGTGGTGGAGGTGTTCATAAACTAAGGTTGGGTAACATATGTCTTTCTTTTTTCAGAAAAAAAAGTCAGACATTAAAACATTATTGTTGAGTTTCTAGGTGATGGTGGACTAGTCACTTCCTGGGTAATAGTGGGTAAGTTGTTTTGATTCTGTGGGTCAAAGCATAGTTCCTGCTGGGTGGGACTTGATGTGTGGGTTGTGAGGCCTTATTGACAGTAGAGTAACTCTGGTAGCACTCACATGCTTGATAATGGTTCTCAGAAGTACCAGCTTCATAAAGAGTTGCTTCTCTCAATTAACTACCCATTAATCTTTCTAGGTTAGCTAATGATTAAAAGTCATTAGTTTGGGGATATTATGACAATATCATGGGAGGTCACCACACCTATAGGTGGGCGGGTTGCTTTAGGTCCTCAGAGGCTGGTTTGGTGCCCTTGGCTTTCCTGGATGTGGTAATAATAGTTTCACTCCACCCATCCACCCCTCCCCCTAATGGCTTTTATTGCTGTCATAATTACACATTAGTTCAGTAAGCACCTGTCTCAGTATTAAGTAGTGAGAGTCCCACAAATAACTAAATGAAGGTTACCAGACATTTAAACATTGCTAAGCATTTAGTGAATGGAGAGGTTAGCTATTGAGTTTGGTGAAACTGGGGTTATTCTAGTGTGGGTTGGGGAACCTGCAGACTTGAGGCCACATGTGGATGGCCCTTTAGGTCTTCAAGTGTGGCCCTTTGACTGAATCCAAACTTCACAAAACAAATCCTGTTAATAAAAGGATTTGTTCTGTAAAACTTGGAGTCAGTCAAAATGCCTCACCCAAGGACCTAGAAGGACACATGTGGACTTGAGGCCCCAGATTCCCTACCCCTGCTCTAGTGTTTCCCAGAAAATGGCCCAGTCAACATTTATCACAATCCCAACCAACTCCTGCAACTCTTAGGGTTTTATGTGTTTTCCTCAGTTCTTCCGGTTTAGTGACCTTAGTCAAAGATAGAAACTGAGTGAGAAGTAATAAAGAAAGCAGGAAGCAAAAATAACCTTCAATGTAGGAGTAATAGTATTTTTAATAAACAATTGCCTGAGAGTAGATTGCTTGGTTTTTGCATATCATTTGCATGTGTGTATACTTGTGACCCTTCCTATGTGGCTGTTGGTCCTTGGGGATGTCCTAGTGGAAGCAGCACATACAAGATTCCATTTCACTGTAAGTGCCCAAGGCCTTTTCCCACAAAATTTGGGTGATTGAATGGGGCTAGAGATATTGTCTTATAATATGACATGTAAGAGTGTGTGGTGTTACTTCATTAACCATATGAATATCTAGGAGCTTAAATGGGGTTCTCACCCTCATTTAATTTTTTCTGGTTGTAAAGATTTGGGCAAGTCATTTAACTCTTGGTGAGCCTCATTTTCCCCATCTGTAAAAGGGGCATAATGCATATGTTTAGTAGTTCTTATCTCACATGGTTGTAAGTTCAATGAGATGATGAAGGCGCAAAGCTTTCCAAATCTTAAAATCCGAATTCAAAACCTTTTTAAGTGTCAGTTATTATCTCATTCTTCTAATACTTTCAATGGAGTCTGGATAGAGATGATCTTACAATGAGTCATTCTCCTGCAATTATTCTTTTATATTTAATGTATCTTTGTATCAATGCCAGAGCAGGTAGGATGACAGGGGTGATAGGTGCCTCATTTTATTGCCACATGGTTTTGATTTCTTATATTACATCTCTACGTTTTGAAAACTTTTCATTGCATGCAGTTTGGATATTATAACGATTCAATGTGGCAATATCTTCTAAAAACATCCTTACAGTCTTATGGATCAGTGTTATGTCTGGACAATTTTGGGCAACAGTTTTATTTGTGATAACACTTTAGTTCTAGCATAGTTTATTTAATGAATTCTCAAAGATGATGTAGGGTCCAGAAATAGGGAATAGAATTGTTTTGTAGATTGGGGTTTTTGTGGCCTGGCAGTTTATGAAGGATTAGGAGTTTCTGGAGTATAATTCTGGCCACCTCATTGAGTCTTTCAAGAAATTCCGTGGGTGCTATAAATTTTTGTAACCTGCAAGGGTATGTTATCTGCTTTCTGCCAGTTCCTTGTGTAATATGCATTGATCAATAAGTTTAAGGTCCTTGAGAATAGCACTTCTTTATCTTCTGAAGAACTGATCCTGAGACATTATCACAAATTTTTCTCTTTGTTACTATCAAAGCCACATGATTCAAGTCATTTGTTCAATGTTTGTTTCTTTATTGGCATACTGTCAGTTGCGTTTGTGTGGATGAAGATGAGGACAGTCATATGGTTAGTCATGAGTAATCATGGTGCTTAGTAGCTAAGAACTTTTCTTCTAAGGAAACATATGACTTTGGGCAAGAGAAAGCAGTGCTGGATTTGCTTGGAAGTGGACGCTAGGGCTAAAGTTCCATTATGCAGCAGATGCCTTTCACTCAAGTCATTCTCTCATAAAGAAATCTTTATGGCAACTAAACAAAGATGGCTATGCCTTACCTTGATTTCCCCACTAAAGTGGAGTTCTGATATCTAAATAAGACCAATGCATTAGAAATCACCAGGCCTATGTTCAAGGTCAACTTACTTGGTCAGCTCACAAGGTCAATCAACTCAATTTACTTAAGTGTGTGACCTTGGGCAAGTCACTTGACCCTGTGTTTGCACTCCAGTTTCTCTAAATGTAAAATAAGGGGTTTGGATCAGATGGCCTCTAAGGACTTTTACATCTCCAAATTTTTTGATCTTTTGACAGACTTTGAGAATTTATTTTTTGTCAAAGAACTCTTCTAGATGTTAGAGGAATGCCTACTCAAGGAACCATTGCTGTGCCAGGAACATTCCATTATCCAGTGCCACTCCTGGGTGGGGATTATTAGACAGATTAGAAACTAGCAGTTAGTGATGAATGCCATGTTGCTATCATCTTGGATGGTGTTGTTAGTTACAATTTATCAATAATACAAGACGGAAATGGTTTTTTAATTACTTCTTTTAAAGGATGAAGTAGGACTTTATTGGTTTGTTGGAACTTTAAACCACCAAAACCTTTCAGGTTATATAAGAGTTATAGGCTGATAAATCCTATGAAATTGGGCAGGAGAGAGGGAGGGAGAGGAGAGGAGAGACGAGAAAGAGAGAATGAGGAAAAAAGGAGAGAGAGAAGGAGGAGAAGGAAGGAAGGAGGGAGGAAGGGAGAGAGGGGTTTTGATTCCTTTTTTTCTTTTATTGCTGCTCTGATGCTTGGCATATCTCTGCTTTAGTCAGCTCCCATGGCAAGAGTCATGGATAAATACCACTTTCACATGTACACACAAGTTCGGAACTTGGAAATAATGTGAACCAAGGCAGTAATTTAATACATATTAATCTGCTTGCTTATTTGGCCTGTGTTTGTCACAGCTAATAAATCCTGTAAAACCCAGAGAGCTGCTAATTCTAGAATATAACTGGATTGTAGAGTGCCTTCAGAGATGTGGTAAAACAGAGCTTGCTCCCGATGAAGAGGAAGCACATCGTTTGTCACCAAAGGTCAATCCCCCATGTTTCTTCCGAGGGTGCCATCTGTCTGCTTTTAGAATTCCCACAGGAAAGCAGCATGGAAGATGGCCTTCCTTTTGTGCAGCTGGGTTCTCCACTTCTTGTGACAGATGGGAAATGGTGCTCCAACAAACACTATCCACAAAGATTTACCTATACAGAGAAAAAAACTGATGACCAGTCCAAGTGTTCCAATGTCAAGTTAAGGAAGACCCTCCAACCGTTGGGTTGACCGCTCTGGTGGATTTAGGGGAGGACATGGACAAGATGAGCAGGAGATACATTAACTTCGGTGGGGGGCTTATCCACATCTATGAAATTACAGATTCATCCAAGTATTATGTGTAAGTTATATTCTCCACTCTCCCAGATTGTAAGATTCTTAAGGGCAGGACATTATTTTATTTTTGTCTTTATTTTCCTTATACCTCACACAGGCACTACCTGGAACACTGTCGTGTTTAATAAGTATTTGTTGGATTGAATTAAATTGAATAGTGAAATCTCTATCTGTGATGTGTCCATGTTTGTTCTTGGCATTCATGGGGATAATAAAGAAGTAGAAGAAATAGTTCTAGCCCCAAGGAGCTTACAATATTTCAGGGAAAATATCTTGTCATCTGAGAACCAGCCAGGCAAAGTTCATCACCAAGGCTGCAGAGGGGTGAAGTCTTTGACTGTGGCAGCTCTTACAGATTGGAGGCATTCTCTACTGGTAGGGGATCACTTTGTTAATGATATTATAAGTCTCTGGGCTACTGAATTCTGACTTGTGAGGGGTTGATTTCGAGCACTCTAGGAAGTTCAGAAAGGGGGCGGGGAGGGAGGAATGCTGAAGTTGTTGGAGAAGGCAACATGAAAGGAAATCGGACTTGAAAGAGGTTATGGAGAATCATCTGTATCTGGAGAGGAACATGAGGGCATTTCAAGGTAAAAATAGCATTGTTTAGCACAAGTACTAAGTGGAGTATGAATCTGGGATGCTGGTGGAGAGGGAGGACACTGTTTTAATTGCAATAGTGGGTAAAGAAGAACAGGAGAGAAGAATGAATGGAAGAGTGTAATAAGCTTTAGACTTAGCATCAGACAACCTGGATTCAAATCTTGCCTCCAATACTTAATTGCCAGATGACTAGGGATAGGGATGTAATCTGTGGCTTCAATGATAGGGGGAACTCCTAGATGAGGAATATCCTTCCCCTAATGCAGGCTGCCACCTTCTTTGCAATTTATAGTCTTAGAGAGTTGCCTAGAATCACAGTCAGAAGTGGAATTTGAATTCATGTCTTCCTGGCTTCAAGGCTACCTATCTATCCAGTACCCCATGCTGCCTCTGGATAAGTCATTTCCCTTTTCTGGACCCCAATTTCCTCAATTAGAAAATGTGGACAACACTACTTGCATTGTTATTGTTAGGAAATCACTTTGTAATCCTTTCAGGATTTGGGGATTGGATTTGTCTCATCCCATGCCCAGGTAGAGCAGAAAATAGTTCTACTTTTGGTTTGTAATCTTTCACATTATTCCAATTCCAGAATTGTTCGGGTGAGACTCGTTTTAGAGCTAATTTAGAGCAATGCCCGCCATACCATCTAACAAAAAGTTCTGTGAATTGCATTGATTTCCTGCTAAATTGCATACCATGTTAACCCACACTCAGAGTACCATCTCCATCTCCTCCTAAAAGGAATATTGGCCTCTACCCTCTCCCATCTCTTTATGTGTACTTCTCTTTCAGAATGTAAGCTCCTCCAGGGCAGGGACTGTCTTGCTGGTATTTTCATCGCTAGTGCTTAGCTTAGTGCTGAGGTATAGTAAATGCTTACTAAATGTGTCCTCTCTGTCTCTCTCTGTCTCTCTCCCCTCTCTCTCTTCCCTTCCCTCCCTCCCTGTCTCCCTGTCCCTCTCTCTCTCTCTCTCTCTCTCTTTTTTTCTCCCCTGCATTTCTCTATCTCTGTTTGTCTGTCAATATATATGAAGATGTCTGATTAGAGTAAATTCATCAGAACAAATAGCAAAGCACAACTTTGCTCCTAATATATTTAAGAAGAGCAAGGGATGAATGTGTGTCCAACCACTAAAGCAGGAATCAGCTCTGTAGCTCTAGGCAAGCTACTTAACTTCCTGAACTTCCGTTTCCCCATTTGTAAAAAAAAATAAGGGAATAATATACTCCCTACCTCACAGTTATGTGGCACAATGAATAGATGGCTGGGCCTGGAGTCAAAAAGACCTGAGTTCAAATCTAGCCTCTGGGCAAATCGCTTAACCCTGTGTGCCTTGGTTTCCTCATTTGTAAAATAGCTGGGCAAGCCCCTCCAGTATCTCTGCCAAGAACACCCCAAATGGGATCACCAAGAAGTGGACATGACTAAAACCACTGAAGAACTATAACAACCACCTCTCTAGATTTTTATGAGAACAGCATTTACCCCAGTGCCCAGCACATATTAGGTATTTAATAAATGTTTATTGAATGGCTGATAGCAAACTTTAAATAGATACAAAGATGTGTGGTCACTATTTACCATATTTGGGGAAGGTCTCACTTCAAGCACCAATACTTCAATCTTGGAATCTCATTGTTGGATCTCAGAGGCCCCTGAACAAAAGTCCCCTCCATAGTGTCCCTGACAAATGGTCTTTTAGCTTTTGCCCGAACACCTCTAGAGAAGGGCAACCTGTTATTTCCTGAGGAAGATCCTTCTATTTTTCTCTCATTGCTAGGAACTTTCACCCAACATGAAGCCTAAATGTCCTCTTTTTGGTATTGATTCTGAACTCTGGGGTCAAGCATAAGGAAGCCTGATCCCTTCTCCATAAGACAACCCTTCAAGTGCTTGACTGCTTCAAGGGATCCGTGGTGTTACGTCTATGTGTTGTCCCTTCAGTGGTATGGGCAGACCATGGAGCAGCTCAGCACTCTTCCCCATTTCATTCTCTGATTCTCCTGTCCATGTCCACTCATCAATTCTTCCTAGAAGTCGCTCAGTGTGCTGGAGATGCCTTCCCAGGAGCTCACAGATAACCCATGTGTTATCGCATGCTCTTACTTTCTTTTCTAGTCCTATTATCTCTGATGAAGCCTTTTTCCAATCTTCTTTAACATTCTGTCCTTGGTAGCATGTTGACACCAGGTATGTCTTCACTGTCCTTTGGGTGACCCATCATTTTTATTCTTCAGAGATGACAGCGTTCCAGGATTCCCAGCTCCTTGGCATTGCCCGAAGAATGTTGGCAATAATTCAAGCATTACAAAGCACCTTCCCTCAGTTCACAATGAATGGAGGGGGGGGGGGGCTGAAAGAGACATAGCTGTTCAGACAGCTGAGAGTCCTTTTTATTTCCAACTTCCTGTCCTTGTTCAACTAAAGGTCCCATTAGCCTCAGTTAAATGAAGCTTCCAGGGAGGGGAAAAAGAGGTTTATTTTTAAGTTGCCTGAACAAACTGCCTTTTAAAGTTGTTGTTGTTACTAAGGACTAGGATGCCTATAAATTTCTCCAATCCTGGCTCTGTGTGTGGAATTAAGGGATCCAGGAACGATTTAGTGAAGACAGATGTTAATGCCCAGTGAGTAAAAACTAATGGGCTCCCAGAACTGCTTGGCAGGCTCCCCCTCTTTACCCCTTGTAGATTTGGAGGGTGACAGCCTCCCCCTCACCAATCCTATACATAAATATACATATACATACCTATATACCATTTCACACCCTTCTTGTCCCACTTCCCAAACTTGCATATAGAACAGAGGTCATCAAAACTGTCTTTCTGGGTACTTAACACACAGTCAGATTAAAATTAAGTATGAAAGGTATAAACTCACTCACAGACACTTTATTAAAGCTGAGGTCAAATATAGGAGGAAAAGAACCTAGTAAATAGTCTACTCAAGTGGTAAAATTTTGGCTATAATAAGCTGTCAGAACTGTTTTGTGAGTTGTAACTCCCCTAGGAGGAGAAAAGAGAGATCCTGAAAATCTTTCATCTTGACTTGAAGGCAGAAAGCCCTTCTAAATGCCTGGATGTTAATGAGCTGTCCCTTTCTAATGTCATCTTTTGCCTGTTTTTAAAGTGAACACAGACAGATAAGAAAATGCACACGTGTTTTAAATAGTAGAAGAAAAGATTTATGTGTCTTCTAGGAATTCTGGAGTATTTGGAGCTTAGAAGATTGAGCTGGTGAAATTAACGATCCAAGTCTCAGTTTGCTTTTCCAAATACAGTTATGATTGAGATTGTGATGTGTTCTCCAAAGTGTGGGAAATTAGCATAACAAAATTCAGCCCTTCAAGAGTGTTTCCATTCTAAGTATCAAAAGAGATTTATCCTTATTCATAAGCTCTCACAACAGACTGGGAAAGGTATTATTATCCATACTTAATAGATGCGGAAACTGAGACACAGAGAGAGAAAATTGTCCTACCACAAGTTGATGGTAGTAGAAGAATCAGAACCCTGTTCTCTTCTCTGACTTCATGAGTTTTTTTCAAATACAGTAGAAGATCATTAAGTACTTCATTAATCTGGAACAATTTGTTAATTTATTATCAAAGAACCTTAGAATTTGAAGGATCTTTGGGAATCGTCTAATACAGTCACCCTTCCTTTTTCTTCTTTCTCTCTGAAGAAATGTCTTTCCTGACGGGCGATCACCAAGTCTCTGGTTGAATATTTCTTCTAGTGAGAGAGAAGCCATTGCCTTACACATTAGCCCCTTCCATGGTTGGACTGCATCTGTTAGAAGGGTTTTTCTTATATTGAGCTGGGATTTGCCTCAACAATCAATAAAAATTTACTGAGTGCTTACTAGGTGTCAAACACTGTGTGAAGTGACAGGGGTACAAATAGAATGAATGAAATCAGTCCTATTCAAAAGGAGTTGACATTCCACTGGGGAGACCACACGGGAGGTCATTACAATGTTCTCAGTGAAAGATGATGAGGGCTTGAATTAAGGTGGTGATTGAGTGAGAAGAAAGAAGGAGGTGGATGTGAAAGATATTGTACAGATAGAAATGGCAAGATTTGGCAACCCTCTGGTTATGTAGGGTGAGGGGAGGCTAAGGAATTAAGGATGATTCTGAGATTACAAATATGGGTGACTGATAGTACCTTTGAAATAAATAGGCAAGTCTACAATGGAGGAAAGATAACGAATTCTATTTTGGCCATATTGAGTTTAAGATATCTCTGCTACCATTTTGAAATGTCCAGTAGGCAGCTGATAATATGGGACTGAAGCTTAGGAAAGAGGGATTGCTGCTGAATATTTAGATCTATGAATCATCAGGAGAGAGATGGTAATTAAGCTTATGGGAGTTAATGAGGTAATCAAGAAGAAGGAGTATGGAGAAAGGAGCATAGAGCCCAGGATGGAGCCCTGAGAAACACTCAAAATTAGAAGGCACCACATGGATGATGAATTCGCAAAGTGGCCAGACAGGTAGGAGAACAAGAAGAGAGTTGTGTGAGAGAGGAAAGCTTATAGAGGAGGAGAGGGTGCTCTATATTGTCAGATGCAGCTAAGAGGTCAAGGAGGATGAGTATTGAGAAAAGGCCTTCAGATGTGATAATCATGAGATCACTGGAAACTTTGGAAATAGCGGTTTCATTTGGATGATGAGATTGTTAAAGGTCAGGCAGTGGGTCAGGCAGAGGAAAGGAAGAACAATTAGCGTGGACAACTTTTTCTAGGAGTTTGGTTATGAAGAGGGGGACAGTTTGACTATGCTTTAAGAACTCCCTTCTTTATTAGAAGTGACATCCATACAATAGGCTTAATCATCCTTCTTACCTGTTCCTAGACTTTTGTCATGACATCCTCATTGGTCTCACTCCAATCTCAGCCCAGTTCAATCCATTTGTCATACAGCTGTGAAGAATTTTTCCTTAAGGAAAGATCTGCTGATGTGACTTCCTTAGTCATGAAACCCCACTGGTTTCCTCTTGCCTCTAGGATAAAATATAAACTCCTTTGCTTGGCTTTAAAGCCTTTCACAACCTGATGTCAATCTGTCTTCCAGCCTCATTATACATTCCCCCCCCCCTTCCTGCACTCTATGATCAGGTTGAATGGACCTTTCTACTCCTTACAGAATGGGCACTCCACTTCCCATCTCCATACTTTTCACTGGGCATCCCTCATGTTTCTTAACAAGTCACTTCTATATCATAGAATCCCTCTCTTCCTTCCAACACCACCTTCCCCATAGAGCCTTTTTTTGACCTCCCCTATTGCTAATTTTCTCTCTCCTTAACTACCTTGCACTTAATTACCATATTATATTTATTGCATGTATGTATACATGTACATGCATATATATGTGTGTGTGCATATATGTGTGTATTTGAAACAATTAGGATATGAAAAAAGATCTCTCTTGTTTATCAGATTCTATACCTCTAAATGTGTAAAATCCCATCTACATTCATCCATCTCTGTCTTTACAGCCAATATATAGTGTTAATAGGCACATTGGACTAGGAATTTTCAAGTTTTTGCCCTCATTCTCCCTCTGATAACAAAGATTGCCATGACTTTGGATGTAAAAATTCTGTCTCAGTTTCTTCATTTGCAAAATGAGAGGTTTGCATTGGATGACCTCTATAAGTCGTTAGGTTTCATGATGCTATAAGATTGTAAAGGGGGGGTGTTTAAACCAATCAGCTGTTCTGAAATGCTTTAAAGGTCCATTTATGTGCAATTAGTGTTAATTCTTGCAGAGCCATGTCGTCTCTCCCCCTTTGGCTCCATCCTGCTCACCACTACCACATGCTTCTTCCAAAAAACACTGATTTCATTGTGTTACTCCCATGCTCAAGAATCTGTAGTGGCTTCTTCCTCACTACCCAATGAATGATACCCAAGTCCCTCTGCCAACTTTGAAGGCTGTCTTTGAACAGGAAATCCCATTCAACACATCCAGTTTAATCTCCCACACCTTCTCAAAGGTAGTGCTGGTCATCAAATTCCAGGGAGTCATAGGAAAGGTTGAGAGAGTTCCTTATTTAAGCTAAAAGGAACCTTAGGAGTCAGATAGTCTGAACCAATGCCTCATTTTACAGATGACAAACTCAGGCTCAAAAGGGCTACTTGACGAAGGTCATACAAGAAATAAGTGTCAAAGTCAGGATTTGGACCAGGCAGGTCTCAAAATTCCAATCAGTGCTTTTTCTGCTGTAGAATGTTGCCATTTGAAAGTTTTGCCACTGCTGGACCATTCCTATCATAAAGCAAGCTTCTTGAGGCCAAGGACTGTTTTTGTATATCTAAGGTACTTAACAGGGTATCATACACTAGGGCTACAGATAAGGACTGGAGTGGGGATTTTATTCCTGCGAGGAATCCTCAGATGAGGAAGCTCCCTTACCGATGTAGATCATCACATTCTGTGCAGCTTAGGGACCTAGCTTCCTAGAGCCAAGGCATCAGCCTCCACTTGTAGGCTCATATGATCCAACCAGATTAAAATATAATTGGGCAATATTTAATAAAATAAAGAAATACACAACAGAACACATGTAACATCAATATATTGTTTTCAATGTCAATGTGTGGTCTGTGTGGATCTTTTATGTGTAGTTTGATGGCTTAGTTTCTATCTGATTAACAAGTCAGAGGAATGCCTTGAATCGAGGCAATCCTGGCTCTGAGGTTATTGTCTTTCACCTTGCATGTCACATACTAGGTGCTTCATGAATATTGAATTGAATTGAATTCCTAGCACCCCACATCATTTTCACTTGGCTCAATCTGATGTGGCCTTCATTTTCACAAAATCTCCACGGGCTTCATATTGGTGATGATCTTACAAAGGCCAGTTATTGATGTAGATGAGTCTACTTCATCCAGGCCTTGACCAAAGTGGCAGAAAGAAGCTGTCATTCAGCATTGCGGTCTCTTCCTCTCTTCCTCTCCTTCTTCCTCTCTATCTCTCCCTCTTCCTCTCTCCCTCTCCCTGTCTCTCCTTCCATTTTTCCCTCTCCATCTCTCTGTCTCTCCCTCTCTCCTTCTCTCCTCTCTCTCTCCCTTTCCTTCTCTCCTTCTCCATCTCCCTCTTTCTGTCTCCCCCTCTCTGTCTAACCCTCTCTGTCTCTCCTCTGTCTCTCCCTCTTCATCTCTCCTTCTCCTTCTCTCCCTCCCCTTTACTCTCCTTCTCTCTCTCTCCCTCTCTCTCTCTCCCTTTCTCCTTCTTCTTCTCCCTCTCTCTGTTCCTCTCTCTCTCCATCTCTCCCTCTTTCTCCCTCTCTCCTTTTCCCTCTCTCTCCCTCTCCCTGTTCCTCTCCCTCTTTCCATCTGTCTCTCCCTCTCCATCTCTCCCTCTGTCTCTTCCTTTCCTCTCCCTCACTTCTCTCCTCTTTCCATCTCTTCCTCTCCATCTCTCCCTCTGTCTTTCCCTCTCCATCTCTCCCTCTCTCTTCCTCTCCTCTCCTTCATTTCCTCTCCCTGTCTCCTCTCCCTCTCCCTCTCTCCTTCTCTCCTCTCCTTTTCTCCCTCTACCCCTCTTTTTCTCCCTCTCCCTCTCACCCTCTCTGCATTTCTCCCTCTATCTCCCTCTCCCTATCTCCCTCTTCCTGTCTCCTTTTCCCTCTCTCTCTCTCTCTCCTTCTTCCCCCTCCCCCAACATTTAGAGAAGAGAGTAGGGAACTCTGCCATGGAATGATAAGGGGGAAAGTTCCTGGCTTAGGAAGGCAGAAATCACTTCCAGACTCAATAAAGAACCCTACAGAAAGTGCTGAGTGGCTTTCTGGAGCTGGGGTTCTTCATCAACAAAATTTTGCACAAATCTTAGGTCAATGAAATTTCATGCTAGTCAGGAGTCCCTTCACATCCCCCTCAGGCTATTTGACCACCCTTGGATAGAGGTAGAGTTTTAGGCAAAGTCAACCTGTGTGAGTAAGGGATGCCAGGGGAAAACCTGCTTCTTTAGTGTGGATTCGAGGAGAGGCAAGAGACCTGTGGGCAGCCCCTGATCCATCTAGGAGCCAATGGAGTGAGATAAGAAGGAATGGCATGGGCTAGAAAAAGGAATCTTAACTTGAGATAAGAAGGAATGTCAGGGTATAGAACAGGGAATGGGCCAAAAACAATACATCCTTTCTTGTATTCATCTCTAACTGAAATTCAGCATTTCCTTCAGTTATAAATGTTTTATTTCTCCAATTGTTTTATTATCAATTGTCTTCCTTCAAGTGGATCATTCCCTCACCTTTAAAGGTAGGCAACAAACTATGGCAGTATTAGTGGTCTCTATAACTTTAATACCAAATAGAAATCACAGTTATTTTTAATATCTCATTACATATCTCCTTACAGTAGAGGATCTGGCAGCTTGGTGGTATAATGGATAGAATGCTGGGTCTGGAATCAGAAACACTCACCTTCTGTATTGAAATCTGGCCTCAGACATTTACTAGCTGGGTGACCGTGGACAATTCATTTAATCCTGTTTGCCTCAGTTTCCTCATCTGTAGAATGAACTGGAGAAGAAAACGGCAAACCACTCCAGTATCTGTGCCAAGAAAACTCCCAGTGGGGTCATGAAGAGTCAGACACCACTGAAATGACTGAATAAAACAACAATAGAGGGTATTTTGAAATGAGGTTTCTACTCATCACGACTTCCAAATTACTGAAGTTATTAGACCTATTTCTAGATATATTACTGTATCACAATTTTTAAAAATATCTAGATAAACTGTTTTTATATAATTGTTTTTCTTTTCTTATCCTATCTATTTTGTTTTATGCAATTAAAAAATCTTTTTTTTCTGAAAAGATGCCTCTGGGTTTCTTCATGGCTTTTCTTCAAAAAAAAAAAAAAAAAACGTTCAAATCCACTAGCTCAGAAAGTGAGCTGGCTAGGAGACCGCTCCCTGAACAGTGCGTATGTCCTTGGCCTCTTGCGTCCTAGTGTGTGCAAAGCAGGGTTGTGAGGGAGAAGCACCTCTGTAAGCAAAGCAAGGATGTCTGTAGTAGGAGCTGATAGAGCCAATCAAACATACCATCAGCCTGTCAGGTCCGGCCAAGGGAAATAAATAATGAGCAGCTGGGCCCGCATGTATAGGGAAATGGAAAAGGATTGCTTCTTAACAGAAGGCTTCCTCAGTGAGAATGAAGTGTGAGAGGCAACAACAGACCTGGCTATTCATGCACCCGGTGCCACGGGGAGGTCAGTAGAAGGGGCTTGCTTATAGGATCACTCTGGGGCAGGAAATACCTCTCCACTAGCCCAGTTAACACAGCAAAATGGGGCCTGACACCTAGACCGGTAAATCAGGGCTGTCCAAGGGTGTCTGGCCCAGGCAGCCACGGGCCAATTCCCTGCCCCTCCAGCAAGTACCTTTCCCCACTTCCTCCACCACCCCCTACCAGCCCCATTCCCTTGTATCTCGATTCTCAGGCTGATGGGTAGAATGTGATCTGGGGCCTGGCTGATGCTGATTTCTGCAGTACAGAGAGGAAGGAGTCTGGGGTGGGGGCTGTCAACAGGGAATCTGGAGTTTTTCCAAGCTAGTCATGGCTTCAAGTTAAAATTAAGGAATCCAGAGAGTGGGATATTTCAGGGTTTTTGATGCGTCTTGTTTTTATATTACACATTTAGGAAAACTCGATGCATTGTCTGTCCTTTCAAATAAACCTCAGTGACGCTGAACAAATGTCCTAACCTCTCTTGGTCTCATTTTTTTTTCATATATCAAATGAGGGGCTTGAACCAGTCACCCTTTAAAGTCCTGTCCTGTTCTAGATATATGATCCTATGACCCTAGTCTCTCGTATAAAGACTGATTCCAGGAGATCTACAGGCGTTGTTCATATTCAATCAAAAAGTGTGCTTACCGAGTTAAGGTATCCAAGTGAAAATGAGGTGACTTGAATCATGCTCTTATACTAAATGACTTGTACAAGTTTTGGTCAATTGCCTTGGGATAGCAAGACAGAAAGTTGCTTTCCTTTAGGGTTAAAAGGTGTAACTTCCTTTGTGATATTTCAGATTTAGTAAAGACATAACTCACCTGGACCTCACCACCTTGCTTCAAAGGCCAGCCATTAGTTAGATTCAATACAACTTTTAAACATCTGTTCACTATATTGTGATTGTTGCTTTGTCCTTCATTCTCAGAGGACAATGACATTAGGAAGATAATGCCTTGACTTGCAAGTGAATTGGATTGAACAATGGGAGGGCTGTGCAAAGTCACCATCCTCATTCTCTCCTCTGGGGCCATTTTGGGTCCAATGGCCAGATATAGATCAGGATGACTGGAGATGGCCCCCACATTCACTATATTAGGTACTGGGGGGATACAAAGATAAAAAACAACATAGCTTTGGCCCTCAAGGTGTTTATTATAATTCACTAAAGTGCAACAGGACAAGTATGCAAGAGAGGTGTAAGGTAGGCACTTCCTTAGTTACTGTTTACCCACTCAAATTGCAAGATGGCATACTTTTGGGATATATAGAGCTCTGGAGGAGGGCGGAATAAGGAGAAAGTACAGCATGTTCAAAGACTTGAGGAAAGCCATTTAATGTTTCCTTTGTGGGACCATTGTCCCAGAACCACAGAATCTCAATGTCATAGGATGTGACAGATGCCATTGACTCCAACCAATCCCTTTTTCCACACCTTGAGCCTACTTTTCAGTGCAGAGACCTCTAGTGTGGGGGAACCTGGGAATCTATTATTGTTGCTTTCCTCTGTCTAGATCCTTGATAGCTTGTCAATGTCCTTCCTAAAATCAGGTATCTAGACCTGAACACAATACTCTGATGTGGTCTAATCTGGGAAGACATCAGTGGCATAAAATATCTCTTGTTTTCTGTACACTGTTCTTGATATCTCCCCAGCTAACTGAAATTCCCAATTACCTCCATGTGCTCTGGTCCAGATGGAGCATCTTCACCTCTTTTCTTCTTCTGTCCTGGTGGGGTGCACAATATCCCGATTATTGCTTCTCGTTTCTCCCTTCCTTTATCTTCACCTAAAGGCTCTCAAACATTTGCTTCCTAAATTTTCTCACAAGAGCATATAACCTATTACTATACATAACTATTCTGTCTTTTTCTACCTGTTCTATTCCTTTTGGATATCTAGTCATGAGCTGCATCCTAGGTCTCAGTGGCTGTGCCCCACCTACTCCTTGTTTTGGGACTAGATCTCTGATTTCATTGGTTTGAAAATAATAATTGTGATGATAATCTTAATATCAACAGTGGCAGTAACAATAGCAGTCATTACAGTAGCTGCTATCTGTATAATACTTAAAGTTTGTGAGGAAACTCTACCAATTCAGGTTGGCACCTTTTCTGCAGGGGATAGCCTTAAAGACTAGCACTGAGATAAAGTGACTTGCTCAGGGTCATGGAACTACTATATTTCAGAGGCAAACCTGAACCCAGATCTTCCTAACTTGCAGACCAGTTTCTAATCATGATTCTGTGGCTGCCTCTATGCTTGTAACACTTAGGAGGTCAACTTTGTCTCCTTTCTAGTTGACGTTGAAAGTTGTCTACCTTATACATCTACGAATAGCTTTTATGGCTTCTTTCTTGGATTTTGTTAAGCATCTAGGTGGCACAGTGGGTAGAGTTCTGGACTTGGAGTCAGGAAAAAAAACTAGATTTGAATCCTGTCTTAGACATTTTACTAGCTGTGTGACCCTGTGTTACCTCTACCTGCTTCCATTTTCTTATCTATAAAATGGAGATAATAGAATCTACCTCACAAGATTGGAAGGATCAAATGTAAAATTCAATATAAATGAATATTATAAATATAAAAATAAATATAAATTATTGTTTATTATGAATTATTGGATTTCTCTCCTGTTAGTCTTTTTCTTGTATTATAATTGCTACTCCCTATAGTATATAGCTTGGTTTATATTCATCAGCAGTTTTCTCTCTCCTCTCTTTTCAATTTAAAACCCTCTTTATTAGATTTGAAAGATTTTAGGCAAATAGATTTTCCATTTTTAAACCATTTTTAAGCCATGTATGTTTTAATATTTTAAATTGCAGTCCAGAAATGTCTTATTCTTAGACAAAGGCTTCTTTTCTGAATTAAAAAGTATTGATTTTTTATATCACTTTCTTTTCCAAAAATATCCTTTTTTCCTACCCTCCCTAGAGAATTATCCATTGCAATGAATAAAATAGAAAGAGAGAGAAAAATGCACTTCAGCAAAACCAAGCAAGTCTAACAGTATTTGGGATGTTTCAAACCCATAGCTCCCCACCTGTACCCCATAAGAGGAAGTTCAGACTTCATTTTCTTGGCCAGCCCTTCATGTCCAAAATCTTTCTAACGCCTCTCTCTTCAGTTGCCATCTATGATGAAAATACTACTTGTGATTCTAAACAGGAGTTCTTGGGGAATCTGGTGAAACCTGTAAACTCCTTCTTAGAATAAAGCTTTTAAATGCATAAAATAAAGCATAGGATTAAAAAGGAAATAAATTATGTTTAATGAAAATACTTTTTAAAAAACCCACAAGTTCACAGATCCCTGGTTAAGAAGCCATGTCCTAAGGTCTTAATTTTTTGCCCAAGACTTCACAATCCCTAGTAACATTCTCTAGATTTCTTTAGGTAATATTCTTTGTCTTTTTGGGAAGTTCCCAAAGTGGTAACCATCATGTTTGACAGGTCTTGGGGGATTCTCCATTGTATCCTAGACCCATACATTAGGAAGGCAGAAGGTTCTCTACTACTAAAGTCAGGTGGACAAATAGTTGCTTTGGCACCCTTCAGCAGAGTATCAACCACCATTCTTCATTTGTTTTTCCTGTGAATCAATGAGATAGTAATTGTAAAGCACTTGGCACAGTGTCAGGCACATTGTAAATCCTATATAAATGTTAGCGATTATTATTAATCTTGTTCTTATTATTAGCTGTGACCCTTTCTGGATGATTTTTTTATTGATGGCACTGGTGGAGTCACATCATTATGACTTAGAACAGAATCAGTTGCTTTCTCCTTGGAGGGGTTAGCTCCCGCAGTTATGGGAAGAAATGATTCTTCTACCTTTCAACCTTTTGACACAGATCTGATTCTCTTCCAATTTTTCAAATCTTGTTTTCTTCTCTTTTCTTCCCAAGAGCTTTTTTCCATATTTTTTAAAAAACAGAATACTTCATTCTCTCTGATAAACCGAAGAGTAGAAGCATTTCTTACATCCTTTTCCTTTCTTTTCATGACCTATCCTTTGTAAGGGGTTCATCTCTGTCATTGTAATTGGATGATATCCATTAATAGGGAAAGGAAGTCATCAAATACATAGCTCTACTCTTCTGGGGCATCCTATTCTCACATGGGAGCCCCTAGAAAAGCGCTGTCAGATTTAAGGTTCTCTCTGGGTCAGCATTTTTTCAAATTCATTGCTCATGATCCCCAACCAAGGCAATTACTTTTATTAAGTAAGTATTTATTAAGTGCTTGCTATGTTCCAATCACTGTTAAACAACAGAGAAAAGCAAAAAACAAACACAAACAAACAACAAAAAATACCCTGTCCCTGCTCTTAAGGAAATCACAGTTTAATGAGAAGTCAATGTGCAAATGACTGTGTACAAGCAAGATAGACACAGTATAAACTGGAGATAACAAAAGCCTGAGGGCATATTTGTGATTCATTTAATCAAAGAACATACACACTAAAACAATAAGACTAGATACTCTCATTTTGTATATTAGGTACACAAACCACAGCACTAGTGGAGAAGGGCATATGCACACACAGAGAAACCCTATTTGAATAGCAAACACATGTGAAAGGTCCATAAGTGGCCAGGGCTGTGAAGCTGCAGTTATCGCTCTCCTGGTTGTATTGTCTTTCCACTTAGCATTGTGTCTCTCCTGGGTTCTTTAAGTTGTTCTTTACTGCTGTTTACTAGGCTTCAATTCCTCAATCATCTATTGATTCTCAGCTCCTGTCTACTAATGTAGGCTGATCTCTTCCTGGCAAAGGCAGGTTGGGCTCTTTCAGTAAATGACTGCCAGAGCTATGAGCTCCCATGCCTAACTAAGAATGGGCAACAAAACCCAGTCAGGATGGCCCCAGGTTCAGATCACATCTATTCTTTTGACTGCCCATGTTTGCTATTGATTCTAGGTTCATGATCCTAGATAAGTATCAGACTTAGAATCAGAAAGAGTGAGAAAACTCACGTGACTTCACAAATTGTTTTTGATTGGCATATAAATGAAGTTGAACCAGAACAAAAGCAGGAGGCAGGCAAGTTTCTTTCTTTTCCACCAAAAAGCCAAATCCATCAGAGTAACAAAAATCTATACACAATAACGATGCAGAGGATAGCACCATCCCCAAGCCTTCCTCCTGCTAGGCTTCCCACAAACCAGCTCCATTAAACAAATCACAAGCGGGCTCTCTTAAACAAAATCCCTCCAGGGGCCATCTCTGGTTGTCCTAATCTATATCTCACCACTGAACCCAGATGATTCCGGAGGAAAAAGTGAGGCTGGTGACTTTGTACAGCTCTGCCTCACTTAAATCCAATTCATTTGCATGTCATTTGCATTCCTAATCATGGTCCTCTGAAAACAGGACAGAGAACTACAGCCGTAAGATTCCTTCCCTCTACCCTCCCCACCCTTTCCCCTTTATGCCTTTTTTATATGTAATTATCAGCAGCAAAACCTCTAAGATGTGCTGTGGTACTGGCAGAATCCTGGTCCTGCCACTCTGGGCATCAGTCTTCTCATATGTAAAATGTGAGGCTAGATTAGATGACCTTTAAGGTCCCTTCTAGTACTATAATTTTTATAATCTATAAAATGAAGACAATTATACTGTCACAAAGCTAAATGACCTTCCCATCTCTAAAACTGAAGCATTTTCTGTTGTCCTGTAGTAGGATTAAAACTGTCATTATGTCAGTCAGTTCATATACGTTTATTAAGTACCTACTATATGCCAGGCACTGTGCTAAGCACTGGGTATACAAAAAGATGCAACAATAACCAAAAAAGCCCACCTCAGTCCTTACCTTCAAGGAGTTCAGAATCAAAAAGGGGATAGTATTAATGGAATGTAAGACTTAGAAATTCACTCATGAAGTTCATGTATGTTATCCTTGATGCAATAGTTATATCTCTAGTCAAGTCAAGAGTATTTAGTTTTTTAAAAAAGTTATTATAACTGCCCAAAGAAATATAAACAAATTAAGTAAACAATATATTGATTACTCTTTTTTCTTCTGGATCACTACCTAGTAAAAGAAATATGTATATATGTGTATGTATATGTGCGTATACACATGTACATATTGCTTTATAAAAAAAAAATCTATAAAGTTTGAATTTTGGCTCCAATTATAACTTCCTGTGTGACATTGGTCAAGTCACTTCCCCTTTCTAGCCTCTGTTTCTTCATCCATGTGAGAAAGGAGCTAGGTGGCTCAATGGATAGAGTGTTGGCCCTGGAGTCAGGAAGACCTGAATTCAAATCCAGTCTCATATACTTATTAGCTGTGTGACTCTGGCCAAGTCACATAACCCTGTTTGCTTCAGTTTCCTCATCTGTGAAAGGAAATGACAAACCACTTCATTATCTCTGCCAAGAAAACCCCAAATGGGGTCACGGACAGTCTGATATGACTGAAACAACTCAACAACTACATGAGAAAGTCATATCAGATATAGGAACTTAAAAAAAAATATGTTATTGCTTTCATAAATTGTAATAGAGCGCAGACAGTGCATGCCAGGACTGCCTAGACAAGCCAACCCTGGGAATCGTGACTACAAGGCAAGAGGAATGTAGCATGTACACTTGATCCAATCAGAAAAGAGAGTAGGTCCAGGGAGGCAGTTAGGGCTGAAATAATCATCAGTGTGCAACAAAGATTCAGAGTCCACAAGGTTAGCATATTAGCAAGGGCTGTATTAGCATTATAAACTTATGAACGAAAGGAGTGAAAATGAGTTGTGATCCTAGGATGAGAGACTCTTTTTCTCTGGCTGTAACTGAGCAGACAAGGCCTCAAAGATGTATTGCTTACAATCCAAGGGAGAGACAATTCCTCAGAGGTATGCCATGAATACTACTGGGTGCTTGAGAAAGTTGAATGATCACGGTGTACTGAAGAGAACTTTGGCTTTGCAGTGAAAGACTGTGAGTGTGGATCCCTATTCTGCTACGTACTAGCTGTGACCTTGAGGGCATTACCTAAGGTCTCCTATGAGAAAACTCAGCATCCCTGTGGTAGAAGAGGAAATGGGTTAAGCATTGGATTAAGCAGTGCCCCAGTCTGAACTTTGTGGCAGAGTCAGAGCTAAGGAATTACAGACAACAAAGATATGTGCTTAGATCCAATGTTTGGTTAATTAGATAGTTATGTAAAATGTTGGCTTCCAGACTGCTAGGCCATCTAAGGACTAGCCTAGTGATTATTTCATGAAATTTGCATATATGAAATGAGTTCAGTGTGTTTAGGTTTTCATTTGTTTGTTTGTTTGTTTGTTTGTAGGATTATCTCTACTAGAGCCAGACTCTAGGGTTCATTAAAGAGGTATCCTGGCTAGGTTGTAACCCTTCTGTGCCAGTCTCTTAAGTGCCCAAATTACCAGCAAATTACTTTGGTCTGAATGCCAGCATTCTCCTGAGACTATGAAGTGGCCAATATTCTCATGATGCCCCCATATCAAGTCCAAAATTTTGGGAATATTTCCAAGACGAAAGGGAAAAGAAGGTTGAAAGCTGGAAGGAATTTAAGAGGTCATTTAGTCTGACTTCCTTAGGAGAAGGAGATGGATGCCCAGTGAGGTAAAACTATTGTCTGAGACCATACAGGTAATAAGAGGGAGGGCCAGGACTTGAACTTATATCTTTTGACTCCAAGCCACCACCTAACATTGGCTCTAGAAGATGAGAAATGCCACTAGTTTCACTTTGAGCATGATGAGCTGAAGAAGGAAGAGGGGATGTAAATAAGACTGAAAACCACTGCTTTTAGAGAGACTAGTTAAGTCTGATCTTTCTTTTGGATCTGTGCTTTTGTTGTATATCTTCTGTGGGCCAATCTCCTGGCCAGCTACCCATCCTACTTCCCTTTTCCTCACCTTTCTAATGTGAGAATGCTCTTTCCAGGCACACCTTCTAGATTTCAAAATGGAAGCCGTGTTGCTGACTTTCCACTAGTCAGAAATAGCTAAACAATTACACTTGCCCCTGCAAGATAGAACTTGCCCTTTCAGAATACAGAAATGTTAGTGATTTCCTTAGCGAAATAAGGTCTTTTCCAGGAGGCAAGGGACCAAGTTTTTCAGTAATTTTGCACAGTTGTCAAATACACATTATATAACAATATGGCCAATTCTTAGTTACATGTGGAAAGGAGGGAACATGGAGAGATAAGGCCATCCCTTATTTTAGATAAACCTATCCCTTATTTTAGCCAATAGTTATGTTACCCTAGGCTAGAGAGCACTGAATATTCTACCTAGAAAGGAATCTTGGATACCATCTGCTCGAGTCCATTTTATAAATAAACCAAGGCCTAGATAGGCAGACTGTCTAAGGTCACACAACTAGTTCTGAGCAGAACGTGCAATAAAAAGTTCTGGCTTTTATTCAGACTTCTTGCCTTTCAGGCTGCTTCTGATTTCATTATCCCAAGCAGATGTCAGCTATGAAGCTGCCTGGAGGTGAAAATGGGATGTGGAGAAGGAATGGAAGCTATGGGATGCCTGGGTCACCCTTTCCCTTAGCATTTCAGTCAAATGTTAACGCATCTGTGTCTTAGGAGAAGTTGAAAGAAATGCAAGAAATTTTTTCTTTTCTCCATAAAACTTGATTGGCTTTCTCCTTCCCTGTCTCTTGCTCATTTAAAAAATTATGGACCACTAAGCTTAAGTGGAATTTCTGTAGCATCATAAATATCCTGGCTTGGGATGGTAATTATTCCTTGTGATTAATTCTGCTTACTCTGGAAAAGTTATGCAAGGTTTTCACTGGAGGGTATGTCTTTTATGTTTTAATGTTACTCATGTATAATGTAATTTGTCCTGACCTGGAGTGGAGTTTGTGGAGTTAGGTAGGCCTTCTTTCCTATGGCAATGTTTGGAAATACTTAAGTAGGATGGTTTGTGTTACCCCTCTCTGGGTTGAGATTAAGGTAATTGATAGGGCTCCTGGCTCTAAGTTCCTGCTGGCCATTTTCATGGTATTTGGTTGGGAGTTAATGGAGAGAAGCACCGCATTCGAGGTTATGGCTTTTCCCTTTGCTTTATTTTTAATGACACCCGTCTGCCAGTGTTTTCTCTTTGAAGGAAAATTTAATAAGCATAGTCCCCTCAGCTTCATGTTGAGAGCAAGATCTGCAGCGGTATTCATCTCCCCAGGACTTCCTTGGCCTGTGATTTGGTGAGACCTATTGCTATGAATAAGGCTCTAAATAGGTTACTCGTCCTCATGGCACTGGCTAAGGCAGTGTGCAGTGATGGAACTGAATGTATAGTTAAAGTGGGGACCCTGAGAGGGCTGAATGAGAAACCATCAAAGTTTAATGGGGCTTTTGGAACTGACAAAGTTACAGAACGTGGGCTTTTGAAACTGACAAAGTTATGGAACATAGGCTTCTGACTGTCTTTGGCCTTGTTGTGTAAGCAAGAAACAAGGCAGCGCAGAGTTTTCATTGTTGGTGATGTAAGACAGTAAGTGCTTCTAGATTAGGAAAGGAAGATGATCATCAAAGAATGTTAAATGCCCACGTGAACACTGTTCTGGGTGCTGTACAAAGCAAGCCCAGGCAAGTTGTCTAATGTGTACATCTATTTTTGATTAAAATCACTTGTAAATATGTAAAAGCCAATTAGGTGTGACCCTAACACCCTCACCAAGGTACAGATATACCCCTTGTGATCTCCAATCCTGAGTACCCACAACTGAGAAGGAAATGAACACTGATAACTTTCTAGACTTGTGTTCTGTAATTAAAAAGTTGGCACCCTCAAAAATGAAGATTTAATGGATGCAAGAATGTCCCTTGGAGGTTTTGTGGGTGTGACAAGGACTTGTATGTAGGAAGATATCTCAATATCCCAGTCATGATCCTTTGCAGGTTTTTGTGTATAGTCATAGAATAGTGAAAGACCTGTAGCAGAAAATCTTAAAACTGAAATCTCAATAGCACAAGGGGTGGGGACCCTTCCAAAAATGGCATCCCAAGTTGCTGATCCTTTTTCTCCTGGCAGAATAGAAGAGGAAGGGGATAGTGACTAGGGCACTGAATCTTATGAGAAAGATGATACAGGTAGGAGGTAATCACTCTACTGATTCATAGTGAAGAAAGTGCCATTGAGTGGTGGTTCTAGAAAGTGGTAGCTGAGGGTTGGGGTTTTTGAGTGCTTATGACATCATAAAACAAAAAAAATTTCTAGGCCTCCAGGCTATGTTTGGTGAAGGGAAATTCCAGTACAGCAAAATAATTTAGTCAAACCACTGGGATTGATGAGAATAGAATTTTAATTGTATAAGGTAAGGTGGGGCCCTAGTCTGTTGGAATGGGGATTGGCATTAAAAGTCTGACAAGTTTTATGATCCTAGCTCTGAAGTGCTATAAAAAACATAATGCTTCTCCCTTCAGAGGTATCACCCCAAATAGAGGCCATAAGCTGTTCTTTCAGACGTGAATCCAAGGAGAATCAGAGAATAGGAGATTGAGTCAGAGATGACCCCCTTATCCTTTTGGAGTCTGAGAAGTGGCTTTCCAGATAGGATTGGAAGTTCTATTAGAAATATAGTGGAAAGAGTGATGACTCAGGAGTCAAAGGGTTTCAGTTTAAATCCCTGTTCTCTACGCTAGTGATGTGACCATCATTGGCAAGCTATTTCTCCTACCTAGGCCTCAGTTTCCTCATCTGTTAAATGAGGGGGTTGGACTAATTGATCTTTATGGTTGCTTATAGCCCTAAACCAGGGGATTCTTAATCTTTTTTTGTGTGTGTCATGGACACTTTTGTCCATAGTTTGGTGAAGCCTACCAACTCCTCAGAATAGTGTTTTTAAATGTGTAAGATAAAATACACCAGATTGCAAAGGAAACTGATTACCTTGAAATAGTTATCAAAATATTTTTAAAGTCCATAGATGCCTTGAAATTTTTCAAGAGATTCTTAGGGGGGTCTGTGGACCTCAAGTTAAGAATCCCTGCTTTAATCCTGTTTAGCCATGGACTTAGGAATCAAGGCACCTATGATGAAACTACTTAAGAGATGACCTAGGAGCATAAGGTGTGGACAGATCACTTCTCCATCCATCTTCACACCATGCTCAAGTTCTTTGCTATAGTGAACTCTCCTTCATTTCTGTTGTCTAGCAAATTTGAGATTCATTGTCTGTGATAGGCCAGGAGCCCTCTGTGATGGGGGTGGGGGGTTTGGGAGGAAATAAGCATTTGTTAAGCACCTGTACAGTGTGGCAGGCCCTATGCTAAACACCTTACAAATATTATATGATCCTCACAAAAACCCTGTGAGGAAGCTGAGGCACACAGAACTTAAGTGCCTTGCCTGGATTCTCACAGTTAGGAATATTCCAGGCTGTATTTGAACAGATGTCTTCCTGACTCCAGCCCAGTGCTCTATCCACTGCACCACCTAGCTACCTCATGATGAGTGGGAGAAGTTGGGAAAAGAAAAATAGGAAGCAGAGAGTGCTGATATCATGATTTTGGAAGATGATGTCACCATGCACCCTGAGGACAAATGAATGCTTTCTGGTTACTTGTCCTGAGTCCTAGATAGTTTAACTAAAATCTTCCTTCTTCTCCTTCCCACTACCTCACCCTCCCAGTCTCTGAAGGCAGAAGTGGTGAGCTACTTGTCACAAAGTTGGCAGATTCCTATTGGCCATTGCTGCATGACCTGGAAGATCTGGATTGACTGCCAGAGTGTTTGGCCAGAAAGTCTCCTGGACTTCATCCTATTCCAGGGCTATGAATTCCTACCCTAGGCCTAGTCAGCTCAGCCAGAAAGAGGTAGGGTTGTGTGTTTATGCAGTGAATTGGAAAGCCCAAATTCTTTATACTAGCTCTACGGAGATCCTGAATTTGGCCAGTAACTGTCCAGCTCAGTTCACTCTAGTCTCCTCCCATTCCGTAATACACACTCTAGCCTGGGTACTTAAACCTGTCTGTAGGGTGGCATTAAAGGAATGTCCTTCAAATTGAAATAAATCCCTTCAGCTGGCATAGCCAAAAATCAAATTAATCATTTGCCTCCTTCTTCAAGGGAGTTAGCTTTGGACTAAGCAATTTGCAGAAACTGTTTAAGATTAGGTTTTAGGAATCTGGGGGGTGGGGCTAGGAGCAATATGAGTGCATTGACCTGTTCCTGTAGCCAGATGAACTTCAGGCCTTAATTACACCAGAAGTCAAAAGTGTACTTGTACTGTGCCATGAACTCAATAAATATTAATTGATGAGGAATTAGTTTTTAACCCAGCCATGAAAATGGATCAGGTAACATAAATGGCCATTTGCAAATGTGCATGTGATGTTTTAAGCATCAGTGTGACTGATCTTGGAATGGGGAGAGTGAGGGTCCTTGGCTCAAGTCCCATTGGACTTGAAAATTAACAATTTAGGGCTGCGTTTGTGCCACACAGAGGAAGAAGAGCTGGATTTGGAACAGAAGGACCTGGGGTCATGTCCAACTTTGCCACTTAGCAGCTGTGAGAACCTAGGCAAATCCTATCATCTCACCGTCTCAGTTTCCTCATCTGTAAAAAGAAGGGGGTGGACTACATCCTTTAAGTTCCTTTCTAGAGCCTATGTCCTATGAGCCAAGTGGGAGAAGTCACCATTTTTTTTTTTTTTTTTGCTACCAGTTCCCCTTCATGAATCCCAAATTCACCTAATTACATAGTTTTTAGAGTAGAACAGTAAACAGAAGATAATCCCTCTCCCCTGGAGGTTTGAGATAATTAAGGCCAACAACTGAGAAGCCCATTGTGAGACGGACCTCAGTGGGGATCGACACTTCCCTGCCCCAGGCTGAGCCTCAAGCCTTTTGCAGGGTATTTCTGTTCCCTTTCAGGCAGCTTGCTCCCATTAGGTGAAAGCCTCCTCTCTCATTAGGTCATATTTACTGAAGGCGCTTGTTTTCTGTCTCTTAATTCAGTCAGTTACAGGACACTGAAAGGACAAAGCGTGTTGTAACTGACCACCAATGGAGCCAGCTCTATTCATGGATTACGGCTGCCATGGCAACCGGCTTTGCTGAACTCACCAAGGCAAACACGGAATGAATAGCTGGGTCAACACCCGAGATAAAAAGAGGGGGTTATGCAACTGTTTGCTGAACCCTTGGCAGGATCACTTCTGGACATTCCCCAGAATATCCCAATATTCCAAAATCCCGAATGAAGAATCTTTCTTTAAAACTGAGAACAAGCCTGTCCATTGTTTTGCAAAGTAGAGGCTTTTACTTTTGGAAATATGAATTAAGGGCTGTGGGAGATTTGAATGGGAGTATTGCTTCAGTTTTGGGATACAGTCTGGGCTCAATAGAATGCTTAATGATAAGCTTGAAGCAAGACCCAAGCCAAGGAGGCTACTTGTGTGATGCTAATGATCTTCCTGAAACAATCTCTGCTCCTCAAATTGAGAACTCGATTCATTAACTCGTTTTAACTTTTAGCTCAGCATTTAGGCAGCTGGAAGGAAATTCATCTTCAAAACTTTGGATTTGGAAATGCAGAAGCGAGGCTTTGGAGAAAGTACACTTACTTACATATCACACAACAAAATCCAATCAAACAAACAGCCATCTGGGCCAGGCTGGTACCTCTGAGTAGAAAACAAAACAAAACAAAACTGGCATAAATGAACAATTTATTCACTGCAGTGGTAGAAATAGGAGGGCTACGGTCCAGGGATCGCCCAGCCCAGCTCTGTGATGATGCAAATCAGAGAACAACATGCAAACAATTTGGTGGTAATGAAATCAGAGTTCCCAAAGTAAATCAGATTTATTTTTTCTTCCTGGCAGAAAGTGAAAATATGGCAAAGAATAAGACATTAGCAGTTTCTGTATCTATGAAGTTTGAGTGGTCAGCGCAGAGATGCCATCTCACCGTATTTGTGCTCGCCATTTCTTTTCCTTTGAACCATTTTGGAGCCAAGAACGTTGCCCAGGGAATTTAAGATCCTTGCGTTCAGGAACAATAACATCTCTCATTTTAAAAAGAAATTCCCCAATAGTGCCTAGGACATTGCTTCCTGGGCATGTAATAACTACTTAGTGAATAAAGGTGGAGTCCTTTGCTTTCTTTGACTCCCAACTCAAAGTTTTTTGTAAGGTTGCTCTAGTCTGGTGAGTTGTTTGTTGACTTTCCACAGATGATGCCCCAATAGTGCCTTTTCCTTTGCTTATCTATTGGTGCATTCTTCAAGACTCAGCTCAGACCCTACCTGCCTCCTCCAACAAAAATTCTTTGACCTTCCTTCCTTCCTTCCTTCCTTCCTTCCTTCCTTCCTTCCTTCCTTCCTTCCTTCCTTCCTTCCTTCCTTCTTTCCTTCCCTCTTTCCTTCCCTCTCTCCTTTTAACTCATTTCTCCTTCGTTTCTCCTTCCTTTCCTTTCCTTTCCTTTCCTTTCCTTTCCTTTCCTTTCCTTTCCTTTCCTTTCCTTTCCTTTTCTTCTTTCTCTCCCTCCTTTTTTTGTTCGTTCCTTTCAGAGTTAGAAGGGAACTTGGTAGCTATCTAGTCCAACCAATATGTTTTAAAAAATCCTCTTTGCAATATACAAGTCACCTTGCCTTTGCTTGAAGACCTCAAACAGAAGAATGGCCATCCCTCCTTACCAGGCCAGTCCATTTCTGGGTAACTCCAGTTGTTAGGAAGGTTCTCTTTCATCAAGCCTAAATGTGCCTCATTTCAGCTCCTGTCCATTCCTTATACTTCCACTTTCCAAGGACAAGCAGAGTTAGTCTAAACAGTATTCTTCAGCCTCTTTCTTCCCCCCCATCTCTGACTTCTTGCCATTCTCATTTTTTTCATACTTAGTAGGTGATTTAATCTGGTCTCTTCATTTTGAAGACTGGAAAACTGAGGTCCAGAGAGGTGGATCTGCTTAGCTTACAAGTAGTAACAAAAAACATGGGATTTGAATCAAGGTCCTTTGACTCCAAAATCCATAAATCTTTCCAACTACTGTGGCTAGTATCAACCAAAGAATTGACCCTCATCCAGTATCCACTAGAAATTAAGGCCCAGACAGGTTCAATGGTGCACAGGATTAATCCTGGCTTTGCCACTACTACCTACCTCTCTGGGCCTCAACTGACTCATCTTGTAAAGCAAGGAAACACTTGGACTCTATGAACTTTTGACTCTCTAAACCTTTGACCACTTAAATGTAATAGCTTGCAATATTGATGATAATATAATGTGCCTAATCCCCATGACTAGCTGATAGGAGAGCTTAAAAGATGTTGCATAGGTATAATGAAATAATTTTCAACTACTTTTTTAAAAACATAAAACTTTGGAATGGATCTTAGAAAGCACCTGATCCAACCTCTTCATTTTAAAGATGAAAAGTAGAGACCCAGGGCAATTGTGGCTTGTTCAAAGTTCAATAGCTAGTTCTTGGCAGAGACGGGATTAGAACCCAGAACTCTAAATGCCCCACTCTGGGATTTTCTCCACCCATGAAAGCACACTATTGAAAGCACTCTTATGCTTTAGGAAGTCAGTGTCCATCCATCCATCCATCCGCGAGATTAATTACGTCCAGCCACACACCTTGGAATAAAGAAGGATGGTGTAGATGGTGGAATCAATTCTTTCACTGAGTTCTATCAATTGTTTGCCAAATATCCTTAATTCAGTTGTGAAGCTGCCAACCGTTAAATGTTCTGTTCTTTCTAAGATTGGGAAACTGATACTGAATAGACTGAAGGGGACCCCATATTAGCAAAGCATAGATCATAGTATGCTAAGCTGGGAAGGACCTTGGAGTAGAGTGGAAAGAACCTTGGATCTGGAATCAGATTTTGGGAGTGAAGTTCAAATCCTTAGTTTAGTAGTTAATGTGACTTTAGGTAAGTCACTTAATATCCATAGGTTTCAGTTTTCTTTTCTGGAAAATGAAGAAGTTGGAGTAGATAATCTCCCAAGTCTCTTTCAGCCCTCAGTTCTATGATCTCTTATTCAGAGCCAAGATGAACACAGCCCACTCTCAGCTGGTGGCAGTTTGCTCCTGGAAAACTTGAAATGGAAAGTGAAGGTAAAAACCATGGCCAAGTCAGCTTCTCAGACCTTCACCAAATCCTTGTCCCCTAGAGCTATCCTTTTCAACCTTTTCCACTTTGAGGCCCCCTTATATATTTGTTTCAGCTTCCTGGCTCAGGACTTACTGGAAATATATGAAAATGGCAGACGGCCTTTAGAAAGAATATGCCTGACTTTTATGTGGAAGGAATGCTGGACTTGAGATCGAAGGACCTGGGTTCAGATCCCAAATATGCTGCTTTAGGTCTGTGTGGCATTGGACTGGTCACATCATTTCAGTTTCTTCATCTGTGAAACGAGGGGTGTGGACTATGTGATTTTTAAGGATCCCATAAAGTAGCTTCTATGAAAGTAAAATAGATAAAAATAAATCAAAATGAAATGGCTGTTTAAATGCCAATAATGCCAAAATAAAACAATCTTCCAAATACCTGGGCAAAACTGAAATCTAAAAAAAAGTAATTAGAATTGAAAAATCTATGAATTTTAAATCCTCCCAAAGCAGTATCCACCCAAGACACATAGTAGTGTAGCGGAAAGAATGTTTGCTTGTGAGTCAAGATCTGGACTCTAGAGCCAATTCTATCCCTAACCAACTCTGTGTCCTGGGATGATCTTTTTTTTTTTTCAAACCTCAGACCCTTAGTTTCTTTATTTGTAAAAATAATAATAATAATGTTAGTTAGTAGTGCCCTTTCCCTGCCCCCATGGGTTTCTTTTTTGATCCTTGTAAAATACTGTAAAATCACAGTATCATAAATTTTGAACTGAAAGTCTTCTTATAGGTCAACGACTCCAATTCTTTTATCCTCCTGTCAAGGAAACGGAGGGAGCTTTCCCTCCCTTTGAAAGGAGAAATGATTTGTCCCAAGATCACAGTTGGTAATGGGCAGAGGACAGGTTTGACCTAGAGCTCTTTTCACTCCAGGGTTACACCATGCTGACACAATGAAGTCAGTCAATATGGCACTTTGCCTAGAGTTGCCCTCACTTGTATTTCTATGGTTCTGTCCAGCTCTGGCTTTCAGGGAATTTCTTTCTGTTTGCTGGACTTTCTTTGTTTTCCACATAGCCAAGAGAGACTTGGCTCTTCTCTAAGGTTTTAGATTGTTTCTTATTTCTACTCTGTGAAGAATTGTCTTTCTCCTTATATCATGGTGGCTGAAAGAGCTCTAGAAATATCTCTTTAGTTCTACTAGTACCAAAAGGAAGGAAATCAATTGGTCAACCAAGATTCTCTCTTTCTCAATCTATTTGTGCTACACTTCTATGGAATCATGTACATTCTCTAGCTTAGACCAGTGGAGTGTCAACTCTAGCAAATCCTACCAGATTGGAAAGGCATTAAATGCAAGCTAGTGCATAGATAGGCAAGATAGTGCCTGTCTAGTGTGACTCTTGCCTTCCAATTCCATTTCATTTAACTTATTCATTTTCTCCTGAATAATGTAATACATTATACACATATAAAAATCATTATTTTTAGCCAGTGTCAGACCAGGGATTGCCTAATGCTATAGTCCCTGGACATCTAAGCAGTCAATGCAACATTAGCTAAACATCTACTATGGGATGAACAATGTGTTGGGTACTAGTTGAGATGCAAAATTTATACTCAGATTACAGTCTGATGGGGGAAGAAACACATACATAGATAATGATAGGGTAGGGACTGGATCTGTGATTGATAATTAATAAAGAGAAGTAATAGATAAGGTAGCTGCATCTTCTAATACAAGTCAATGTCTTCTTTACCGCTTAGGTCCTAGAGAGTTGCCTAGAGGTCAAGTGACTTGCCTCAGGACATAGTATGTGTGTGTTTGTGTGTTTTTCAGGACTTGAATCTAGGTCTTCCTAGCTTAAAGGGTTGTGCCTGTCTATACACACACACACACACACACACACACACACACACACACACACACACACACACATACACATACACATATATAGATATAGATAGATGGATAGCTATAGATATATTTTCAGGACTTGAACCGAGATCTCTCTGGCTCAGGGGAACTCTATCCATTATATTAAGCAGTCTCTTGCAGATAATGATAAGGGTAATGATAATTGGGCAGCTAGGTGACACAGTGGATAGAGTATTGGACAGAAAATCAGATAGACCTGAATTCAAATCTAGCTTCAGACACTTAACTGTGTGACTTAAAGGTCGCACAGTCATTAAATCTTCATCTGCCTCAGTTTTCTTATCTGTAAAATAGGAATAATAGCAATAATACCTTATTATTACCTCCCCAGGTTGTTGTGAGAATAAAATTAGATACTATTCAAAGAGACTTGCCAACCTTAAAGATCTCTATAAATGTTAATTATTATTATTATCAGTGCTACTAATTGTAATATTGAACTTCCTCTTCCAGCAACCAAACTGTTCACATGGAAAAGGGGGAACACTTTACAATGACATAAACTAATGAAAGAGTTGTAAAACAAAGGTGAGGTCTGAGGGGCAGAATATCCTTACCAATTAGAAAAATCAGCGAAGGCTTCATGGTCATTCAAACTCTGGTTGGTCACTTCTGAGTTGGACTTAAAAAGATACAAGTATTAGGAAGCAGTATAAGAAAAAGGAATGGAGATGGGGAAGCACAGGACATCATCAGAGGACAGAGTGGTTCTATTTGTTTGCAGTGTAGCAATATGAGAACTAATGAATTTCATTATAAGAGTAGTCCAGAATGGGGACCTCTTTCTCCTCAGCTCTTTCTTATAGCAAGATTGGGCACTTTGGGAGATGGGTTTCTCTTTCATACTGAAGAATCCCTTCACTGGTTAGACAAAATAAAATAGTGATGCCTCCCCAGTGTCCCGCTTAGTATGGACAAGACTCTAGATATGGGAAACTTTAGTCCCATTGTCTACTTAGCTGGCATTAAAGTCCTTCCATCATTGAATGTTCTTCCTAGTCTTATTTTACATCATACCCTTCAAAAACTTTGTTCCAGTTAAATTGGCCCATTTGTTGTATCTCTTCTTTGATGCATACTTTATGCCTTTGCCTAGGTGGTCCCGCATGCCTGGAATGCTCTCCATCCTCTTCTCCTCTTTGTAGAATGCCTAGCTTCTTCTAAAGCACATCTCAGGAACTTCATCCTATACCAAACCCTTCCCTGTCCCTTCAGTTAGTTCTCTCTCCCTCCTGAAATTACTGTGTATTCATTGATATTTGCTTGTTTCTTCATATATCTTTTTACTTAGTCTAATGTCAACTTTTTGAGGTCTTTATCTGCCCTGCCCATAGTGCAGTGCCTTGCATATAGCAGAGACAATAAATGTTTGTTTAATTAAATTCCATGACAGAAAACACTTGGATGAAAAAAAAATCATGAAAAATCTGAATGCTTTGTCTATACTTTATAAGAGCTGGATATTTGGAAAGAAATCACTTCTTGACGATCATACACTTCTAATATAGATGTTTAGTGCTTGCTAGAGAGACTTTATAAAACTTATCGATCTGAAGTTTAGAGGGAGACAATTCAGTTAGTTTTGATAAATAATGATTTAAGATAACACCAGTGTAAAATTTGGATAGAATAGAACCTTAGTCTTCCAGTCTGGTATTGAATGGTAAATATTAGTCATAATATTTGCCTCTGGGAACCTGATGTCACCTGAGTCTTTATTAAAATGATTACTATTGCCAAACCATTTCCAAAAATTGATGTGAGTATATATCAATGAATGCTTTGTGGCACTAGAACATGGAAACCTGGTAAGACTTGTTGGGTGGTACTTACTTGATGGTAAATCTGAAAGCTAATGTACTTATAATTTCCTAAAGGACAACTTACTCAGTAATTAAAGCACATAAATGCTAATGTGCAGATGACAGCTATTTTTATTCATTTGGCTGAGAGGAAAATCTTGGCATCCAGAAATTTGTTTAAATTGCCTGAACCCTTTTATCTGAAAAGTCTTAAGAATGAAGGTCATATGCTAGAAGGGAGTATTTTCTAATAAACTGATTAATTTGCCTTTTGTGTCAGGTGAAGGGTACAAGGAGAAGCCACACATTGATCAATTTTCTATTCCTGACACTGTGATTTAACTGAGCGCCAAAGTTGACCTTCCATTCCCCTGACATTGGAAGATATTGGAGAGTATGCCCCAGAGAAAGAATGCTAGGGACATACTATGTATTATTCTATCCCAAGAGGCCAGGATGCGTTCTCTTTTCTTTCTTTTTTTAATTTAATTTTCTTTTTTTTAACAAACAAAAATCTATTTTTTATCCTTCCCAACTCCCCATTAAAAAAAAGAAAGACAAAACTTATGTAACAAACATTAACATCCAAACAAAACAAATTTCCTCTTTGTCCATATTCCCAAAATATGTCTCAGTGTGTACCCTGGGTATCACTTTTCTCCAGGGGTGGGTAGAATGTTTCATCATAGATCCTTTGAAATCAGGCTTGGTCTTTTCGTTGCTCAGAGTTCGTAAATTTCTCAAAGTTATTTGTCTTTATAATGTTGCTGTTGATGGTATTATTGTATAAATCATTTTCCTAGTCCTTTTCATTTCACTCTGCATCAGTTCAAATAAAGTTTTTCCAAGTTTTTTTTTTCTTAAACAGGCCCCTTTATCTTTTCTCTTGTTTGTTTTTTGAGATTGGATCTTTCTGTGTCACTCAATCTGGAAGTGCAGCAACCACTCAGTACCTGATCCTCATTGTTCATAAACATGGAAGCTTTGACCTCCATTTCATACCTGGGCTAGTTTGTCTCTTCTTAGATAGCCTTGTGGTCCTGAACTACCATGGATTCACCTTATTGGGGCAGAAATTAGGGCAGATACTAATTGGCTTTAGCTCCTTTTCCATTTAGAGCCCCCAAACTCAAGTGATCCATTAGCCTTAGCCTCCTCAGTCGCAAGGAGCACAGGCATGTGCTCAGTCACCCTTTGTTATTCCTTATAAGTCTTGTTTTAGAAATGAACTGATTGCAGACCTTTTGAGACATACACCATGCACCCTAAGTACTGGTGCCCCTGGCCTCCATGAAAGCTGACCAGTTTGTCCCTCCTTCATTTTGAGCACTTGGCTCCAAGGGGAGAAACACTTGTGTTTCTTACATGTGGTGTCTAGTTGTTGATGGGTTAGAAGATGACAATGTTACTTTTCTGTTCTTCTAGGGCTTGACATTCCCCCTCATTTTGTTCCATTCTGGCTTTCTGTTTTTCATGTCTTCCTGGATTTTTTCTTTCTTGTGGTTTGTGGTCTATTTCTGGATAGCTTTTTGGGGGGGACCCTGAAAATGATGATTAACATTTTTTTGTTTCTTTTGAAAGGGAAGATGAATGCCCAACCTAATTTTTTTTTATGCTTTAGTTTTAAATTGCTTCCCTTCTTTAAAAGAGGCTACCCTGGGAAGGGAGAGATCCTTGTGCCACTTCATTATCTGAATTCTTCATGTGTTTGTTTGCTTTTCAGTCTCTTCCCTCAGGCTGCCCTTCCAGCCTGGAATTGGTAGGAGAAATACAGAGATCAAAGTCAAATCGGTCTGTCCCCCCACTTCCCTCCTCCCACCATGTGACTAGGCAACTCTGGTGCCAAAATCTGGCTTGTTGGAGAAAGAGTTTGAGATGAGGGGTTAAAATGAGGATTTGGGATTTCAATTATTCTCACTGCTCCTATGCTCCAGCAACTTCAAACAGAATATTTTAAAACAAACTTGTCATTGTTTTCTGGGCTGTTCTTGGCAAGAATAAGCTAGGATGCCTTTCTACAAGATACTGAATTCTGACTGCATTAAACTTTGTTAGAATTTGAAAATTGGGGGGGGGGAGCAGAAGATATTAAATAATTTCTTTCAGTTAGACAAACATCAAGCACCTACTATTTGTAAAGCACTATACCAGATACTAGGAAAAACAGTTTTTAGATAAGACATAGTCCCTGTTCTCATAGAGGTCTTAGTCCAGTACGGGGTATGACTAATACCCAGTTCTAAAATAATATGCATTATGTATGAAGGTGCTAGGGGATGGGAGAAAGCTTCAGATACCTGTCCTTGCAGGAAGGGAAGAATGTCTAAAAATGGAAATGTTGGGGAAACAATTATAAGCACAGAATTAAGAAAAGACAGGATGATATCAGGAAACGTCAAGAGTGTAGCTGGACTGGAATGTGGAGTGGGTGAAGGCAAAGAAGATCGAGTTAAAGCTACAAAGGTAGGGATGGGGTTGAGGAGTCTGGATTATTTTTAGTAAAAAAACAAAACAAAACAAAATAAGAACTCCAACAACATGGAGCCATGAAGGTTTTTGAATAAAGGAAGTGATTCAATGGGTGCTATCCATTATATAGATGACTCTGGTGTCAGTACAAAGGGCAGATTGGAGAGGGGAGGGATTGGAGGTGTAGAGGCTGTTATAGGAGGCTATTACAATAATTTTGGAAAGATATGACCAGGTCCCAAAACAAGGTGGTCACATTGGGAATCAAAAATGTGGTATGGAGAAATAAACAACTGACATGGCAACAGAGAAGAAGTGGGGAGTGAGCAAGAAGATTCATTGATGATTCCAAAGTTTTGAGCCCAAGTGTCTGGAAGGTAGAGGAGCCATCACAACAGAAATTAGGAAGTTAGGAGGAAAGGTGAGTTTGGAGTGGGGAAAGATGAGTCCAGTTTGTGCATATTAAGTTTGAGAGCATGGCAGAACATTCTATGACTATGGTCCATTAGCAACTGGAAATGTGTCCCTGAAGCCTAGGGCCATTACTGATGGGTATCTCTTTCTTTCTTTATGCTGAATAATCTCTTAGGTCCTTCCTAGGTCTAACATTCTCTGATTCTAAACATGTGAATGACAGTTGTGGTCAGTACCGTGAGGAAATGCTCAAAGTCACAACGACTGGCGCCATTTTAGAATCTGTAGCTTCTTTCCTCATTGAGCTCATTTACTCCTCCTTTTGGGAGCCTTTCCTAATATCATTGGTTGCTAGTATTTTCTCCTTCCTCAAATTGTCAAGTATATTCTCATCTGTTCACATATTGTAGCTCTCTAGCAGAATGGAAACTTATCAAAGGCAAAGACGATGCAATATTTTTCTTTTCTAGTTTGGTGCTTTGCTTATTTTGTTGCTGGTATTTAATATATACAGTAAACTGGTGAAGACACTCCATCTAAATGACCCTTCTCTAACTTAGTCATAGGCAGGAGAGCTGATTGTTAAATTTTCAGCATAAACATTTACACCTCAGAAATGAGCAAATGCTACAAATAAGGACTTGCTTTATTGTTTTATGGATTGACTAGACAATAAAATTATGGAGAAACTGCTAATAATGCAGATTCAACTTAAAAATCTGTCTTGGGTATGGTTCCTCTTCCCCCATGCCCACCCAGAAAGCCAGCTGCTGAACATTTACCAATCCACCACTAGTTGTAGGGAATTGCTTAGGAGCACTGAGAGGTTAAGCTACTTACTTAGGGTCACACAGCCAGTGTGTCACTAAGGCAGGGATTCAAGTCACTGAGTGTTTACGTAGTGCTTACCAAGCTTTGTGTTGACAATCTTACTGACTCTGTCCAATATACCAGTACCATACTGTCTCTCTCTAACTCTCTAACTATGTCTTGGTCAGAGTAAGTATTTAATAAATTCTTGACAACTTGCCATGGGTTCATTTGAATTAGACCAGAAGAGCCAGTGCCACTGCTTCCTTATCTTATGTTCTTTCCACCACACTAGGCTGCCTCATTTATCCCCATCCACCTGTGTAGATAGTGAAGCCTCTGTTTCCTCACTTGACAAGAAATGATTTGTCTGTTTTTAAAAATTAATCTTTTTTTAAAAAAATTATTAACCCCCTCAGAGGCAAAATAAATAAAATCATTTTTCTTTTCTTCATACCAGGAAGTGTGTATTGTCAGCCTTCAAAAGAATAATTTGCCTAGCTTAGCATGTGCAAGTAAGGAAGTCACGCAGGACATGGAACTTGATGACTTGAAAAGGGAACCAGGAGCCAGAAATCTGCAGCAAAAGGAGACTTTCTCATTTCTGGTTGCTTTGGAACCAAAGAGCCTTCCTTCTTGGGCATCGGTTTCTGCTCTGTTCTTTAGTGTGAGAATTTTCATTTAATTTTGCAAATTCTATTCTGGCCAGCATTAGGAATGTGGTAACAGTTGTACGAGGCATCCTCCTTAAATAAGAGGGAGGATTTACAAGGTGCTCAAATGTGAAGTGGCATACTCTTTCATGATATCATCAATGGGGAAGCTGAAAGTTCAGGGGTTCATTCTGGAAGCAACCAAGGAAGTCTGGAAACTTGTTTCAAAGCTTATCTGTACTTATCCCAAATGTCTGAGGTTTCTTCAGTTTGCCCTCGCTACATCCTGCCCTCACCACATCCTTCTCTGCTTTCATCCTCTCTTTCATCTCCCCTCCTGTGTTGTCTCCGACTCGGCTCTACCCTGTTCCCTTCCTTCCCCTCCCCTCTCCTTTTCTTCCTATTGGCCACACTTCTTTCTGGTTCCTTCTCTTATCTAGTTGACCCCTCCTCACCAACTTTCTCCAAATCATACCCAATATTTGTGGGTCAGTCTTTGACCCTTTTCTCTTTTCCCTCTATATGATCTCACGTGGTTATTTGATCAACTCCCATGGATTCAATGATTATCTCTACTCAAATAATTCTCAGATCTATTAACCCAACCCAGCCCTCTTTCCTGACCTCCAATCTACTTCATCACCTACTTCTTGGATATCTTGAATTGCATGTCCTATAGATGCCTTAAATTTAATAGAACTCATTATATTTCCCCCTAAACCTCTCCCTCTTCCAGCCTTCCATGTTTGTATCAAAGGTCCAGGTTACTCAAATTCACAATCTCTGTGTCATCCTCTAATTCTCACTTGGACTCATCCCACAAATCCAACCCGTTACAAGTCCTGCTGTCCTTAGCTTCATGTCTTTCCTATACATGGCTTTCTCTCTCTTCTGACTGCTGCCATCTTGTCCCAGGTCCTCATCATGTCATGCCTAGACTAAAGCATAGTCTTCTGGTTGATCTCCCTGCATCTCTAGTTCAGTCTCTACTCAGCTGCCAAAGTGATCTTCTCCAAACTTCCTAAGTCTGCCATGTTGTTACCTCTCTCAATCAATTAGAATAGCTCCCTGTTACATCCAGGATCCTAGTAAATCTTATTTAGCTTTGAAAGCCCTTCAGGATTTGGCCCCTTCCTACCTTTTTGGTTTTCTTGTGTTTTTCTCTCTTCTATGTACTTTATGACTCAGTGACACCGACCTTCCTTCTCCTGTCTGTCCTCCTGCCTTTGTATCTGGCTTCCCTTCAAGACTCAGCTTACATCCAGTTACTTTAAGAGGTTTTTTCCCACTTCTCTTCCCCTTACCCCTCATTGTTTGTGTCTCTCCTCTGAGATCACTTCCCATGTACACCGTATTTATCTTGTACATACATAAAAAACATGCTTATTTTCTGCCCCATTAGAATGTGAGCTCCTGGTAGGCAAAGAGTATTATTTTGACTTTTCTTTGTATTTCCAGCATCTAGAACAATGCCACACATACAGCAGGCACTTAATAAATGCTTGTTGACCAACAATACAATTTGTTTCCTTCATAATCATGTTGTTTTATGCATTTAACATAATAATTTTATTTTATTTATATTTATCATACTATAATTTTCAATATAAATATTGTATTTAATTGAATAATTTTATTCATAGTAAGTTAATTTTATGCATTTAAAAATATGATTTGGAGTCCAGATGACAAAAGGCAGTCCATGACACACTGAAAAAAGGTGAACAGCTCCTGTTCTAAGGGAACATGAAAGTTTTAGAGGTCCAAAGTCCCTAAAGGCTCTCTCTGAATGTCTGACATCAGGAAAATTTCCCTGACCTGTTTCATGGAACTCATCCAACCTTGTCTGAGCCCAAAACCATCTGAGATATGACAGATATGTGGGCAAGAGTACCTTCCAAATTTCTGCCTTCAGTGAGATCACTGTTTCTAAAGTGATTTAACACCCCGCTGGGGTTCTTATCCTGGAGACCATGCACTTAAAAATCTTTTTTTTTTTTTTAAATTGCATTTTGATATATTCTCCTCGTCATCCTAAGTATTTTATTCTACGCATTTCAAACTTTATTGTGAGAAGGGGTTCATGTGTGTCACCCTTGCTGTAGGAACTGGGCAGATAATAGGGAGAGAGAGAGAGAGATTTCTTGTGTCTAACTGAAGGCTCAGTCTGACTCCGATTCCTTTCCTCATTTGATGCATGTGCAGCTGATGCTAAACTGATGAAGTCTAGCTCAAAGTCATGGGCTAGCTAATAAAAGTATTAGCTCTGCTCCTGTGGGGATTCTTATGGAGGCAAGTCATAGCTCACCACATGCTAATGGCTGGGGGGGGGGGGGGCAGGTTAATAATGCTATTAACCCTCAATTATGTTAGTGGTTTCAGGTTATAAAAGTACATCTCTTACAACAGCATTATGTGGTTGACACTAGGGCTATTGTTCCCATTTTACAGATGAGGAAGTTGAGGGGTTAAGAGAGTTTAAGTGACTCTCTCATGGTCATGCAGCTAAAGTGCATGTCAGAGGCAGGCAGAAGTTACCTTCCTGTGTTTTTTGTTTTACTTTCTTAGAAATCTTCAGGCAGCTCATGACAAAGCCAGAATAGAACTCAGATTCCCAAGGGTTTTTCAGCTGCACACACTGCCTCTGATTATGGCCAAGAAGCAAATTTAAGGCTAGGTGAATAGTTTGTTGGGATCTTCAGTTGGTTCTGTCTGGAGGACAGGCCCTCTTCTTCTGTCGTTACTCAGGGAGCTGAATTTGAACTTTATAATTGATTACTGAAAAAGTAGAATGTGGTATTTATGGCTTCCCTTGACTTAAGACTGATGGTTTCCACATGGGACTTCCAGAGAGTGGTTTGTAGACATATGTATTTAATGAGATAGGGAAGTAATCTTTTTAGTCTTAAAAAATAGAAAAGATGGGAGAAGCACTTTAGATCAAGAGAAATACCCTTTGGACTTTGTCCATTTATATGCTACTTTGACAAGTTCCTCTGTAAGTAAGAGCCAGTCCGGGAAATCACATAGCATTCTGAAGCACCTGATGCCATGTTTTTAGATGCAATTAGAAGCAGCAAATGCTGGAATTTTCATTAAGTGTAAAAGTGTGCTATAATTTTTCACCCAGTTAACCACACCCAGGGGAAATCTAACCATTTGGATCATGAGGACATAACTAAGGCACCATTGTTCACCTGGTGGCACCCTACCCTAATTATATAAGTCAAGTACCCAGAAGAAAATAAACAACTTCTGGAATGCAAAGCTTAAAAGTCTTGCAAACTCCAAAGCATAATAAAGCAATCAAAAACATTCCAAATGCAAGTGTGGAATAAGGGGATCTCCAGATTTGGGACAAATCCTAGTGGTTTCCACTGACATGAGGAAAGGGTCAATAGTGGAGGATAAGTTTTCAAAAAGATTTACTTTTCTAAGAAAATAAATGAACCACAAGGTAGAGATCCGCTCATGTTCTATAGTGTCTGTAATTAAAGTCAATAAATATTGATTATATACTTTATGCACCTAACATAGACAGATGTTATAGGAACAATGATAGATGTTATAGGAACCTTGAAATGTACAAGTGACGTGGTTCTTGTGCTCAAGAGAACTTATTGTTAGTTGAGGAGACTCCATCTATTCCGTCTATTGGTAAGACTTTTCCATGAGACCACATCTTTAATTATTTAATGAATTTCAATAGGAAAAGAGAAATCACTTGACAGAAATCTGTTTTCCAGCCACCTTTTCTGGAACCCAGTTCTAGCTACATCATAGTAGCTTTTAGAGGGGAGGGTAGTAGATGTGATATGACTTTTAAAAATGTGTTCATACCAACAATTCTATCTCAGTGAGTTGTGGCAAGTCCAAAGTGTGGTGCAGACATTTTTGAGAAACCTTGTGGTGTGGTGGAAAGAATACTGGATTTAAGTGTTAGGGCATTTGGTTACTAGTCTGGGTTCTACTAGTTTGTACTAGCCTGTGCTAGTCCTGTAACCTGGTAGGAGAAGATCCCTTTCCATCTGCAACATTCAACATCATACAAGACTTACAGCAAATACGATACACTATGGTTTATAGCTCACTATAATTATAGGGTTCAAAGGGAGTAGAAATACCATATCCTAAATCAATCCAATGCTTACTTCTCCTTTAGTCATGTCAGGTCTGTTTTTATGTGAATTAGATGTTTTTTTTTTTTCCTTTGACCCAATGCTGCCCAGCTTTGTAATGTTGGTGGGCAGGAGACCTCAGCTAGTTCAGCTGTGTGAAGATGCCCAGAAAAGCTCTCCTAACAGTGGTGATACTGATGATTCTGTACATTGTATAACCCTTTATACTTTTAAAAATCCGTTTAAGTTAATTTTGCCTTACGAGATAGGATAGAGTAAGTTTCCTTATTTGTATTTGACAAATATATTTGACAAACTGAAGTGCAGAGAATTTAAATGACTTGCCCAAGGTGATACAATGAGTTATTGTAGAGCTGGAGACCAGAAAAGCTATCTATATCTCTATCTATCTTCTAACTCCTAGCTTGATATGCTAGTAGAATGTAAGCTTCTTGAGGCCAGGGAATGTTTAAGGTTTGTTTGGTTTTTTGTCTTTGTATTCCTAAGGTTTAGTAATGTGCCTTGTGTGTAATAGGTATGTTTGTTGAATTTAACTGAACTAAACTCAGATATCTTTCCATGAATTACCAAGAGAATGTTTCTTTCTGGGAATAATTCATCATTAAAGTACCATGAACAAAATGCTTACCGTGCTGTAACAGGGTAGATACTCATTTGAATTTAAGGCGAAAACAAAAACCAAACAAACAGAAAATCAAGTTAAAGTGAAAAGTCTTTTTTTGGATGACAATCTTCTTCAGACTATGAGCTCTGACTGAGGCGAAGGGAATGTACAATATGCCAGTCGCCACCATGGGGGAGAGAATGGTTGGATTTGTAGAGACCTATCATTATTTCAAATTGTATTAGGCACAAAAGAAAGAAAGAAAGAAATGTGATTTCCAGGATGCCATCATCCGCCCTATCCCTTCATTATAAGGCTGGGTTGTAACTCCTTCTGACTCTCTCTTTCATCTAAAAACATTTGTAACTTGGCCATGCATGACTCACATTAAACCTCATTATCTTGTTCGTTGGAACAAGGCTGTCTGACAACACTTTAAATAGCTGACTCTCCAAGACAGAGCACAATTAATTTTTATATTACATCTTTCCTATAAAGCTTTGCAAAGAAGAAAAATCCAGAGAGGTAATGGCTTTATGTCTTATGTTTAGCAGATCCAAGAGAAATGAAAATGGGGAAATGAGAGACAAATAAGATTCAATGATATTCAGCCCAGGAATAGGTTCTCAAGAACTGGTTGGGAGAGGGAGAGGATCAAGGGAGTCTTTGCACTGAAAGTAGAGAGATGGAGCACATAAAGAGGACTGTGGCTCATATTGCACCCCTGATCCTACTATTTGCATGACCTTGGGCAAATCACTTCATGTCCCTTGGCTTCAGTTTATTCATCTAAAATTAGAAGGCTGGACTAGACACCCTCTAAAATCTCTTAGAGATCTTTGAGATACATTACAGAGAAATTACCTTAGGGGAACACAAAGAAGATATAGGAAAAGATTCCCAGATTTGTAGGTGCCCAATCTCATGGAAAGGGTTATCAAAGAGTGAAAAAAAAAAGGTGATTCCTGTAATTAGATCTTGAGTAAACTAAGTCTCTCCCTGACTCAGGGAATAGATTTACTTTGCAAATGGGGCAGCATGTATTCTGTGTGAATGTCATCAATGCCTGGGCATTGCTGGAAAAGTTAGCAAAAAGTCAAGTGTGATGTCTCACACTGGTAATTCCAGAGAGGGAAGCTGAGGATGGATTGCTTCAACTCAGGAGTTCTGAGCTGTAGTAAGGCTAAAGTTGATCAGGTGTCCAAACTAAATCAGAAGCTATTATGACAAACCCTCAGGAGGGAGGGCTGCCAAAATGCCTAAGGAGGGGTAAATCAACCTAAGTCAAAAAGAGAGTAAGTCTAAGTTTCTGAGTCAATCCACAGTCGGTTCAAATCTGTGGGTGTAGATGAGGTGGGATAGGGAGAATCACCTCAGAAAAAAGAAAGTAGTTTATAATAGCAATGTTACTATTACTTACTACCTGCTACACACACACACACACACACACACACACACACACACACACACACACACACACACACACACACAGGAAGAGAGAGAGAGAGAGAGCTTGAAGACTTGCAAAGCACTTTTCCATGCATGATCTCAGGTGATAATTGAGTCAATCTGATCAAAAAGTAGGTTTTATTTTTTTTTTAAACAAGCAGAGTGAGTCCATATTGCATTCAAGAATGGGTAGGAAGTAATTGAATGTTATTAAAGGATACTGGTGGTTCTGGAAATTACGGGATAGTTTCCTTTAGATTTTTGACATTTAAATAAGAGATTAAAGCTTTCTAAGGAGGATGATGGTATCATCAGGATTTCCTTAGGCAAAATGGTGAAGACATAGAAAAATTGCTTGTCTTGGAGTCAGGAGAGACTAGGGTTCGAGTCATGTCTCCATCATCAAATCACTTTACCTCATTTTTCTCATCCATAGAATGTGACTAATAATGTCTATCTTCCTTACCTTATAGGGCTTTTAAGAAAAGCAAATGAGATAATGAATGTTAAGTATTTGTAAACCTTGAAGCGCCATGTAAAAGTCAGTTATTATATTACTGATATTCTTATTATGTAGGTCAGCTTTGTCTCTGCTTTTCCCTCTTGTTTCATATGAAGTGTCACTTAACCTTTTAAGCCTCAGTTTCCTCATCTGTAAAATGGGGATAAAAATGCCTGTTGGCCCTATTTCACAGGTTTATTGTGAGAATGAAACGAGATAATTAATGTATTTTTAAGACCTCAAAGTACTATTTATGTGTTAGTTATTACTCTTGTCGTTATTATCACTATGATTTGGCTGACTTTGAAAGCATATTGTGGAGAGCCAGGCATCCATATACATACTGGGCAAACCTCCACTTGTTCTTCCAAAATGAAATCCAAGTGCGCATGGCGTTTGGGAAAATTGTCGTCTACCCTTTGATCTCTTGGGCAACCAGCTTGGCTGTTGGCTTCCCATGGAAATGACCCCTATCTGACTTACCTGGTTATGCAAGGTTAATTCTTTCAGGATCATGAGAACTATGATCTCATCTTCCAAGTGGAGTAGACTAGGTGAACCCTATTTCAGGGAAGATTAGTGAATCAGTCTTAGACAGGAAGCAGCCAATTTTGTAGATATTTTCAATGAAAAAGAGTTCTAGTCTGGCCTGAGAACATATTCTGAGCAGTAAATGGGGGAACTCGCTTGGTTTGTGTTTTCTTACTTTAGACCACAGAAATCAATGAAGAAGCAATTATTAAGAGATTAGTATAGGGGGCAGCTAGATGGTGCAATGGATAGAGCACAGGCTCTGGAATCAGGAGAACCTGGATTCAAATCCAGACTCAGACACTTAGTAATGATGTGACCCTGGACAAGTCGAGAGGGAGATAGAGACAGGAACAGGGAGGGAGCACACACCTACCATGTGTTAGACATTATGGGGATTTGGAAATAAGCATTGGAAAGGGTCACCGACTTTAAGGCATTTGTAGTCTTGTTTAAGAGATACACTTACATTTATGAGATGATTTGAGAACAAGACATGTGGTATTAAAGTGTTATGTGATACAGATAGAAAATAGAGTTCAATTCAAATGAAATCAATTCAATTTAATGAGTATTCACTAAACGCCTACTAGGTTCCAGGCAAAACAGTTCCTAACATCAAAAGAACTTATTTGCTAGTGAAAGATGTACCATGCACACAGATAAGTAAATATAAAATAATTTTGGGGAGAGGATCTCTACTGAGAAGTCAAGATCAATAAAGGCCTCCTGAAGAAGGTAGCAACTAAATGAAGTCTTAAAGAGAGTCAGAGATTCCAAGAGGCCTAGAGGTCAGGAGCTGGAGTATTTCAGGTATGGTGGACAGTTTGTGTTATGGATATGGAATCCTCCTGAGGATTGGAATCCATATAAGGGAGAGAATAATGTAAAATAGGTCTGAAAAAATAGACCTTAGTTAGATTGAACAGAACTTTGTGTTTGTCCTTCATTCTCGAAGAGAACCATGACATCAAGATGATGACATTACTTGCAGCTGACTTTGATTTAAGTGAGGGAGGGCTGTGCAAAGTCACCAGCCTCACTTTCTCCTCCTGAGCCATCTGGGTCCAGTGACCTGACATTCATCAGGACAACTGGAGATGGCCTAGGATGCAATGTGAGACCCTGGCCCTTTCAGGCTATGGTCATATCACATTCTCACTTTGAGTGAGGTACATCCATTCAGTGAATAAGCTTCTTCAAGTTACTCAAGGGATGACCCCTTTAATAAAAAATAATTGAACTAGGAGGGGAAGACCCTCAGGGTTCCTGGGTAAAGGAGAAACAATTACTATTTAATTATTATATCTCTGTGCTAGGTGGGTGGGGACTTGTTTTCCCCATAGTGAATTGGACTTTAATGCTAGAGGAGATAGTATTTTATCCTATAGGCAATGGGGAGCCTTGAAAGTCTTGAGGAGAGGATTGACATGCACAATTCTACTATATACCTGGAGAGAAAGGGTCAGAAAGAAAAGGAAGACTTTCAGGAAGAATTTGGACTTGAATGATAGGCAGAATATTCCGAACTATTAACTGTTACGTGGCCTATGTTATGCAGGTATATACTCTATCTAATAAAGACTTCTCCATGTTCTGGTCTCTTGGCTATCAAGTAAGTATTCTAGGGTATTGAAGGAAATGTGAAAAACTCCCATAATGCTGATTTGTGGCTTATGTTTCAGTTATGGCAAAAATCTTCTTCCATCAATCCTGGCTTAATCCTGAGGAAATAGCCTCTAGGTGAGTCTAGAGAATGGAGGTTGATGGGAAGAGAGACCGAGACAGAGACACAGAGAGAGACATAGACACAGAGACACACAGAGAGAGACAGACACACATAGAGAGAGACAGAGACACAGAGATGTGTCTGTGTTTATTGGGTTTTGTAAGTCTCCCATTCCAAGTAATAGCACATGGAAGAGACTGCTTTATTCTTACTTGGAACATCAACATTTGGTTGAAGTGGGTCCTTGTTTTTATAGGAAAGCTAACTTATTTGTGGTTTCCTAAGCAATCAATCTTGAATTGGATCCTAGAACATGGGATGATGATGTTTAAAAACAATGACTTATTCCTTTCTTTGAGCTCTCTCTCATAATTAATTTTTTCTCAATGGCACCTAGAAGATGGAATATCACTTATAACTTCATATCTATTCCAGAAAAGAGTTGACTAAATTTTTCAATGCTATTTAAACTATCAATCTTATCACTGTGCATATTCTCCAAGGATCCTATTATCCCAGATATAAAGCTGGCAAAGAGCTCAGAAACCAACTAGACTACTGTCTTTCATTATACAGATAAGGAAACAGACCACTATATGTGAAGTGAATTGCCTAAAGTCACATAGGTTGATAGTAACAGAGCTGGGATTCAATTCTTGTTCCAAATTCAGAGCTCTTTCCACTGCACCTGCCTCAGACCAGCTTAGCATCCCATCTAGCACAGTTCCCCTAACTATGCTTCATCTTGATGAACTGACTCCAGAGGGTGGCAGCTACTCCTCTAATTCAAGGTTCTAGGGCTAACCCTGAGGAGTTCTGTTTCTAGTACTATTGCTCATATACCTCAGAGCCTGGGATTTCCTTGCCCTGAAAGAGTTTCCCACTCTTCTAGTCTGTTTGCCCTGGTATATTCTTCTACAAAGTCCCACAGCTCTTCTCCCTTTGAGGAGTTCCTCTTGGAAACTCTTTTTTGTGGAAAGAACCAGACCAGTCTGCCTTCATTCTCTTCCTTTCCCTGTTTTTGTCTTTCTGGACTCTCTCCCCTCCTCCTGCACCCTTTAGCTCTCTTTATGATTTGTTTTCCCTCATTAGAAAATGAGCTCCTTGAGGGCAGGGACCGTTTTTTCTTTTCTTTTTTTTTTTGCTTATATTTGTATCCCCAGTACTTAGCATAGTGCTGAGCACTTAATAAATGCTTAATAATTGCTTATTTCTTTCCTTCCTTCCTTCCTCTTTCGTAAGCCCAAACCATAACAGGTTCATGACAATGCAATTGCCACTCTCAGGAAAATGCCATGCCACCATCTTCAGTGCCTATGTTCCCAACCCTGATGAGGTCAAAGAAAAATTTTATGAAGACTTAGAGACCTTTATCATCAATGTTTCAAAAGAAGACAAGCTTACAATTCTGGGTGACTTTAATGCTAGAGTAGGCTCAGACTACCACACTTGGCAGAGAGTCCTAGGGAGGAATGGAGTTGGAAACAGCAACAGCAATGTCATTTATTGCTGAAGAGTCATGCATGACATGACCTTCTCATCACCAACACTGTTCTCCATTTACCTAAATGCAATAAAACTTCATGGATGCACTCTCACAGCAAACATTGGCATCTGATAGACTATGTGATTGTAAGGAGAAGAGACAGACAAGATGTGAGAATGACAAAGGCAATGTGTGGTGCAGAGTGCTGCACTGATCACAGACTTATCCTTTCCAAACTAAATATTCACATTTATCAAAGGCGTCACCCCCAAGGCAAAATGACTTACCAGAAGAATTAATGTCAACAAATTAGAGCTCTTCTCTGAGCATGAACAGTTTGTGGCTAACTTGGAGGGAAAGTTGAGCCAACACACAGTTGGCAACAGTGGAGCACAAAAGGAGTGGGCAACTTTCAGAGATTTGGTGTACAGCACTGCTTTTGCTCATCTGGTCAGAACACTCACAAATACCAAGACTGGCTTGATGAAAATGATGGGGAAGTTCAGAAGCTGCTAAATGAAAAATGAGAACTCCACAGGATTTACCAGCAGGATAGTTTATCCACCTCTAAGAAGGCAGCATTTAATTCCATCAAAAGCAAAGTACAAGTAAAGCTTAGAGAGATGCAGGATTCCTGGCTCAGTAAGAAGGCAGATGAAATTTGGTTTTATGCTGGTAGTAGCAATCCAAAGCACTTTTATGATTCCCTGAAAGCTATTTATGGACCAAAAACCTATGGTGCATCACAACTACTCAGTGCTGATGGAGCCACATTGATTAGTGATAAGGACATGATCCTGGAGAGATAGGCTGAACACTTCCATAGTGTTCTCAACAGACCATCATCAATCAATGCTGAGACCACTGATCATTTACCTCAGGTAGAAGTCAATCCCTCCTTAGCTGAACTTCCAACTGAAGAAGAAGTTTTGAGGGACATTGGGTTCCTTTCATGTGCAAAGCACCTAGTGCTGATTCTATTCCACTTGATATTTACAAGGTAGGGGGACCATTGCTCATACAAAAGCTGACTGAAATTTTCCATGTTTTATGGCAAGAGGAGGTTATCCCCCAGGAGTTCAAGGATGCCACTTGTCCATCTCTACAAAGGTAAAGGGAATAGATTGTCCTGCAACAATCATGGCGAGGGGAGGGGTGTCTCTCTCTTAGTCATTGTTCACAAAATTCTTGCTAGAGTTCTCTTTAATAGGCTGATCTTTCACCTGAAGATGGTCATATACCTGAGAGTCAGTGTGGCCTCAGAAAGGGATGAGGAACAGTCGATATGATGTTTGCTGCCCAACAACTCCAGGAGGAATGCCAGGAGCAAACAGAGCTCTGTACACAACATTTGTAGATCTTACCAAGGCCTTTGACACTGTTAGTCATGAGGGCTTATGGAAAATTATGTCAAAATTTGGTTGCCTGGAGAACTTCATCAATATTGTACATCAATTTCATGATGGCATGTTTGCCTGGATTCTGGATAATGGAAAATGCTCTCATGCCTTCCCAGTCACAATGAAGTAAAACAGGGCTGTGTGCTTGCTCCCATGCTTTTTAGCATGATGTTTTCAGTCATGTTATCAAATGCTTCAATGAGGATGAACATGGCATCAAGGTCAACTACCGCACTGTTCTTCAATTTGAAAAGGCTACAAGTCAAGACCAAAATGGAGAGAGTGTTGGTGCATGATTTTCTGTTTGCAGATGATTGTGCATTCAGTGCAGCCTCTGAAGCTGAGATGCAACAAAGTATGGATCAATTCACCAATGCCTGTGCTAATTTTGGTCTAATAACTAACATCAAGAAAACACAGGTGCTCCATCAGCCACCACCACTATCCATACATGGAACCATCAGTTACAACAAATGGAGAAGTTTTGAATGCTGTGGATAAGTTCACTTACCTTGGTGGTGTACTTTCCAGGGATGTACACATTGACAATGAGGTTGGTGCAGGCAATGCCAGAACTAGCTCAGTGTTTGGGAGGCTCTGAAGAAAAGTTTGGGAGAAAAGAGGTATTAGTCTGACTACCAAGCTGAAGGTCTGCAGAGCCATTGTGCTGACCTCATTGTTGTATGCTTGTGAAACATGGACAGTCTACCAGCACCATGCCAGGAAATTGAATTGCTTCCATTTGAACTATCTTAGGAAGATTCTGAGGATCACCTGGCAGGATAAGGTCCCAGACACTGAAGTTCTTGCTTGATCTGAACATCCAGATATTCAAACTATATTTCAGAGAGTGCAACTCCAATGGGCTGACCACATTGTTCGAATGCAAAATGTACCCTTGCCGAGAAGACTATTTTATGGAGAACTCTCATGGAGGAAGTGATCACATGGTGGCCAGAAGAAGCAATACAAGGACACTCTCAAGGTCTCTCTCAAGAACTTTGGATTTGACTGTGCAACATGGGATTCACTGGCACAGGACTGCTCAGCATGGCATGCCCACATTGGAAAGGGTGCTGTGCTCTTTGAGCAAAGCAGAATTGAGATAGCACAAAGTAAATGTAAAATGTACAAAATTTGGAATATCCACCCCAAATATTCACATGGACTATTTGTGCCAAACCTGTGGCAGAGCATTCTGAGCTCATATTGGTCTGATCAGTCACAGCTGGACACACTGAAATTTCACTTTATCATGGTGATGTCATTTTGGTCCTCTTTGAAGACGAAGGGCAACAACCAATCGACCAGTAATCAGTCAAACTCAATGAACTTTTCAAGAAAGGTATTTACTAAGATTGTATACCTAGAACAGCAGTTATAAAAATATTCCACTCGGAAGTCTGGGGCACACTCTCCCACAAATATACTCGCGCTTCCTGCAGAGAGTGGGTTCAAATTCAAAGCACAAAGGTAATGAGAAACCTTGTAGAGAGCACACATAGCGAAATTGTAACTCACAACTCCTGGTCATGTTGTTGGAAGTCCTTTTTTTCCCATTCAGGTTGTCTCCATGAAATTCCCAGAAGTGCAGCTTTCTTCTGGGCTCTGAGAATCCTTGCTTTTTGTACAGTCCCTCCATAGCCAGCACTTCTCCCTATATACCCTATACCCTGAAGCTTCCTTTCCTCCAATGAGGATAATATCCAGGTTGGATATATTGTCTCCTACTTGTCCAACCCTCCTCATCCCAGCTTGATCTACTGTCTGCTACTGGTCTATTCTCTGCGGTCATCATTTCTCACTTCTCAAGGACTTGGCTGGAATCCTTTCAATTTTAGTTTTCCTACCACTAGCTTGCTGCTTGGGTGCCCTCAGTGCTAGACTGACTGCTATTTCTATCTTTGTTTTAGATGTATGTTGGATTCTTTTAGCCAGTCATGAGCTATTTCTCATGTGGTAGCATCTACCTTCATCCAACTGTCAAAGCGCATTAATCTTTTCAAATTGATTAAGCCTAGTTTATACTTTGATTGGATCAGGAGAGGTGCTGGTATCTTCCATGATTACATTAATTAGGATGAGGGTAGAAGCTCACCATTACAATAGCAGGACTCTATATCTCTATAACATATTCATAAACAAACTGGAAACAAAATAGGTACCTACTGATTGGGGAATGACTGAGCAAATTGTGGTGAGTGAATGTGATGGAATGCTATTGTGAAACAATAAATATGAGGAATACAGAAAAATGCATAAAAAAGATTTGTATGAACTGATGCAGAGTAAAGAAAGAAGAACCAGAAGAACATTTAGCCCAGGAGGCTGAATTACACACAAGTAATAACTGTCAGAAACTGAAGGGGGGCAAAGAGAAGGGGAAAAGGGGAAAAAAGTAATTTATTAAGCACCTGCCAATGGGGCAGACACCATGCTAAATGCTTTACAAATATCTCATCTGATCTTCTGAGATAGGTATTATTACATTTGAGATGGACAGAGGTTAAGTGACTTGCCCAAGATCACACAGTTAGAAAGTACCTTAGACTGGATTAGAACTCAAATCTTCTGACTCCACCTCCAGTGCTCTATCTACTTAAACATCCAGTTGTCTTTGAGGCAGAGGGCGATATTTAAGTTCTACTAAGGGAAAACCTAAAGCTCTACCTTCAACACCTAGCTCAAGGGTCCCTTCCTCCATGAGTTTTTCATGATTTGATTCCCCTTTGCTACCTTTTTCATTCTCACCCTCTTTGGATCCCTCTCTCCACAGATTTCTCATGATGCTTTGTCTGGACCTTTCCTTTGTACTTTGTACGTCTTCCTCAAAGTTTACATGTTTTGGTCTGTATTCTCCTTCCCCCTTCACATTGAAAACTCCTAGAGTAGGGACTCTGTCATTTTCTCCTCTTTGGATCCCTTACTCCCTCTATTCTATCCAATTTAATTAGCATTTACTCTTTTCACACATAGTAGGATGCTGAACAAGTGTGTTGAATTGTAGGCAGAAAGCTTGCTTGGCTGCAAATGATAAGTTTAAGGTAGCAGTGGGGAAATCTCCCAGATTTCAGAAGTTTGGCTATCCACCCAACCCTTTGGATTCTTATCTACATAACGGATCCAGATTTCTTGTGTTTCCACATCTGCGTGAAAGTATATAATGATCAGATTCTGTTGCCAAAATTCTGGTAGTTTCATTTAGGACAGACATTTTGGAAAACAATATTTCTTATGAGATTTTGGTTGATGTTTTAGCAACATGGGGGAGGGAAAGAATCAGTTAAACGTGAAGAAATCTCAGAGAAAAATATTGTGCCCCAAATTTATAAGGATCACAGAATCCAAACCTGTCTCTGTGCAGACAGCTTCAGGGACTGCTTACAGCCTCCCACGGCATCTGACCCAATGTTCGAATGAATAACAATTGGATTAATAAGAATTTGTAAAGAGAAACCAAGCTTTAGATAGCACCAGCCCCCGTAGATTGGTTACATAAACTTAGCACACATGCAATAGGTTTTTGAGACTACTGTTGTGGTATACTTGAGGCTGGTGACCCGCCCCCTCACTCAAAACAAAGTCAAGTGCAAGTCATGTCATCATTTCTCTGATGGCATGGTCTTCTTGGGCAATGAAGGACGAACACACACACAGTCTTCCAAGACTCTGTTATTTCTATGGTGACTTCATGAAGCCTTTTAACATTTGTTTAAGTAAGAAGGTATGATTTCCTTCATACTCATTTGAGGAAACTGAGGCATGCCATGAAGAGACTTCCTCAAAGTTGCATTAGGGATTGGATGAACATAAAAGCCTTGGAACCAGGTCTCTGAGCTTTTACTCCAAAATTCTTTCCACTACCTCGGGAAGAGTGAAGGGGACCCAGCCCAATACAAAAAAGGTGGCAGTGGGTGGTGGAGACTTCACATTTAAAGGCCGACTTTGTTCAAGGGGCTTAGCCTGAAATCCAAGCCAATCTTGTGGCCTGGCTTACAGGCACTTAGAGAGTAGGGTTTTCTAGGGTGAGTAGAGAGAGTTATAAACAGATGGCTGGCTTAGAACATAAGAGTGAACCCTGACAACATTTTTCATACTTGAAACTCTTAACATGAATATTCAAAGGGCCTTCTTCTGAATGAAATCTATATCCCTCCTTTCCTTAACTACCTCTCCTTGCCCCTAACTCCATGAAGATGAATTGCACTGATAATTATTTTTGCTATTTTCAGAAACAGTGGACTGGTGCAAGCTGATAGCTTCTTGCTACGTCTACTACCAGCCCCCATGCAGCTGAACAACCAAAGATACCATTTCTATTTCCCCTGTGTGAGCCAAATTGTTAAAATGCCCAGAGCAGCTGCCGAGGAAACAGCAGTGAAGAAAGAGTAGCCTTAGAGTGGTGGCCAACGTCCCTCCTTCCTGCGTCCTTCTTTACTGCCCCTTGCTTCCTCAAGCATCATCCTTTAGTTTACTGTATATGTGCATGGAAATTTTCTCTGGGAACTATGTCGAATAAATCTGAAAAGAAGAAGAGAAACAAAATTGAAAAATGACTCTGCTTTTAATAAGGAATCTGGAAAAACATTTCCAGCCTCACCTCTCCTTCTGGCTTTTACCTCAGGGATAAAGGTGAAGAGTGAGGAAATGAAGAGGATTAGTAAATGGACTGCTTTCTTTCCCTGTTTTTCTAACACTTAGGGGTTATTTGTCCCACCTTTCAGGGCCCCTATATTGTCTGTGAGCATGAAATTTTCCATTCTACCTGCGCTAGTTTGTATTAAGTGCACATGACATATTGATGGCAGATCCCTTGGACGCCATCGTAGTTATGGTAAAAGGACCATAGTTCACTGATTTTGAATACTGGTCCAATAGAAAAGTTATCTGTGAGAGCTGTGACCGACAGTTTTCTTCTATAGGCCAATTATGAATGCAACAATTTTCTATCTATACTTGTATATATATATGTATATGTATATATGCATATTATATATATAGTGTACATATACATATTATGACACATGTGTAATGTTCATTAGGTGTAATATATGTGTATACTCACTCACACGCACACACGTACATATATGTATAGGACAGGAAAATATGGAAGGTAGTCTGTGTCCTAGAGATGGAACAGAAGCTTACTAATCTGTCATTGGTCTCAGGGGAGCTGAGTAAGGCAACCACACCTCAGGGTAACAGGAAGGGCAAAAACATAAACAGGGAAAGAGGTTGACACTGCTCATTTTGCACTAAAATGGTAGCTAATTAAAAATGGAGTCACTCATGCTAGGAAAGAGAAGATATAGGGTTCTGTCTCCACACAATCAAGGGACCAACTGGTCTTCATCAGTCAGACATCAAGGAGAGGATTAATGGAGAACTGTTAATATATATCTTTAGATTCATCTGAATCTGAATTCATTGGCTTATCAATGAGCAATGACAATGACCGATATAGCCTTCTTCCCTAGACAACTGTCTCTCTAATGTTCTTCTGCTATTATAAGTTTAGAAAGTACAAGCTCTGAATGTTATCACAAATACCTTTTGCCACTCCTGCGCCTCCTTAGAGATATGGTTTCAACATTTAAATCAAGAAGAAATAGTAAATCAAGGAGGAAAAAGACAAAATGGAGACTGAGGTCTTTTTTCTGTCTTTATGTATGCCTGCTGACTAATTTCTATGAAGTTAGCCTGATGGCTTTTAGGCCTCTGGGCAAAGGGGTATACACTTAATTTCACAACTGGCTTAAAAATCACTGACCACAATAGAAGTAGAATAAGTTCAGGAAAAATAATAACACATTTGAAATAAAAAGCATCCCTAAGAACCCCAGAAGAAAGGAAAAAAAAGGATGAAAGATATTAAATCAATCAATTAACCATCAAGCATGTATTAATTGCCTTCGATATATGAAAGCCACGTGTTACTCCACTGAATATGTACAAACAGGTGGTGACAGCTAAAGTCTCAGACCTTCAGAAAAAACTAAGCCTTGGAAATGTGTGTGGCACCACTGTATGCGACAATTTTGCCCAAACTCATACAATCACAAAAGAAGCATTGGAAGGGGGCTCAGAGGTGTTTTAGTTTACCCCTTTCTTTTTACAAATAAGGAAGCAGAGGCCTGGGGAGATTAAGTAGCCTAACGTTATATAGGATAGCTAGGTGGTGCAGTGGGTAGATTGTAGGTCTGGATTTCAAATCTAGCCTCAGACACTTACTAGGTATGTGTTCCTGGGAAAATTACTTGACCTTTCTGTGCCTCAGTTTTCTCTTCTGTAAAACTGAGATAAATAATAACACTTACCTCTCAGGGTTGTGTGAGAGTCAAATGTGTTAACCTATGAAAAGATATTTGCTAACTTTAAAGCAATATATAATATAATATGATATAATATGATATAATATAATATAATATGATATAATATAATATAATATGATATGATATGATATGATATGATATAATATAATATGATATGATATGATGTGATATAATGTAATATGATATGATATGATATAATATAATATGATATAATATAATATAATATGATATGATATGATATGATATGATATAATATAATATAATATAATATGATATGATATGATATAATATAATATCATATGATATGATATGATATAATATAATATAATATGATACGATATGATATGATATGATATAATATAATATAATATGATATGATATAATATAATATAATATAATATAATATAATATAATATAATATAATATGATATGATATGATATGATATAATATAATATAATATGATATGATATGATATGATATAATATAATATCATATAATATGATATGATATAATATAATATGATATGATATGATATGATATGATATAATATAATATAATATGATATGATATGATATAATATAATATAATATAATATGATATAATATAATATAATATGATATGATATGATATGATATAATATGATATAATATAATATGATATGATATGATATAATATAATATGATATGATATGATATGATATAATATAATACGATATAATATGATATGATATGATATGATATGATATAATATAATATGATATGATATGATATAATATAATATAATATAATATAATATGATATGATTTGATATGATATGATATAATATAATATGATATGATATGATATGATATAATATAATATAATATGATATGATATGATATAATATAAAATAATATGATATGATATGATATGATATAATATAATATAATATGATATGATATGATATAATATAATATAATATGATATAATATAATATGATATGATATGATATGATATGATATGATAATGATGATTGGTGATGATGGTGGGTGGTGGTCAAATAGGTAGAAGGCATCAGAGGTAGCACTTGAACATAGGTCCTTTGACTCCAGAGCTGTCACTCTTTTCCCTGTGCCACACAAATTTCCTAATTTTCAAAAAAGGGAAGAGAGTAGCATCTGTCAATTCTAGGTCAGTAAACTTGATTTTGATTCCTGGAAAAATTGTAGAGCATCATATTAAAAAGATGATTTATGAATATCTAGAAAAGGAAGCAGTAATTCCTAAGAGTAGAACCAGTGAAGCACAATGCATATTGTACTGGACTCCAAGCAAAAAAAGACATGGGTTTGGATTCTGTCTCAAGAACTTGCTATCTTGGTGACGCTGGTCAAATCATTCAACCTCAATGCATCTTGGATGATAAGTACTAAGTCAAAGACAGGTTGCAATCTGTATTGGTGGAGAGAGTTACTGGAATGAAAATTCTTCAAGCTGAGGAAGTAAATCCTTGAAGTAATCAGGGAAAACCAGTGTGATTTAGGCAAGAACAGATGGTGACCAATTAACCTTTTCTTTTGTAATAGGGTTACTAGACTGAGAGATCACTGGAATGCTGTTGAAATGGTTTACCTAAATTTCAATAGAGTACTTGACAAAGTTTCTCCATGTTTTGGGGTAAGATAGAATAATGTAGACTAGATGACAGGATAGTTAGATGGATTCAGAAGTAATCAAATGTCTAGACCAAGGGTGGGGAATCTGCAGCCTCAAGGCCATATGTAGCCCTCTAGGTCCTCAAGTGAAGCCCTTTGACTGAATCCAAACTTCATAGAACAAATCCCTTTAATAAAAGGATTTGTTCTGTTAAACTTGGACTCAGTAAAAAGGTCAGACCCAAGGACCTAGAAGGCCACATGTGGCTTTGAGGTTGCAGGTTCTCCACTTCTGGTTAGCCCTAAAAGGTGTTTAGTTATTAATGGCCCTATAACAACGTAGAGAGAACCATTTAGTAATATGTACTGAGGATCTGTTTTTGGTCCTGTTATGTTGGACATTTTTATCAGTGACTTGGATTAAGGGGGTATGTATGTCATCTATGTATGGCATGCTTGTTGAATCTGTAGGTGACACAAAACTGGATACCGTGATGGATGAGATTACAAGTCTTAAACTATTCTAACAGGTAGAACTTTAGAGTAAATTTAAAGGGATGAAATTTGATAGAGATAAACTTAAAGTCCCATACTTGGGTTCAAAGAGTCAAATAAGTACAAAATGGAGGAGATAAGCTTGACAGCTGTTCATTCAGAAAAGATTTGAAAATTTTAGTTAAAATTTTAGTTTAATTTATCATGCTCAATATTAGACATCTGTGTGATGTGGCAACCAAAACAAGTTGCAGTGATTTTAAGCTATATTAAAAGAGGCATCATCTTCAAAATGAGTGTTGCCATAGCTCTGGATAGCTCTGACCAGAACAGACCACATCCAGGATATAATATGTCTATTTGTGGGTATCACATTTTTGGAAGGCTATTGATAAACTAGAGAGAATTCCAAGCAGGGCTAACTACTAGGATGATAAAGGGCCTCAAGGATGTGACATGGAGATATTGGTTGAATAAATTGGGCTGGAAAAGAGAAGATTTAAAGGGAGCATTTTGGGTATTTTTAATATGGAAGAATCTATTCTGTTTGGCACCAGAAATCAGAACTAGAAACAGTAAATAGAAATTTCTTAAAGAAGATTTTCACTGAATATAAGGAAAATCTCAACAGTTAAAGCAATCAAAAACTGGAATTACCTACCTTGGTAGGTAGAGGTTTGCCCTTCACCTGAGGCCTTAAAGGGAAGGCTGAATGACCCTGTGATGGAGATCTTACGGGAAAGAGTGTTGTACAACAGGTATGGATGGGTAGGACTCAGTGATTTCTGAGGCCCCATTCAACTCAGATTCTGTGAAATGTATCAAAAGTAGACAAATAATGTTTCATAAACAGTAAGTGGAAATAAAATAGTGGTAAGAATTTGGATTTCTCTCCTTTTTAGGATGTGAGTTCTTTGAGCGAAGGGATTGTATCCATTTTACCTTTGTGCCCCCTTCCCCTGACCACTACTTAACACAGGACTTGACTCATGGTAAGCACTTAAAACTTCTCCTTCATACATGTTGTCTTCTTTTATCAGAATGTAAGCTCTTTGAGGACAAGTAACGTCTTGCTTTTTACATTTGTGTCTAGTATTTACTGCAATTCCTGGCACATAGTAGGTACTTAGTAATTGTAAAAATTCATTTTTTCCCTTATTAATTATTCATTCAATAAATGTCATTCATTCATTCATTCATTGAAGGGGGCTTTAAAGGTCATTCAGTTCAAATCCCCTGTTTTACTGATGAAGTATTTAGGAGAGATGAAGCAACTTGTCTGTGATCAAGTGGCAGAGACAAGATTTGAACCTGAGGCTTCTTGCTCCGTATCCGGAGCTCATTCCATTCTACTTAGCTGCCTTTCAGTAATAAGACTTACATATGTAGTGCTTTAATAAAAAGGTTATGATGTACCTTATATATATTATTTTAAGAACGGTATAGACAAAAAAGAGAATGGTATAGACAATAGTTGCTTTGGAGTTCAAAGGAAAAAGGGATCACTTTTAGCTAAAGTAAAATGATGGCTTTCCCAGAACAGGAATTCGAGCTGGATTTTGAAGAACAAGTTGTTATTGTTTTTGTTTGCCCTTCGTTTTCAAAAAGGGCCAGTGACATCCTAACTTGTGCATGAATTTAGGTAGATGGAGAAGGTCAGGGAGGGAATGGCTTGAGCAAAGGCTAGCAGAGAGGAAGGCTCCCTTCACTTCACTAAAGTAGAATGTTTGTGGAGTTAGGGGAGTAGGGATGCAGGATCTAACTTGGTTTGGTTTTTTTTTCATTTTTTTGGTACTTAGGAAATGATTCTTTCCTTCAGCTCTAATAAATATGGTGATGCTTCTGCTCCTACTCTAGAAAACATCCTATTCTAGAGCCTCCATTGCTTAGGGTGGGGGCACGGGGAGTGACCATAGTGGTTCCATAGCAGAGGAGAGGTGGGGGTCCTGCCACTCTGGAGGAGAGAGAAGTATATGGTTGGCTGTGGAGGGTTGAATTTCACTGGAGTTGACGCCCAGATTTGACACTTTGCTAGATGATGACTGGCTGGCCTGTTTTTGTGATTCCTATAGGCACCAGAAACAAACAAACAAGAAAAGCAAAGCTCAAAGAGGGATGCCAGGAATTCCCTCTCCCAACATCCAGGTCTCAGATCACTTCCAGGCTAGTCCTCCAATAGGACTTTACTGATTGATGGTACAAAATTTATTGATGAAGGTACAAGCTGGACCACGACGAAAGAAGTAGTTAGAAGATCTTGATCTTGTTAGATTTCTACCACTGTTTTGAGCTTCTTCTAGAGATGAACCTTTCCTGTGCTGTGGGGCCTGATGAAGCCTATGGACCATGTCTCAGAATTATGTTCATAAATGGATAAAATAAAAATAGGATTACAAAGGAAGCCAATTGCATTGAAATACAGTTTTCAAAATATTAAAAAAGGAAACAAATTCATGGACCCCAGGTGGAGAACCCTTGACTACAATGATGTTTTATACATAACAGGAAAGACTAGCATGCCCTAGCTAGATTTTTGTTGACCTCTGGGTTTATCATAGTATAGTAGAAAGAATTCTAAATGCAGCCTCAGAGGGCATAGGTTCAAATCTGAGGGTTCTAGCTTTTCACTACTTGTAGAATTTAATCTCCATGGGCCTTGATTTCCTCAATTGTAAAATAAGGGCATTAGATATAATGACCACAGAGGTCACTTCTGCCTCTAAACCTATGATCCTATAACTTGACTTTTTAACTCTGGTTTTTATAGATGCTATTTTCTAGCCTCTAGAAATGCTACCAAAGGACGACAGGATGACCTGTCTCCTTTTGGAATCAGACAGAGGTCACAAGAAGGCCTGCCTTAGTGCCTGGCCAGATCAAAGAAGCAGATGGTATCTGTGGACTCACCTTCCAAAAAACAGTCTGGGGATTATAGCCTATGGGACCATTTCCACTGTTAGTTATAGTGATGATTAATTATAAATAATAATTCAGGAGGACTCCTGTACTGTTACTTCTGATATCTTTCAGATTAAAATGGAGCCCTTAGAAACATGGACAGATGTCAAGGTCATCTTTAGACAATGGTCAAACAGCTGTCTTTCCTATCAGGCATAATAGGATAACAAAAGGCCAGTGGATAGTGGGGGTAGAAGTCTGAATCCATCCATTTTCTATCAGATATTTTGAATTTTTGACCAACCTGATGACTAGTTTGAAATCTTTGATGAGAGTATGGCAGAAACTAAGTATATACCAATGTCTCATGCCATATACCAAGATATGGTCAAAATGGGTACATGATTTACACATAAAGGATGGTACCACAAACAAATTAAGAGAGCATGGAATAGTTTATATGTCAGATTTATGGATAAGAGAAAAATTTAAAACCAAAGAAAATATGGAGAGCATTATAAAATATAAAACAGATCATTTTGACTATATAAAATTAAAAAATTTTTGACAAACAAAACCAGTATAATGAAAATTATAAGGAAAGCAGAAAACTGGGAAAATGTTTTTTAAATTTTATTTGTTTACAGTGTTCTACAATCACTTCCACTTGTCTTAGGTTTTTCCCCTCCTTCCCTCCCTTACCCCCTCCCTTTGCACTCCTTCCCTGAGACGGTTACAGTTTTATATAGGTTCTACACATACCTTCCTATTAAATGCATTTTCACCTTAGTCATGTTGCATAAAAGAATTAAAATGAATGGGAGAAACCATAAAACAAACCAAAACATAATACAAAAGAAAATGATCTGCTTCATTCTGTGATTGAATTCCATAGTTCTTTCCCTGGATGTGGAAGGCATTTTGCCTTAAGAGACCATTGGGAATTATTTAAGTTCTTGCATTGCAATGAAGTACTAAGTCTACCAGAAAAATTCCTTGCACAGCTGTGGTTGTTGCTGTGTACAAAGTTCGCCTAGTTCTGCTCCTTTCACTCAGCATCAGTTCATATAACTCCTTCCAGACCTCTCTGAAGTCTTCCTGTTCATCATTTCTTATAGCACAATAGTATTCCATTACATTCATATACTACAATTTATTCAGCCATTCCCCAATTGATTGACATCCCCTTGATTTCCAGGTTTTGGCCACCACAAAGAGAGCTGCTATAAATATTTTTGTACATGTGGAACCCTTTCCCATTTTTATGATCTCTTGGAGATACAGTCCTGGAAGCAGTATTGCTGGGTCAAAGGGTATGCACATTTTTGTAGCCCTTTGAGCATAGTTCCAAATTGCTCTCTAGAACAGTTGGATCAACTTACAGCTCCACCGAAATGAATTAGTGTTCCAACTCTCCCACATCTTCTCCAACATTTATCATCTTGCTGTTTCGTCATGTAGCCAATCTGATAGGTGTGATGTGGTACCTCAGAGTTTGTTTTGATTTGCATCTCTCAGTGATTTAGAGCATTATTTCATACGATTATAGATAGCTTAATTTCTTCCTCTGAAAACTGCCTATTCATATCCTTTGACCATTTATCAATTGGGGAATGGCTTATATTCTTGTACATTTGACTCAGTTCTCTATATATTTTAGAAAGGAGGCTTTTATCACAGACACTATTTGCAAAAATTCTTTACTGGGAAAAATTTTTGCAACAGGTATCTCTGATGAAGATCTTATTCTCAAATATATAGAGAACTGAGTCAAATTTATAAAAATTCAAGTCATTCCCCAACTGATATATCCCCAAAGAATATAAACAGGCAGGTTTCAGACAAAGAAATCAAAACTATATCTATAGTCATATGAAAAAATGCTCTAAACCACTATTCAACCGAAGAAATGCAAATTAAAATAACTCTGAGGTACCACCTCACACCTATCAGAGTGACTAATATGACAAAAAAGGAAAATGTTGGATGTTAGAGGGGATATGGGAAAACTGAGTGGAGTTGTGAACTGATCCAACCATTCTGGAGAACAATTTGTAACTATGCCGAAAGGGCTATAAAAATGTATACCCTTTGAACCAGCAATAACAATGCTAGCTCTATATCTCACAGACATCTGAATAAAGGGAAAAGGACGTATTTGTACAAAAATATTTGTAGAAACTTTTTTGGTTTTTTGTGGTAGCTAAGAATTGGAAATCAAAAGGATGCCCATCAGTTGGGGAATAGCTAAACAAACTGTGGTATATGAATGTAATGGAATACTATTGTGCTATATGAAATGACAAATAGAATGATTTCAGAAAAACCTGGAAAGACTTATGTGACCTGATGCGTAGTGAAATGAACAGAACCAGGAGAACGTTGTACACAGTAATAGCAATACTGTTCAATGAAGACCTTTGAATGACTTAGCTATTGTCAGGAAACAGTGATCCGAGACAATCCCAAGGGATTAATGATGAAGCATTCTATCCACCTCTAGGGAAAGAACTGATATTGATTGAGTACAGACTGAAGCATGCTATTTTTTACTTTCTTTTATTTTTTTCTTTTATTTGAGTCTTTTTGTACAAAATGACTAATATGGAAATCTTTCACGTAATTATGCATGTGTAACCTATATCTGGTTGCTTTTCATCACATGGGGGAGGGAAGGAAAGGGGATGGCGAGAGGGATAGAATTTGGAACTTTAAACTTTAAATAAAAATGTTTAAAAATTTAAAAAAAAGAGTCTAAAAAAATCAATGTGATATATAATTAAATTCTAGCGATCATAAATGCACCAGTGAGTCTCTTTAGCTCTTAGCCAAAGGCAGAGAAGGAACACTGCTATTGATCAGCCCAGGAGTCCTGTGCAATCATCAATGTGAAGTGGCTCGTCTGAGGGCCAGTTTTGCTGCTCAGATGAGCGGCTGGCAGGCAGCATTGTGGAGCTTGGAGACTGAAGGACACACGACTGACTCCAGCTAAGGTGTCCAATGTTCTCTAATCATTTAAGTGCACTGCACAGTGAGCCAGGCCCCGTCCCACAGTCTCCACCTTGCCATCAATCTTGTCTCTAAATGGGCCCTGAGGAAGCCCCCCAGAAAGAGAGGCAAGGGGGAGAGTGTGGATCGATGTTTTACAGTCTCAAGCTGCCATTTTCACTCTCTTTCCTCTTCCCCCTTCTGTTGTGGTGAAGTCACTCTGTAATTATTTCCACTAAGGTCTGTCAGACACAAAGTCAACTGGCCTCGCCTTAAGCGAGGGCAGGTTTCCTTTCTTTACTGAATCTGCATGAATAAAGATCACATTGATTAAAGATATCAATGGAACCAAAATAACTTTTTTGGGGGATTATTTTGTGTTTGTGAATATTTAAAAGTAGCACGAAGCTCAAGCCCAGTCATGATAGACCTACTGGAGAGTGGGGTCACTGGTGTCCAAGTTCTTTTAAAAGAAGAATGTAGGCTTTCTGGAGCACAAATTCTAAATTGTTTTGGATTTTGGATGTAGGCCTGGAAGAAACCTTAGAGATTAACTAGGAATAGGATGTAGAGAGGGAAACTGACAGGACCTCAGAAGTTATCAAATCCAACCCCTCATTTTAGGAATGAAAAAACTAAGGCCAAGGGAGTTGAAGAGATTTGCCCAAGGTCATACAAAGGTTTTGAATTCCTTCAGATTTAAAGTCCAGTACTTGCTAATCAACTAAAAGGAATTATTCTTCAATAGAATATTATTCTCTTTCTTTTTTTCTTTTGGAAAAAATTCTGGAGTCTCCCCATCTTGCCCAAGTGGGAAGTACAGGGTTTATTCACAGACCCAATCCCACTAGTAATGAACACTAGAACGTGAACCTGCTCTGTTTACAACCTGGACTGGTTTTCTCTTCTTTGGTCAGAATGGCAACCCTGCTCTGGAGGGCTTCCTGAATTGATGCTTGGCTCACAGAGATAACTGACCAGTCTGGCAGTTCTACTTCAGCTGACCTCACACAGTCCATGGTAGCCTCCCCAGTAGCTGGGATTACACGGGTGCTATCCAAAGGCCTCTTGTATACATGAATTCATTTGAAGTCAGTAGAGGTGGTATTATTGTCCCTATTTTAGAGGTTCAGAAACTGAGCTTTGATGAGGTTACACAACAAGTAAGAGGAGGAGCTAGGATTTGGACCAGATCCCTTGATTCCTACTTCAGTGGTCTGTCCATTTCATCATTACTCCTCTCCCCCATGACCAACATAACAATAATTAATGACTATTTAGTAATAAAATAAATAGCTAGGTGGTCCCATAGTGCATAGAGTGCTGGGCCTGGAATCAGGAAGATTTATTTTTTTGAGTTCAAATCTGATCTCAGACACTTACTAGGCCTGTGACTCTAGGCAATTCACTTAACCCTGTTTACCTCAGTTTCCTTATCTGTCAAATGAATTAGAGAAGGAAATGGCAAACCACTCCAATATCTTTGCCCAGAAAACCCCTAATGGGGTCATGAAGAGTTAGACATGACTGAAAAACGACTGAACAAATAAAATAAAACAATAACTTAATAATTGATTATCTTGTTGATGTGGTTGTACTTCGCGTTTCTGAAAGTCTAAAGTACCCAGGGTCTTTCAAGGTTGGAAAGCCTTGAACTTAAGTACTGTTGATGTTCTGAATAATAACAGCCTGGGATCATTGTAATAGCTTAACTAAGAGCCCTTTGGGGAAGGAGGTAGAGGTAGTGAAAGTACCTCTAATGAATAAAGAGTTGACATAAGGAGATTTATAGTGCAAGACTTGGGACCAGAAATGTGGGTAGACTACTTTGCTGACCAATTTGGATCTTTTAGGACCAAGGATGTTATGAAGGATGGCTTTCCCTTAGAAAGGCTTAAGTTAGCATCCTGAATATATACCCTCTGTCTAACTCTCACTAGTTTGTGATTTAATGCTAGTCATAACTCTCTGCTAAGGGTCACTTTTCTGATTGGGTATGTTTTCTGCCTTCCCAACTCTAGTATACATACATACATACGCATATATAAATATAGATATTCCTTGAAGTCACGAATTGAACCTTCTCCTTCTCCCCATTCCTATCTTTATATAATGCAGTATACTATAGTGAAAATGTATATTGAACTTGGAGTCAGAAAACCTGGATTCTAACTTTGGATTTTGTTTCTATTCTGAATGATTCTTTGCGCCTTAGTTTCCTCAGCTGTAAAATGGGCATCATTTTACCCACCTTGCCTTCCTTGCAGGATTATTGTGAGAATCAAAAGAGATAAAAGCTAGAAAAAGAAATGGCTACTCCAGTATCTTTGCTAAGAAAATCCCAAGTGAGGATCGTCTGGAGTTCAGATGATCCCTCCTTATGAGCTTATGGGAGATAGGACAGTGAACAAGGAAGCTGAGTTTTAGTTCTCCACTTTTCCTCTTGTCTTCTAGATCTTCCCTTTCTGAGATGGCAGTACAGGTAGGCTGAAACAAAGTCCTAAGTGACACAAGCTGGAGGTGTGACCAGGAAGTGGGAGCAGCCAGGTTCTTCCCCGCCCACGCTTCCCAAGCAATGCCCCCTCAAGGGCAGATCTGGAGCTGCCCCACTTTTAGACTGACCTAATGTTGGAATATAGGATTTTAGATTGTCTTGCTGTTTTATCTGTAACCCACTGGTTCATTTTAACCATTTCCAAAATATGTCCTGTGTGGCATCATTTACTTTCATCCAATGATGATAGCACTTCACTCTACCCAAAGGTAGAGTGCTTGCATAGAGTTAATATCTATGATTGACTGAATCAAGAAGCCTAGGTCTTCTGTATTTAATTGGGGGTAAAGTGGACCTGCACTTTGTAGTTGACTCCATAAGTACCAAGGGAAGACCTAAGAAACTGATATAAGCTTTACGGGTTGGGGTAGGGGTGGAGATACAAATTATAAATTTCAAATTTTAATATTTCATTTCATCTCTCAGACTAGATTGAAGGATTTTTAAAAAATCACTGCTGAAGTTTTGAAGTCACCATCATATTTGTAGTCACAGATCTACAGCTGAAAGAAACCTCAGAGGTTTATGGCATGGTAGAAAGAGTATTGACTCCTGACTGGGAGGACCTGGGTTAATAACCCTTCTCTGATTACTACAATTTGTGAGATGTGGGGTATGTCGCTTAACATGTCTGGGCCTCAGTTTCCTCATCTGTAGAGTAGAGGAATTGAATCCGATGGCCTCCAAGGTCCCTTCTAGCATGCTAGATCCACTCTACGAGCCGGGATCCTAGTCCAGCATTTTATAGATGAGGAAATTTAGGTCCAGACTAAGTCACAAAAGTAGTGAGTGGGGAAAGTCTGGATTGAACTCAGGTTCTGTGACTCAAAGTCTAGAACTCTTTCCACTTTCAATGTGTTTGCAAGGCTGAGTGACTTTGGAGTCCTTTAATGGCTGGTCCAGCCTACTCTTCTGAACTGGAAAGTCAAGTAAGGTGCCACCTGGTGGTTGACTCATGTATTGCCCACTGAGCTAACACCAAACACTTGGCTAACCAAATAATTGTGGTGTCCCTGTTATGAAAAAGCTCTTTGAAAATTGTAAAACCTTATGTAAATGTAAGGGATTCTTATTTCTTTTGTGTAACCCTAGCCAGCTGCAACAAGGATTCTGAGCTCTAGCCCAGTGATTTCACTGCCATAGCAGAGAATAGGGTCCCCAATGCCAGCCTTAGACTTAGAAGACCCAGACGCACATCTTGACTCTCTCACTTACTTAAGCTATGTGCCCAGGGCAGTTTGTATAATAGGATAAGAATTTTAGATCTAAAAAGGATGTTAACAATCATCTAACCAACTCAAAATTTTACAGATGAGGAAACTGAGTCCCAAAGAAGTTCAGTAATACAGACCATTTTGTGGAATTCCCATAGATTACTGGTTTCAACATGAAGTTGAATTCAACATGAATCCATCATGAAATGAAGAACTTTTAAACTCAACTCAGGAACTCTTAGACACTCAGTTATTACCATACTAATGAAAACCTAGTCACACTAAAATATCAAATCAATAAAAGATTTTATTGGAACAGGAAAAAGAAAATCCTCAACTGATGATCTCTCCAAGAAACAGATTCTTGTTCCTTTCCTCCCCTGAAAGGTTCAAAGGAGAAATTGTCCTTTGTCCAGGTTCCTACCTACAAACTAGAGAACTCTTGGCAGCCCTATCAATGATACTTCTTGGCTATTAGTCCATCTTGGCTCCTGCCACAGCAGACAAACACAGCCTTGTTGTCTCACATTGTTACAGTCAACAGACTGCCTATGAGCCTGTCTGTACCTCCATGCTGGTCCCGTTTTGATGTGCCTTAGCATAGCAGGTATCACTCTTTGGCTCCAGATCTGGTGGCTTCCATGAGTAAACACCCCTTACTATCCCTTCCACTCTGTATGGCTAAATCTTCCTTCCTTCTTCCCTTCTCTCCTTACCATATTGTTGGTATAGTATCCATTCATAGAAACTGAAAGTTTCAGACTCTTGACATTCCACCTCAATCTTGGTGTCTGAAGTCACATGGGAAGTAGATATTAGGTAGAACAACTATGTGCTGGGTGAAATGCATACTGGAAAGTGTTGACTTTGCCTTATCTGGTGCCTGTTATAGACATTTGCCCCAAATGACAAAATAAATAAGGAGTGGATGCAAGACTCAACCCCGGGTCTTCTGACATCAAAATGGCTTCTTCCTCCACTACTTCCTGAAGACTCTCTTTAACCTCATAATACCTCACTTTTCTCATTTGTAAAATGAATAAGTTGGACTGAATTAGGAATTACTAACCTGAAATCTGCAAGCTTGAAATAGCATTTTAATTGAATTGATTTCCTTTGTAACCTTATGTATTTTATTTCATGCATTTAAAAATGTTATTCTGTAGATGGGCCCAATAAGACTATTTCCAAAAGGACTCATGACACAAAAAAGATTAAGGATCCCTAGACTAGATCTCTAAGATCCCTTCTGACTGTGGTGTTCTAGCATTCTATGAAACTAGTAGACAGAGGGCAAGACTTGGAAAGACTGAAGTTCAAACCTGGCCCAGACACTTACTGGTCTTGTGATCCTGGGAAAAACACTTCCTTAGTCTCAGCTTCCCCATATGTAAAATGGGAATAATAATGATAGCACCCACCTTGCAAGGTTGTTATGAGTATCAAATGAGAAAACACGTGTAAAGACCCAGACACAAATCAAATTTTAATGAGGGCAAAAGAAATAAAATTCTGTTACTCTTAGAGGAAACCAAAGCTTAAGATTATTGACAAACTCATAAGACTGAACCCAATTAGTATAAAGCCAGGACTTCAGTTTGCCATGGGTCACTTTTGAAGGGCTTCACATTTTTATGTGTATTGCATACAACATTCTAGCCAAATTGGCTAGAATTGTAACCTAGTCTTGTCTTGACCTCCTCAATCCCTGTCCATTCAAAAGGGCATTTCTATGCTTGGAATGTCCTGCTGCTACAATTCTACAAGGGGATTACTTTTTAGTAGGTTGTAACCTCCTTGAGGGCAGGCATAATCTTATTTATCTTAATATATCTTTTAAGGGACCTCCGAGGTGGCATTTCCTCCACCAAGCCTTGCCTGATTTCTTGCACTGAAACTTATTTCTTCATTCTCAAAATTTTCTTATATCATTTTGTCTGGATCTCCCCTTTGCCTTTAATTGTACCCTTCATTGTATCACAGATATCTCTGTGTATGTCTGATCTCTTCTATTAGTTTTTTGAAATTAGGGATTTTGTCTCATTTCATCTTTGTATGTGGCTAACACAGTGGGTCTTGAATGTAATGGCATTTGATAAATTTTTGTCAAACTGAACAGAATGGCTTCCTAGTTGCAAAGTACTTTCAGTAAGTTTTCTTTTTTTTTTTTCATCCTCCTATCATCCCACTTCTGATTCTTACTACTTGTGAAACCTTGGGCATCTCTTTGGGCCTCATTTTTCTCAACTCTCAAATGAAAAGGTTGGACAAGATGAACTGGGACATCCCTTTCAGCCCTAGATCTATGATCCTATCAACCCCGTGAAATATACAGTATAAGAATTATCACCCCATTCTACAGATGAGAATACTGAGCTCAGAGTGATTTTCTAAGGTTATACAGATAGTGAGCAGGAGAACCAGGGCTCAGAGGGTTCACACTTTGTGATGCCATTTCTTTCCATTATACCACACATGTAGCAGAACCATCAACAACATATCTACTGGGCAATAGATTCCATGGTTTCTTCCTTCCCTCAAATGATGCTGCCAGCCTGTGGTCAGGAAGAACATCCTGGAGCGTTTCTGTTTGCTGGCTTAGTCCTTGCTGTGAAGTGGGCTGTTCCTTTCACAGAGCTCAACATGTGTGAGTGACAGGGTGTGCCCAGATCTCCAAGGGCTTTGATGAAAATGCCTTTGTTGCTAAAGCCCCATAAATACGCAGAACAGAGCTGGGTGTGGTGTTTCCACAGAGCTCCCATGGTTAACCATCATAAAAGACTCAGGTCGTGATGTGGTAGTGAAATGTGGGAAGGAAGGAGTAACAGTCATTTACCAGCCTGGCTCAAACAAGGATGGAATCTCTTGGGTAGTGAATACTGCTCTTTCTTGTTTTGAAATCATGGACGTCTAAAATGCAGAATGACAGACCCTGCTGGGCCCACGTTTCCTCCCCTCCTCATCATGCACTTGAGGTGATCACCCACCCTGCCCTTTCTAGACAGAAACTAAGTTGTTTTAGGTCTATAGTGGTATTTGGTGATCTTTGTGTTTGATCCAGCATCTTTTCTACCAACTTTTTTTTCTTCTCCCTTAGGGAGAATGTGGACATGCCAGGTTTTGGGTTTTTCTGCCACTTTTTCCTACTCACAGTTGAATTAATTCCATCTCAGGCAGATTCCATCTTCAGGCAAAACCCTCATCTTCCTTCCCTTCTTCCTTCCAACTCTTATGTGGTTACCTTAGGAAAAGGTTTCCCTAAAGTCCTCTCTTTTTCTCTTCATTCATTTTTTTTGTGAGCCAAAAATTAACCACCATCGGCAGATCTAATCCTTAAATATTTAGTGAGGGCTTACTATGGAGTAAGTGCCATGCTAGGATTCATGTGGGCTTGTGATATAATGAAAAGAAAACTTGGCCGGGTGACTGGGGACCCTGTTCAATTCCCAGGTCAATTGCTGATTGTACAAACTATTTAGGTTCTCTGAGTTGTATTTTCCCCATCTGTAAAATGGGGTGAAGTCATACTTACAAAGCACACACTTACAGGGTTGTTTCTTATAGAGGTTGTTTCTTATAGATGTAAAACTAGTGTTACATCTACACATTTTTGACTAAAAAAAAAAAATAATCTATCCACATTTGCCCAGAGGGATGTCTTCTCTGGCCAATGGCTTTCCAGTGTCCACCTTGCCCCCCTCCTTCCTCCTAGTACCCCTTGAACCCAGAGCATGAGTTTGAGTTAGAGTCATGTAAAAGTTCCTGAAGGGTCCCATGTCCCTGCCTGGTCCTTAACCTTTCTTCCCATCCTTACTGCCACCCCATCCCCACTGCCACCCCATCCTCACTGCCACCCCATCCCTGCTGCCACCCCATCCCCAATAACCTTTTCTCCTACTCCTGATCTTCAGGCATATTTACACCCCTGTCTCTCTTCTGAGAAACTCAACCTCAGTTTACCCTATAAAAGTAAGGTAATTGTATTTGGGAAGGGGAAGGGAGTGGACCTACTCTGGGCTAGGTACTGTGCTAGGCACTTTTTATAAATATTTCATTTGAGCCTCACAACAGTGAGATGCTATTATTATTCTCATTTTACAATTGAGGAAATGGAGGCAAACAGAGATTAATGGACTTGCTCTGCCTGAGAATGGATTTAAACTCCAGTCTTTCTCCTTCCAGGCCCTGTGCTCTACCCCATCCCCCACACTGCCTCTTGGCTTCTCCTCAGATCCATCCTGCATTGTTAGCATGGTCTTGGCTGAAGTCATCATATAGGAGGAGACCCAGCTGGAGCACTGTCTAAGCATATCCTTCCTCCCCCTTGGAAGGGAACCAGCCTTCTCTATGCTTCCTAGGGACAGGGGGTGCTGATGTTTGTTTTGAATATCACCATTGGAAAGCAAGTATTTCTCCTGTTTTGATGGCTTGCTTAGCTCCTCTTCATCCTCCTTTTATGTGTGAGGAAACTGAGGAACAAGAAGGCTAGGTGACTAGGTGATACAGGTCCTAAGTGTTAGATGTGGTGTTTGGATCGGGATCCCCTAGGGCCAGTTTTATTTTCACACAAGCTGCGAATGTGTGTCCATCAGTGGCAACTGAAGAAAAGGGGTCTTGGTCCTTAGGCACTTCTCAAGGCTTCCATTGAAGAAGGACAGACTTCTGGTGAGAAGGAATTCAAAATGAGCTCATCTATAGGATCTTCAGGAGTAATTCTGACTATACATTATTTTCATCACATGCACTTTGCTCCATGTTAAGGTTTGACCCCAGTACCTAAGCTCAAAGTGTCACGCACAAAAGTATAAGGCATGGTCCCAAATCTCACAGAGATCAGAATCTAGTTAGCAAGTACTGTGTGAGATACACCGAAGGCTAGACAAGCCAATAATTTCAAACAAAAAAGAAGATATAACAAAGAACCCCTGTCACCTATCTTTAAAGGTCTGGAAAATGCCCATAACCCTCCACTCTGTCCTACACATCTATAATTAAAGCAGAAAAACAAAAGTAGTGTTAGTGCATACAGCCAAAGCATTGGTAGAGGAAGATGCAGAGGGAAAGTTTTGTGGTGGTTCTGAAGTAGACCTATGGACATGGATGGAATAGAGATGAAGAGTTGGACTCTGGACCATGAAGCCCTGGGACCAAGTCTCACCTCTGACACATACTGGCTCTCTGACCCCGAGAAGGTCCATTAACCTCTAGAATTGTAGACAATACTCTAAGAGTGTAAATTGCAGAGAATATGCCAATCTGCATTGGTTCAAGAAATTTTTCCATCCAGGAGTTTCTTGTACCAATTAAACCATAGGTCCAATGCCTATTTGTATTCCTTTCACTAATGTTGCAACAATCAGAGACCCTATGACGGTACCTGGAAGCCAGCCTTGGAAGGAGGAAGACTTACCTTTAACTTATTCTGGCTCTGTGACCATGGGTAAGTCATTTTACTTAAGAGTATTTTTGGAAAATCTCTAAGACTATAAGTCACCCAGAAGTTGCCACTCCACCTAAATGGAAGTAGTTTAGATACTAGTAGTTTCCTATACTAATGAAATCAAAACTCACCCTAAATTTCAACATTATTCTGTTTTTCATTGAAATTCTACATTGGTACAATTCAATTCTAGTAGATAATCAATAGGTTTTTGTAGGCTAGCCTGGGAACGTAACCATACTTAGCACACTCTGAGAGAAAATGCATTCTATTTTCCAAATTTACAAGTGAACTTTTGCAACTAAAGACTTAATGTAGGATCACAGTACAGTGAGATGGCAGAAGCACATTTTATTGGCACCACTTAGAGGTGATAAAGTTAAGACATCAGTTGATTCAAGCTACATTTTCCTTGGTTTCTTCTTGCTATAGTTGAGTTGTTCATTCCTCTCCAACTCTTTGTGACCCCATGGACCATATTCTGCCAGGTCCTTCTGTCCTTTCTCTCGAAGTCTGTCCAAGCTCCTCTTCATTGTTTCCATGATACTATCTATCTGTCTTATCCTCTGCTATCCTCTTTTCCTTTTGCCTTCAGTATTTCTCAAAGTCAGGGGTGTTTTTAATGAGTCCTATATTCTCATTATGTTGCCAAAGTATTTAAGCTTTAGCTTCAGTATTTGACCTTTCAGTGAATAGTATGAATTAATTTTTTTTAAGTATTGACTGATTTGATAGCCTTGCTTTCTAAGGCACTCTCAAAAGTCATCTCCAAGACCACAATTTAAAAGCATCAGTTCTGCAGCACTCTTCTTTCCTTATGGTCCCAACTCTCTCAGCCATACATCACTCCTGGAAAAACCATAGCTTTGGTTATTTGGACCTCTGTTGGTAAGGTGATGTCTCTGTTTCTTGCATTGCTTAGTCATTTTATGAATTGTTTTGTATTTTGTACACAGTAGACACTTAAATGTTTGTTGACTTGAGTCAAGTATTTCTCCTCCTAGGGAGGTCAATTGAACTGACCAGGAGATGGAGTATAGTACTGAGTCAGGGTTTCAAGACTTGTAATTCCAGCTCTGAACTCCTCTCTGACTTCCCCTCTTACCAAATGAATATAAAACCAATGCTAACTAATTAAAGATGTGGGAAATGACAAGAGTGGTAAAACTTCCTAAAAATTTGAAACCATAATAGCCATAAAAAACCTCTTTTTCAGTAAAAATGAAAATTTGGAGGAACACAATTGAAATTCACAGCACACTTCTTTCTGGAGCTCTCTTTACAGACATAAAGTCACTTTTCTAGTTTAGAAACATAAAAATGCATTTTGCTGAAGTTGGGTTGTTCATGAAATTATCACATTTGGTATGTTTGATTTAAAAGCAGAGTTTGTTCAAATATAATTGCAAATGTACTAATTGAATTTACTTAGAAATGTTTTTAATTTTGATTACAAATGGAGTTAGACGTCGCTGAACTTGAAGGAATCTGGTGTCTGTGAGGTTTTTGCTCATTTATGAGAAGTAAGCATTTGAGAACAGAAGTTATTAATTTAATAAAATAAAGAGATTTGGGTACTTAGACTTTGATTCCTTCAAAGTATAAACTTTATAAAGGTGACATTCTCAGGAAAGGAACTGAGATCCCTCACCCCACTAATTTATTAAATATAGTTTTTGGCCACATAAAGCTTTATCTGAACACTATCAGTAGCTTCTCCTTTTTTATTTTACATTTTTATCATCTCTACTGATTTTTGAAAATGGAAATCTTGCTTAAAGTGATAGAAACGCCTTCATCCTTCCACATCTAGTTATTATTATTATTTTTAAAATCATCATGAACATCTGAAGCAGACTAGAAAAAGAGTCCAAGATTGTGCTGAGTAAAGGCCATGATGGGAGTGGGATCTACTTGGCAGGTTTCTTGCTTTCCTTCCTGGCCCAGCATCTGAAAAGGCTCTATGTTCTGCAACATTCAAAAGCCCTTTCCAGCACAGAGTCTTATGTAAAATGCTGGTTTTATAGTCTAGTCAAGTGAGTCAGCATTGCCCTCACCACATAGTAGTCTACCAGTCGTTCTCGGACCCAGGAGATTTGTAATGATATGAGCTTTTTCTTATTTAAATTATTTCTTATGTGAGCTCCCAAAACTTTTCTTTGTTTTCCTCTGATCCCTCTTCTCTTTTATGAGTTTTAAAAAATGCATCACTGACTTGTCTTCCTTCCTTCATTCCTTCTTTCCTTCCTTCCTTCCTTCCTTCCTTCCTTCCTTCCTTCCTTCCTTCCTTCCTTCCTTCCTTCCTTCCTTCCTTCCTTCCTTCCTTCCTTCCTTCCTTCCTTCATTCCTGCTTGCCTGCCTGCCTGCCTGCTTACCTTTGCTGCATCCCACCCTTTCATTCAACCTTCCTTCTTTTCTTCCTCCTTTCTCCCTCCTTTTCTCTCTCCTTTCCTCCCTGACTATTCCCTCTTCTCCTAACCTCAATTCTTTTTGTATTAATAAGTAGAGATACCTCTAGAGTCTCAAAACCAGCTGATTTTTTATCTTGGCTATTTGATAATTCATTTCTGTCGACATTTCACTATTTGATTCTTATATAATGTTTGTTAAAGAAATTGACGTTAGGGAACTCAGCAGTGGCATCCAGAATCCCAGGCTGCCTTTCCAGGGAACTTTTAAGATCTGCAGTTATTGTTTCTCTAACAGCTTTTTTTTTTTGTAGTCAAAATTCAAACATACCTACTCAGGTGTGACCAAACTTTTCAATCCTGTTACTTTTGTGTTTTCTTCTTGCTACATCTTGAAGCCAGTAGCTACAATATCTACAGCATGAATAGTGTGTGTGCATGCGTGCATGCATGTGTGTGTGTGTGCCCGCGTGCACTTGTGTTTGTATTTAAACCAGATGGTGATTTTTTCTTATAGTAGGAAACTGAAGGAGACTTCCTTTTCCAAATGTAGGTAAGCCACTGTTCAGCAACACAGAGTATAGAAAGTCATCTGGGGCACTAAGAGTTTAAATGACCTGCCCAGATATGTTAGTGGTAGGACTTGAATCAAGGTCATCCTGACCCTGAGCCTTACACCCTCCTTACCTGGATAGTTATGCTTGTTTTAATCAGTCAATGAGCATCTTGGTGCTAGGATAGACACAAAGTTTAGGTAGGACATAGTAATAGTACCTGCCCTCACGGAACTTAACTCACATAGCTATAAAACACAATTTATCATGTTTTGTATGTTAAAGAGGGGGCAAAATGAAGTTCTGTGTGAGGTCCAGGGGGGGAGGTCACTCTTGACAAGTAGGACTTCATGGTTTTGATCCAATATTATAACATTCTAAAGAAATAGATTTCTTATTCGATAACATGGGTTGTCAAAATCTTTTAAGTAATAGGTAGATAATTCTTCATTTCAATCCTCAGTACTGATTTATTTTTCTTGGCATCACCAGGTGGGAAAGTTAGTACATCCCTGGCTTGCTTCAATAGTCTACTTTCTGCAATAAACTTTTTCCAGTTCCCCCTTAATACTAATAACTTCCCTTTGTGATTATCTCCAATATGTCACATCATATCATATATAATGTATGTATGTATCTACGTCTTGTTTGTACATAGTTGTTTGCATGTTGTCTTTCCCCCATTAAATTGTGAGTTCCTTAAAGGTAGGAACTATCTTTTGCCTTTCTTTGTAACCCTATCACTTAGCATGGTGCCTATTGACTTGACTTTTCAGAATTAGATGTTTTCCAATTTTGATGTTCTGTGGTGCATCTGTCCTTTCCTATTTCTTTGTATCTCTTTCTCTGTCTCCTCTGCCTCTCCTGCCCCCACATCGTCCTTTGCATAAAAGAGATGGTCATTGAATTTCTGTTGCATTGCAACGAATTGCTTCTGTTCAAAATATACACACACATGAATTGGGTTAAAATGTTTTCACATAATTGGTGATGCCTCCTCTCTGAAGGTTGGTCTGTCCATTTTTCAGATGGCAAGGCTCAATTGATTCTCTCTCATTCCCAGTTCTATTCCAACTTTGAAAGAGACTTTTTCAGAGACTTGGACAAATGGTTTAAAGACTTCCTGCCCATATGCATTTTTCAATTATTGACAATTGTGTTCCAGAAGAATATGTTGTTTTTATGAGGTCAATATTTTCCTGATCTTCAGATATCATGTCTACCAAACAAGATCCAGATACTGTTTTTAAAATAAATCTACAGTTGCTTGCATTACTTGACTGCTTGAGTTGGGTAATCTTTTGGGAAGATGATGCTATTTCAGACATAGCTGTAGAAGGACTTTGCATGGAGAAGGATGAAAAAATTGACCTAGATTTTCTTTTTCCATGAACCTTCTTGCTTTCATATCTATGAAGGATTTTTCTCAGTGCCATAAGATGTACTTCTTGCATAGTAGCATGGGTTGCATATATACTATAATTTATGGCATGCACATATTTTAGTTATTAATAATTTCTCCTTAGTTTTTATTAGCAGTAAACAATTTTCTAGTCCCAAAGACTCACCCTCTTTATTGCTGAAGTTTGATTAGATGATCTCATCACAAAACCTTGGATTAACAGAAATTCATTCAAGATTTACATAGTTTAGGAACATATGGGAATGAAGCAAAAATGTACTTTGGTATTCTAAATTCCAATAAATAAAAGTTTTCTTTCTTTGTATATTGTTTCATCTCCTTTGTGGACTTCAAGTTAACTAATCCAGGAACCAAGTCCCAGCTTTGTTCCAATACCAAAACTTTTAGGCTCTTAATTCTGTTAAGTTTACTTATTGAGCAGGCAGGAAAGTCATTTCCTTCTTTCTGACCGCTACAGAATTGGATAAAACTGTCAAGGAGTATTGCACTTTTAGTCCTTAAATATTTAAGATTCTGATCAGGGAAAGGAGGCAGAAGAAGTGGACAGAGTGGTAGAAAAAGAATACTGAGTCATGGAAGCCCCCCTCCCCCAAAAAAAGAGATGATAGAAAATGTCAGATGTTGCAGAAAGGTCAGTCAAGGGAGATGAGAACTGAAGGAAGGCCATTGGTTGAATGATAAAGAAGACATTGGGCTCTTATTAGACTCCCTGAACCTTGACAATTTCAGTAGATTGGTGGGAAGTGAAGCGATGAGAATGAAGGCCATATTACAAAGTATTAAGAGGTAAGTGAATGAAGCTCATGTGGAGACAGTAAATACAGATTACACTTAAGGGCTCAATGAATATTTATTGAATTGAAAACTCATAGTATCCCCTGGAGACAGACATTGCTCCTACTTTTTTATTTTATTTATTTTACACTACTTGTTGTTAATATATAGGAGTTATAATTATAGCTCTGGTACAATGGATATTTTTCTACATAAATCCTTTAATCTCATCATTTTTAGAAAGGAGTTTGAGGGGATAAATGTTGAATAGCAGTAGATGAATGAATTATCTCATATTTTATTTCTTCATTCTAAAAATCCTATAATCAAAATTTAGATACTCAGGATGGTGGCCATAGAGACCCAAAGAAAAATGGTTTTCAATTTTTCCCCCTCAGGCCTTCACATCTCAAGGCAGGGCTTCTCCCCTTTCTCAAATAATCTTTGTACATATATATGTACAATTCCATTAGACTGTAAGCTCCTTGAGAGCAAGGAGTGTCTTTTGCCTTTTTTTGCTTGCCTAGCACTTAGTATGGTGCCTGACACACAGCAGACAATAAATGTTTATTGATGGATGGACATCCTATCCCTCTATTAGAGGACAACATATACTTTATTTTTGATTCCCAAGTCTAGTACAATGTTAGACTCATATTGACTATGTAACTGATTGGAATTGTAATAACTGATTTAAAATGACTATTATATGCATCTAGAATACCTAGATATAAACTAAGGTGCCATTTTAATTACTTTCAATATCCAATGTCTGTAAGACCTATCCTGTTTTCTTTTTTAAAAAGTTTTATGAAAACTTGACCTGGAGACCTTAAGTCATCTAATTGATATTCTCCCCTAGGGCAGCCTACAAATACTGTTTCCACCTCTCTAGATTGATCTGTGCCATTTCTAGAAAGATTGTGATCATACCACCATACTGAATTCAATATGACCTCACTAGTTTTTTTCATTCTTTGAAGTTCCAGAGGGCAAACTAGGACCAATGGATGGAATCCTAGGAAGGATGGTTCTTGCTACATCAACACAAAACTTTCTAATAATCAGAGCTATCCAATAATAGGATAGAATACCTTGAAAAGTAGTGAGATTCCCATCACTAGAAGTTGAACCATAGGTGTTAGAGACGTAAGAGCCCAAGAAGCCTTAAAATCAAACACCATCATTTTACATAAGAAGAAACTGAGGCACAAAATGTTAAGTGAATTATCCAGGACAACGTACCTAGTAAACTTCTGAAGCAGGATTGGAACCCTGGTTATCCAGATTCCAAGTTGACTGTCCTACCCAGAACACCACTCAGCAAGCAGCAGGATAACCACTTTTTTGAGATACTATAGAAGGGACTAATCTTGTTAGAGAAAAGTTGGTCCTTTGTGTACTGGCTGCATAATAAAGATGTATAATGTAGTGCTGGAAGGAAGGTGAAGATTATTTATTATTTTTAATACTTCTTTAGACCATGAGTTTTTAGACTGTGAAACCTATGGACCCCTTCTCAGAAGAATATTTGTTGCCTTTATTCATAATGAAAGGAAATGTTACATTTCAGTTAGAGATTAATGGAAATCGAGTTCTACTTTTTCCCCATCCAAGTTCATGGACCCCCTAAAACCTCTGGCTTCTACACTGCTTTCTTTTGTATTCAACTCAGTTTCTTTTTAGTGGACCTATGGACTTGTGCTAATTTACATGGTACCTGCTATAGTCATTTTGAGGATCCTGGAAAAGGAGATAAATGAAAACACATCTATTAAGTGCCTCCTATGTGCCAGGTACTGTGCGAAGTGCCAAGGATACAAAGTAGATTCCTCGATCAGTTGTTTTGGTTTGGTCTGTCAGACTGTTGGAACCGATTCCTTTGTGAAACCCAGCCTGGAAACCCTAGAGAGAAAGACTCAGTGTTTAATGTAGAGTCAACACTGAACTTAGGTATGCTGGGGGTTGGGGGAGATGGCTGGGGGGATGAGGTCATATGTTGAGAATGGAAAGAATGTCAGTACTTCAGTGATGAGACTTAAACCCACATTCCCAGGCTCTGGACAAGCAGGCATTCTAATTCAAATGGAATAGCACCTTCCATAGTACTGCCAGTGAGCATAGCCCCATTGATATCCGGGCCTTTTCATCCTTGAGACACTTGAATAGGACATTCAAGGAAGTTGGGAGCTAAAAACCACAATGTGTTGGTCCACGAAGGAATTCTGTCTCAACCAAGTGATATTTCTATCTTGATTCCAACTAGGGCGAGATCATAGGAAGAATATCAGAGCTGAAAGGACTTTACAGATCACCTAGGCCCAATCTTTTATGAGTAAAACATGGCCCAGAGAAGGGAAAAGACTTGCTCAGGGTCACACAGTAACTAGAAAAGCCAGGACTTGTGTCCTTATCATCCGATAGCAAACCCAGTGTTCTGACTACTCTATCATACTCCCCGTAGGAATGTAGACTTTCTCTGCCCAGTGTTGTGTCCATGCAGTACAGTCTGCTAGGAACATGATTTAGAGGCTGCTGGGAAACTATAAAGCTTCTTTATGGGGCAGAGGCCATGGGAGCTTCATCAGTGTTTATCCTAATTTATATCTGATGAGGAAGAGAAGAATGTAAATAACATAAAACATCATTTCAACATCACATGTGGGGTGGGTTGAGAAATGCAGGGAATACGCCTTCTTAATTCATCTAACATCTGGAAAATACCTACTGCGTGCAAGGCAGTGTGCTAAGGCTCCAGAGGAAAGGTTGTATATCTCCCTAGCCTCTAACGTAGTCACTGGAACATTTGGGGAAGAGAGCAGTTAGGAATTTGGATTTAATTGGTATAGGGAATTCCTTGGGAAGGTAGAGAGCACACAGGATTGAGTCTTGGTCCTGAAATCAGAAAGACCTGAGTTCAAATCTGACCTCTGACACTTACTAGCTGTGTGACCCTGGGCAAGTCACTTAACCCTTTTGGAGTCAGTTTCCTTATCTGTAAAATGACCTGGAAAGGGAATTGGCAAACCACCCCAGTCTCTTTGTCAAAAAAACCCCAAATGGGGTCATGAAGAGTGGGACATGATTGAAATGACTGAACAACAAAGATAGTCCATCTCTCACTTTACATATGAATATAAAATATAATGTAAAGGAAACTGAATGCAAGAGGTCTTAAGGGACTTCCCTACTTACCCAACTAGGAAGCAGCAGTCAGTATTCTGTCTAGGTCATGGGACTCTAAAACCAGTGTTCTTTCCACTGAACCACAACTGAACGAAATGGGATGGAAAGAAGACATTCAAGTGGGAACTATGGTTGGACAGCACCATTCACACTTTCAAAAATACTGATTCAGCACCTACTTTGTGCAAGCTGAGAGATAGAAAGGTCTCAAGGACAGAGTGCTTCTTTCAGAATTAGGATAATTGGGGTTCATGTCCTGCCCCTGACACCTACTGGCTGGGTAATTCTGGGCAAGTCACTTCTAAGTGATTAAACCTTCACAAAGAATGGTCCAGGGACCTCTGGGCCTTTTTAAAAAAAATTTTTATAGTAATACTAAGATATTCTAGTTTCTAAGAGGATAAATATTGGTAGATATGAGCCATGTATCAAAATCTCTCGAGGGAAGTGTCCCTCAATTACTTTTAAGAGTTAAAAGACCCAAAAGGGTGAGAACTGTTGGAGTAGATGACCCTGAATATTTTTGACAGTTCTAAATCCTATGATTCTCCATACATTCAATTCACCAAATATTTATGAAATTCTGACTGTGTTGGTCAGTGCTCTTGGAACCTGTGTCCATTAGACAACAGAATATTGTCCCACCTCGTTCACAATAAAACCAAGATTGAAATGTTGGCTAAGTTCATGCTGTTCTCCATAGAAACGGCTATTTTCTTTTATATTGTACAAGTGTTATTGAAAATTCACTCACCCTGCTGGCTGCTTTGTCTGATCTCATATCCATAGGAAACGGATATATTTTATTTCAATTTCAGAGTGGTTCGAAGAAATCTGCATCATCAACTAAAGAGGAGAGCTGCATGAAGCTAGTCAGTGTTTCAACATCTCTCCTCCAGTCCCTAGAAAGAGCTAATAATCTACTTGTTAAGACAACACAGAAGTCCACAAAAAGCTAGGTCATTCATTCAACAAGTATTTATGAAGCACATAGTTGGTACAGAGCACTATGCTGGGTGCTTGGAGAGGTGCAGTGTTTAGATATGATAAAACCTCTGCCCTCCTGGCACTGACAGTTTATTAAGCATATGAAGTTCAAAAATAGCTAGAACACAGCACATATATTACATGATAAGACCACTAGAAAAGAGATAAAACAATGTGCTGGGAGATCTGAGGATGGGAAATTATAAATAATCAAGCACAACTTAAATCACAGTTCTGGGAGAAATCACAAGAGCCAACGAATGTGATCCTTTGACTCTTTCTACCCACCCAGCAACTCTGCTATTTAATTTTTGCTGGACATTAGTCGACACATCTGTAGGCACATCTGGGATGGTAAGATCATTGCTAAACATGTGTTATCATTGGGTTTGAAATGCCAGAAAAGCACTGCGGGAATGTCCCTGGGAAGAAAAGATTTTATTTACTTTGAAAAATAGAAATAAATGTCTACCTTTAAGTATTTTTTTCTGTTATTTAATCATTGTATTTCCATGTGCTTGAAGCAACAGAGCCTAGAGAAAGAAGTGGTGAATATTATGGCCAATGGGAGTTAACATCCATCCAATATGAATAATTTTTATAACAATAAGTTATTTCTTTACCATTTGGAATATGATGAATACATATCACTTTAATCCTATAAACAACATAATGTAATCTTTTCCTGATAATTTAACAATTTGGCCAGTGCATTAGGGTGTTACTTTGCCTTGGGAATCACTATTATAATGTTTAATTATCGTTGTCAAGTCTGCAAAAGAAAATTCCCATTATTGTAGCTTTCTTCAGTTAGCTGACTTTTAGAAAGAAGTTTTCTATTTCCCATTTTCTTTGATGAATTTGCAAATCCTTGGTAGACATTTTATTAATTCTCAGAGATACCCAAATGAGGTTGTCCAGTAAGAGATGGAGAATAGAGAAAATGAGACAGAAGTTAACTAATCTAACCAAGTTAAACAACTTTTGCAAATCTGTGCTGGAGTAGGGAAGGTACTCTTCAGAACTTCATAAAGTCATAGTAATAATATTAGTACATTAAATAAATAATCAACAAAATACTAGTAATAGTAATGAAGGCTACTAAAATGAAAGCTGAAGGAGAGAATAGGAAAGGATTTGAATATGATCGTTTAAAACTAAACTTTAACATGGGACTTCTTTTTTTTTTAGTCCTTTGTTAGTCTGTGAAAATCGACTTCAGAAATTCACAAACCTTCAGTCCACAGCCTGCAACAAAACATGAATATATACAGATAAGCTCCAGCCCCCACTGCTACTTTGCAGCAGCTAATTTTAGTACTTTGGGACCTTTCAGTTTGTGAAGTCCAGGCAACAATACAGTAATGAACTATAAAAGCTGCATTGTTTCCATTTGACCACCATTTTGCCCAATTATTTTTGGTGTAAACCCCAGTGGAAACAATGCATATTTTGTAATAAAACTCCCACCAGAAATTTTGGCCATATGTCAAGAAGGAAACTTTGGCAGAGACCCCAGCATAAAAATGTGGTATGTGATTCCCACATATATAAAATGAAGAATTAATGTAAAGAATTAGACCAAAAACACATTGTAGAAGACTTAGGGGTTTTCTGCTCCATCCAAAATGGACTAGAAAATGACCACATATTTTTCTGTGTTCCATTAAAGTTGATTCAAACATGGTATATGATACAGCTCATTGAAGTGTAGATCACTTCAAAAGTTACCTTTGGAGAGGACTAGAGGTGGCATCTTGTTATAAAGGTAACTATAATGTTATTCTCATTAAAAGGACATTCTCTGATGAGGAAGACACCAGCAATCATGTCTTCCTTTTAGGAATTTGTGGGCAAGGGAGTTTATAACTGCTGAATGACATTAGAAATAGTGTTATAATGCTTCCCAGAGTAATACCTATATATGGAATACTCCTCTCCAATTAGGAACATTTCAGCCACTCAGATTCTATTACATGATCGAAACATTTCAGCTTCCTTTACGTTTGCAAATTCTTTTGTAGCATTGATGAGAATCAGATTTGCACATGGATTTTTCAAGTTTACAAAAGGACTTTTGCCAAGTTTTCCCCACCAAAAGGGTGCTGGATTGTTGCTTTTTCCCCTCCAGACTTGGCATGGATCTGCACCACTGATGAAGAGATAATTTGGGCTATCAATCTTGAGCTGACAAAGCAGGAATGAAAATAAGAGGCCATCAGACCATAATCTGCCTAGTGAGTGACATGTTTCCTCACAGCAGTTATGTGTAACATAGTAGGGTTTCCTTTTATAATAGGAAACCAAAGGGAAGGAACTCAGAATTGGAGCATGAAGACTGGTTGGAAAATGTTGGCAGCTAACTTCTCTCCCACTCATCATCAATATAATTTCTCCTATGCTATTCTCCACAACACTGCTCCTTCTATCTCACTTGGCCGTTATGAATCTAGCTTGGTCCTTATGGATGAAATAACTTGCCTGCATAAGCCATAGGACAAGGGAAACTTTTTTCCTGACTCCTCACTTCCTCTGGGGCCATTCTGGTATTGCAGGAATGGAAAAAAAATCACTACAATATAGCTCTGTCCACCTCTATCTTTTGTCTGAATGTTTCCAAAGTCCTACTTCCTTACTTCACCCTCCCATTTTCTGTGCTCATCGATCATGTTTTTCTGGTGGGCCGTATGAGCAAGAGAAGAGGAGAACTGAAGCAAGAAAAGAGCAAGTTTGGATTTACTATATTGATTCAAATATAGACCACAGAGTCTCCTCCCAAAACTGTCTTATAAAATTATGGACTATATCCAGCATTCCAGATAGGTTTTGTTTTCCCCTCCTCTGACCTCCTCTGACTAGAGATAGAGCTTGACGAAAGAGAGAATTTGCAATTGGTCCCAATTAGCTTGGAATTTTTCTCCTTTCTCCATCCAAACTTAAGTCTATAAATTTGATACTGAAGGGTGCTCCATCTTACCTTCAGCCTGGGCAGCTCTAAGACCCTTCATACAGCATTTCTATTTCTCACCTCTGTCTTCAACAATTCACAATGTAAATGCCCACCCTCCCTCTTTAGGAGAATCATCTACATATGAATCAAGGGCATCCTCAAAGCAGGGTATTAGTAAGGAACAAGTAGGCTTTCACAACATTACTTCTGAACGGATCCCATTGTTCCCACCTCACAATTAAAAGATATAGAGACTAAGATCATACTATACTATGCTTACTATTTGTTGAACCCACGGAAAGAAAGTATTTGATTTAGTAGAACAAAGTGCCACTTACGTGCTTTTCTATGTCAATGTGTTTCCCTACTATAACATTTATGTAATGCTCTAATATATATTTTTAAATATTTTAATATTAAATAATGCTTTAAATTTATACATTGCTTTACAAAGAACTTTACATATATTACTTGAAAGGTGCTATTATTACCCCCATTTTACAGATGAGTAAAACTAAAGCAGAAAAATTAAGTGATTTCCCCAGAGTTGCACTACTAGTAAGTATCTAAGTCAAGATTTGAACTTAGGTCTTCCTGGCTCTGAGTCCCAAGTTTTATCTCCTATGTTACCTTGAAACCATCTGAGTGTCATTTTAATATGTAACATTAGAAATAACCCCTGTTTAATGGTCAACATCAGGTGAGGTATAATACAGGGAAATATCTATTCACCAAAAGGGAAGGAGGGAATAAGCTTCAATTAAGTGCCTACTGTATGCCAGGCACTGTGCCTAACACTTTACAAATATTATATCATTTAATCCTCACCACAACCCTGAGAGGTAGGGGCTGTAATAATCCCAATTTTACAGTTGAGGAAACTGAGGCAAATAGAGATTAAGAATCTTGCCCAGTTATACAGATAATAAGTATCTAAAGACACATTTAAACTCAGGTCTTCCTGACTCTCAGCTTGATGAGAGTTCCATTGCACCATCTCACTGCCTCAGTTTGCCACTGTGATGAAGGTCATCTGGAGCAGATTCTAGGGCAGCAAGCAGCACGATACAGTGGAAAAAGCATTAACTCTGGAGTCAGAAGACTTGGGCTCGAGCCTGCTTCTGCTATTTACTACCTGTATGACCTTGCGTAGGCCACTTAACCTGGAAGTTGGATTAGATAGTCTCTTCTAGTTCTAAATCTGTGATAATGGAGGGATTCCCTGTGGGTGGTATGGTCTTCCTCCTGCATCAAATCACAGGACGCAGCAGAGCATCTAGGTAGAGGTCAATAATTATGCAAAGTAATTGTCCATGCCCAGAGGAAAGGTCAAGTATTCTACACCCCAGATTTCAGCACATATTTGGATGGACACTCCATTGAACTTGATCAACAGGATGCCTGTTTCTGATAGATGTTACAGATGGACCATGAGACAGGTCCATAGTGGAAATGAGGAGGAAGAAGAGGAGAGCAGGCTGGATTGCTTTGGGGAAATCATCCTGCTTTTATTTTTCTAATGGACTCCAAGCTTCCTGTGGAAGCAAAGGACTCCCTTTTTCAATACTATTATTTTACAGATTTTCCTAAATGGAAAAAAAATCCCATTGCCTCTGAAGAACTAAAGATGAACATTATGCAGAAAATTATAGACAGACTCAGAGGGAGGAAAGGAGATAGGGAGGAGGAGGGGGGAGAGAGGGAGACAGACAGACAGACAGAGAGCATGAGCGAGCATAAGTGCTGGCTGTATCCCCCAAGCAACAAGGAACTCCAAGGATGAATTCTGATGAAATGCAGAACATCATCAAGGAATTATGTAGCAGAAAGTGAAGATGAGCTGACCATGGAGCAAGAGCAAAGAATGTTAGGGGACAAGCCACAGTGCTCCATGGTGCCCGTGTAACGTGAGGAAGTGAGGAAGTCCTCCCACACATTGGGAAGACCCCCTATCAAATTCTGGGGAGAATATTAACAAGAGTCATGCAGGATGAGTATGATGAGGACTTGTAGTGTGGGGAGGGAACTCTTGAAGTGATGAAGTCACCAGTCTGTTTAAGTATTGAGTAATGGCAATTTTGTGTATTTATTTTTTAGAGTGTGTTATATGTGTGTACATATATATATTTACATATATGCATGTTGTAGATATATGCCTATATGTATGTGTATAGCTGATTGGTTGTTGGCCTTAGTTCTCAGAGAGAGGACCAAAATGTCATCACTATGTTGGGGTCAAGGTACAGTGTGTCCAACTGTGGCCGATCAGACCAATATGAGTTCAAAAGGCTCTCCCACAAGTTGGGCACAAATAGTCCATATGAACATTTGGAGTGGAGATGGCTCTTAATCTGAACATCTCATGTTTCTTTAGAGCTACTGCAGTTTTCGTTGAATGTAGCAAAGCTACTGCTTCATTCATAGAGCACAGCACTTTTTCTGATGTGGGCATGCCATGCTGGGTGGTCTTTTACCAACGTCTCCTATGTCATGCAAGTCATTCCAAAGTTCTTCAGAGGGACCATGAGAGTGTCCTTGTGTTGCTTCCTCTTATATCTATGTGAGTGCTTGCCTTGTGTGAGTTCCCTGTAAAATAGTCTTTTAGGCTAGTGCACATTGGGCATTTGAACAACATGGCCAGCTGAAGCAGAGTATGAATGCTTGGTAGTTCAGCTCAAGAAAGGAATCCATGTCTGGTACCATATCCTACCAGGTGATTTTCAGAATCTTCCTAAGACATTTCATATGGATGTGATTCAGCATCTTGGCATTGTGCTGGTAGACTGGCCAGGTTTCCTAGGCATACAACAATGACATCAAGCTCAGATTCAACCTAGCTCTGACTCTTGTCTAGCAGAGATTCTATCTGGCCCTCTTGTCGATACAAGCCTCACAAATGGTGAGGCTCCTTAAGAGTCAACCCAATATGGAGAACCTTTAATAAACTTTGTTTTACTTTGGCTGGAAAGAAAAAACAATGAGGTCAGCACAAGGGCTCTGAAGACCTTCCGTTTGGTAGGCAGTCTGATAGCTCTTCTGTCTCACACTTTCCTTCAGTGCCTCCCAAACACTGAGTGAGCTCTGGCAATAGCCATTGCATGTCATAAATCCTGGGTGCTTGCTAAATATTTCTAATTGAATTGAATTAAATTGAATTACTATATGTCCTTGTGATCGCTCTTATTATTTTTTATTTTTCTACTTTTTAAAGAAGGGAAGCTCCAAACTGACCTACCTCCTAGGGCTAATATGGGGAATGACTAATTCAAGGCTGTCCAGCATTTCAAAAATACAAAGCCCCCCTTAAGAGCATACTGACATTGATTTACTGCTGGCATTTTTATGGAGACTTTTCCCTGAGAAGCTCAAAGCACTTCACAGGATTGGTGCTGCCCCTGGCAGATTTCATAAGAAGTAATACCCATGGGTTGACAACCATTCCCATGTGTGGCTTTATATATTATCAGTAGGGTATTTTTACATAATTTTGAATGAAAATATTTTTAAGAACTTTAGCCCACAGTCCCTTTGAATTTCCCAGACTATGTTCCTTTGTTTCCTATCATTTTCTCAATTGCTCATGTGATTTATGTCCCCGGCCTTACCACCCCCTTTCTTTCTCTAAACCAAGACAATGAAGTAAGTATGAATGGAAGAGTCAGGTTCTTATTCTCACTGGTTAGACTGACTTAAGCTTCTCAAGACCGGGGCAGTATTAGAGAAGCCTTAACTGCTACTAAAGATCTACAATATTATGCAAAATTTACATACTGTAAAAAAAAATTGTGAACACTAAAATTAGGAGCTAATAATTCTTTTCTTGTGGATTTTGACCTGGAATTAAAACAACGCATTTATAATATAATAATAACTCATACTTTTCTCACAACAATCTTGTGAGTCAGTCAATGGAAATATTATTATTCTCATTGTATACATGACGGAAACTAAGTCTTAAAAGTGAAATGACTCACCCAAGGTGACATATCTAGTTTCAAAGCTATGATTTGAAAGTAGGTTTTCTTCACCTATAAATCCAGTGCTCTTTTCTTTTCTTTTTTTGCCATAACCTGGTGCCTCTTATAATGGAAGAGGCTTATATTGTCCGATGAGGTTTGGGATTATGTTACCAACAAGTTTATATTCCTAGGAATGTCTCCAATATCAGATATGTCTAAAGTGAGGGTCTCCACTAAGACTAGTTCAAATTTAAATGAGGTATCATTCTGTGGCTGCTGACAATATGGCAGCATCTGGTGGCAACTGTCGTCAACTTCTCCATAGTTTTTGTCTGATGTCTCTCCAACTAGGTGCACCTACATTTCCTCGCTTAACCTTTGTAGTTGTGTTTATGATGAACATCAGTAGGAAGGAATCTGATTCTAGTTTTCCTGTAAAATGCTTTTCTTCCAATTAAAGAGCCACATTAGAGATATATTTATTGTCTGTTGTCTGTTGATCAAGCTCATGTATTCTCTACCAACAGCGAACAGCATGTTTTATTATATGCAATATAAATATTTCCCACTCAACTCTGGAACCACATTGCTACTTGGATTCAATGTGAAGATAGAATCTGGCTTGTGGTTATCTGCTGAGTTTTCTATCAATTGACCAGGTAAAAACCATAAATTGACTAGCAAAGTATTTAATTATGACAAAATAGTAAATAATAGAAGAAATCAAGCAATAAAATCATTCTGAGAGCTCCTCTTTAAAAATTTCCTACAGTCTCATGAACTAGTGGGAAAGGGAGAAATTCTCCAGAAAACTCACACTGGAATGAGGGAGAGCTTCAGTGTCATCTTCTGTTGAGAAATGATTAGAAAACTCCTCCTGTCGAAGCTAGTATACCTCCACCTCCCACACCTCTTTGACCTGGTCCAGAGATGCTGTTCTGAGGCATTGTGGATGCCTTACTTGTAAACTACTGCAGCTCGGTCCTATGCAACAGCTTTATCCCATTCGGTAGCATTCTGCAACTAATCTTTGGGCTTCTTTGTGGCCATCCACCAAGGATCTGCCCCAATGTGGCTCTTTAGAGTGAGGACCCTCACCCCTACCAGATCATCTCATCATGAAACACTCCCATTGCTTCCTTCCCATAAGAGCACAAAAGGGATTATGGGATTTCCAGACTTGAGCCTTTCCACAGAAAGTTACCAGCTCTTATTTAAGTGAATTAGGGCTGGGACTACTGAATATAATTCTCCTGCTTCTCACATTAGGGTATGACCAATGCTTCTTCCTACGATCCCAACCTGAGTGCCTCTTGCTGAGCCTAAGGTAGGAGGTGGTCAAACAAATCTACCCTTTTAAAAAATATTGCCCTGTAAGTCTCCAGGTGTCTAGTGCTTGGTTATAAAATTTGTCTTGAAAGATCATTAAATCTGAAGGAAACATTAGGATCATTGTAAGAGAGGGCCATACATTCCTTGCCTCTACCAGTAGCTTCATGGAAAGGTTTATTTTCCTTATTGATGTAATTGTATCAAGCTAAGTCTTAGAGGGAAATTGCTGTGGGGCTCTCAAAAGAGGCAACAGTGTGGCATGATGGATGGAATGTTTAACCCACAGTCAGAAGAAGAATTCAAATCTCATTTCTGCCATTTATTGGTTGTGTGATCCTGGGCATGGCATTCCACCACTTTCAAATTCTGTTTCCAGATCTGGAAAATGGGGGACAATGGTAGCACCTACCACAGAATTGTTTGGAGGAGAAAATAGGATAATAAGCGTGAAATGCTTTCTAAACCTTAAAGTGCCAGATAAATGCAAACTCTAATTATGTTGTTTTTTTCAATTCTAGAAAAATAAAGTTCATTATAGGGTATATTGTCAAAATATGGACAAAGCACATCTCTAATGTAGAAGATGCTAAAGCAAACATCTGTAACATTTACTTATCCCAAACAGACTGGGCACAAACACACACACACACACACAGACACACACAGACACACACACACACACACACACACATACACACACACATTCTCTGCTTGATTCTAAAAAAGGAATTGAAGCAGCTTGTAAAATTAAGCACAGTGATAATAGCTCACATTTTTATAATTCTTTATGAAGAGTTTTTCTTGTCCTGAGAGCTAGATTGTAAGAACTAGGTAAACACCAGAAATAGAATGCTGGACCTGGAGTCAGGAAGACTTTTGTCACCATAGGCAAGTCACTTAAATTTTTTACATACTGCAGGTTCCTTAGACACAAAATGGGAATATTAATACCCATAGTACCTTTCTTAAAGGATTGATTAAAAGGCTCAAAAAAAATGACATATGTAAAGTGCTTTGCAAACTTTAGAGTACTCATGTAAATGTTAGGAATTATCATTTTAATTTTATAAACTCATATTTTACATATAAGAAAAGTCAAAATTTGAAACCAGAACTTTTGATGATTCTTGACTCTTGAGTCCAGGATTGCTTCCACTACACCAGACTATTCTTCTAAACGGGCCAATGAAACATCAAAACTAGAACAAAATCTAGTTAAAAACACAGAGAAATAGATGTTAAAATAGATCTTACTGGGCACTTGGGATGAGATAGTTACTAGAGCGAAGCACTGAAATTAGACTGTATTTTCTTGTAGCTAAGACTATAAGGAAAACTCTGTGCTTTGAAGTTCTCATTGTCTAATAAAAGAAAGTCCACATACTCATCAAGGGAAATGCACTTTTTCCTGGGACAGAATTCAAAGAGGAATTAACTCTGTGGGTTCTGATATAAGGAACACTGGCTAATGTAATGGGTGGTGTCTTCAATACATTTACAAATGAAACAGGAACAGTGTCTCAATGATTATATCTTATATGGTCATTTATAACAGCTGAATCCCCAGTGGGGTAAAACTCCTTAATGCTCATGAATCCTAAATCTCTTCCAATGACCCTCTGAGTGTATTACTAAAGTAATGGTAGAGATAAAATATAAAGGAGAAAGAACCCCAGAAAAAGCATAAGTGTGTAATTTTAAGTTCATACATTATAGGTTTAGTCATATATCTTTCAAGTGAAAATTACAAAGGACCGTGGTCCACATCATTCCCTCAACATGCAACACAGTCAGTCACACCAAACTCCCCACATCCATTTATGGAAATTCTATCCATCATTCAAGAACCAGCTTAAATCCTGTCTCCTCAACGATCTTTCCCTCATCACCACAACTCATTCATTTTTCCATTCTCTTAACTCCTGTGTCACTTTTCTCTACTAGTTCACTTGGTCCTTATTCACTGCCTTGTATCAATGATTTTTTATTTATTTATTTTTTACTATGAATGAAACAAAGCCAACATTTAAGAACAATTCCATATAAAAGAATAAAAAAGGGAATTACACATAAACAGAAAGTTTATTACATACAGACTTTTTAAGTGAACAAAAACATGGTATTAATAAAATTATCCAACTTGTCTGTGTTCCCTTCTGAACTTCCTCCTCTTTTCGTTGATGCTTTTTCCCTTCCCTACTACTTTTGTGTAAGTAAGCGTGTGTGTGTGTGTGTGTGTGTGTGTGATGATCACTAACTACCAACTCTCTTATATAGCTTCTTTCCTCATCCAAACTTTCCCTTCTAAGAAACAAGCATGGCCAGTCCTAACACATAGTATTGGTTATGTCTGAAAATGTGTGTTTCATTCTGCACCTCTCTATCAAGAGATGGAACTCATGTTTCATCATGTTTATGTGAAATTTTGATTGAATATTGCATTGATCAGAGTTCTTAAGTATATCAAAGTTGTTTTCCTCTTTATTTTTTGTAGTTGTGTATATCATTCTCTTTTGTTCAATTCATTCTACATCATAAAAGTATTTTTAAGTATTCTCTGGATCTGACCTTTTTCATCTTATATTATGATTTGCTAATATTTCATTTCACATACCATAATTAGTTCAACCAGTCATTACTCTGGCTGATGGGCACCCACTTAGATTCTAGTTTTTTGCTACAATAGAAAGTGCCACCATATATATTTTTGTGGATATGGGCCTTTTCCCCTCTATCTTTTAATCTCTTTGGGATAAAAGCCTGGTAATGATATTGCTGAGTCTAAATGTATGCACAATTTGGTGATCTGGAGGGTATAGCTCCAAATTGCTTTTCAAAATGGAAAGCAAATGGTTGGCTTAGTTCACAGCTCCATCAACATTGTATCGACATGTCTGGTTTCCCATATTTCTTCCAGTAATTGTTATTTTCCTTTAGTCATCTTAGCCAATTTGACATGTGATGTAGATTTTATATTTTAAAAATGTGCATTTCTCTTATTATTAGTGATCTGGAATGTTGTTTTCATATGGTTGTTTGATGGCTTGCATCTCTTCTTTTGAAAACTAACCTGTTCCTGTGAACAACAGTCATCTTTTCACAATTCTAGTCACATGTCATTGAATTTTGAGCAGAAATTAATCTTTATTTTTAAATCTCTTATTTCGCAGGTAGGGAAACCAAGGCTCAGTCACGGAAAGGGATATACCTCAAATCAGGAGTTTATGTATAAAATTAATTGTAAACTCCCCAACAGGAGCAATGGAATCTTGTTAATTTTTGTATCTACCACCGTATGTAGCATAGTGCCTCAGACTGTAGCTGTTTATAAAAATTCATGCAGTCAACAGTTGTAACTAAATAGTATGAACACTGTGTCTCCATAGGTCCTACAGAGAAGAAGCCATGAACTTAAGAGAAAAGCTAACTCACTCTGATTCTATTATAGGAACAGTATAACACAAAAGAAAGACATAAAATGCTCCAAATCACTATTAATCAGAGAAATGCAAAATAAAGCAATTTGGAATTATTCACAAAAGATTATCAAGCAGTTCATGACCTTTGATCCAATTATTCTACTGCTAGGTCTAAACCCAAAAGAAGTCAACAAAGAGGAAGGCCATGGATTGTGGAATAGTTGAATAAGTTGTGATGTGTGAATGTGGCAGGATGTTATTATGGGGTAAAATATTATTAAAAATGAGGAACTAGATAATTTTCAAAGACATGGAAAGACTTGGTTGAACTGGTATAGAGTCAAATGTGCAGAAACAGAAGAACAACATTTTATGATGTAAATATAATGAAAAAGATCAATTTTGAAGACCTTTAATACACTGAAGAGTAAATTAAGCAAAATCAGGAGAATAATTTATTCATAACAAAACTGTAAAAAACATAATTTTTAAAAATGGAAGAACTATGATTAATCCAATAACCATTCGTGATTCTGGAGGAGTGATGATGAAACATGCTATCCATAACAGAGAGGTGAGGGATTTAGGATACAAAATGAAATATATATATGTTTGTACATATGTTTATTTTGCTTAACTATGCTTAAATGTTATAGGGAATTGGTCTCAACTAAAATCCAACCTTCTATAGGAATTCTTTCCCAACCCCTCTTAATTGTAGTGCCTTTCCTCACTCAGTTGTGTCCCATTTATCCTGTGTATAGCTTACTTTGTATATATTTGCTTGCACCTAGTCTCTACCCTTAGATTGTAAACTCCTTGGGAGCAAGGACTGTGTTTTGCCTTTTTTTGTATCCCTAGCTTTAGCGAATTGCCTGATACTTTGTAGGTGCTTAATAAATGCTTACTGATTGATTATTTTTTTCCCAATGGTGTGGGGAGTTGGAGGAAGAAAATATAAATTTCTGTTTAAAAACATAGAGAAGTGGGAGGTGCTATAGATGTGCAAAGTCATATGCACTTTCTGATTAGGTCCCTATTAGTTTTAATGAATTATTTTATTTTTTATAGAAGACATTTCATAGAGTGGGAGTAACCTGTTTATATTTGTAATGTAAAAAAATCATTGAAACTATAAAAAAAAAGTATACATATACGTAAAAGAAAGGAAAGGCCTAAAAAAAGAAAAAGAAAGAAAGAAAGATAATGGGATAGACTGACCATGCTGGTGTCGCCAGTGTGGTCCATAATTCAGCATGTGCCTCCAGTGTAAGAACATAAAGACCATGCTGTCCATTTTTAAATTTGCTTATTAGCATACACTGTGCTTGGAGTTCCTGTAAGCTGGTATAGTTGCCCAATTAGAAAACCAATTAAAATGCAGTGATCGTATCTTTCAATAGTCAAAAAGGAACTGGGAAAAGCAAGAGAGTTTTATAGCCACCAATTCCAGGAAATCTTACCTGCGACTCTTTAGGTTATCATCTTACTCAGTGATATTTCGTTAGCTAATTGTTATTGAGACAATGGAGGGACAAGTTCCAAAATGGTTAATTATTTAGTCTAATTTAGGTAATAAAAACACTCTATGAATTGAAATATAGTTCATTTTGAAAGGAAATCATCCCTCCCTAGAGGCCATTAAAAGGTTTGGGAAAAATGTGTTCTACTGCTTGTCTCTTTGTTGCAACATTATATGGTGGAAAATACCCTTGATTAAATTTGGTCAGCTCTAAAGACTTCTTGGTTCAGACAAACTAGTGGCTTTATGAGCTAAGAATGACTGGTTCTTTTAACGTCTGAATCAGAGCTCTGAGCTGAGAGTCAAAAGTCAGTGTGGAAAGAGTGCTGAATATGAAATCAGAGGGTCTGTATTTGAATCTTCACTTTGTCACTTATCACTTCCAGTGTGACCTTGTGCCTAAATAACTTCTCTGGGCTTGAGTTATGTCATCTGTAGGACAAAGGGTCTAGATTGAATGACCTGTAAGTTGGCTTAGAGCTCTACATTTGTGATCATATGATGGGGATGAGCTCCAAGTGTGAACCTGATGTTGTTGAGTCCATCCTAAGTATTTTCTCTGTCCACACAGTCACATTGTCACATTGATTGTTTCCTCTGCCTTGATGTATCTTTGATAACGTCATGGTATGAAACCAACACTCACAAGGCAATCAGTCCATAGGAGGGCTTTTACTGGGTATTGGGCTTTTGGAGGTGGCAAAACCTATGCCTGAACTTGAGATAAATGGGAGGAGGAAGCAAATGAAATAGAAAGGAAGGAATAACATATTCTAAATTTCTGGAAAAAAACAGGACAGAATGCTTTTCTTAAAGGAATAAGCAGGAAGCTCCTTATGAGCATGTAACCACAGGTGAGACTAGAAATAAAAATGGACTCACTACCTCAATCCTTATACAAAGACTGGAAGGAACAGGAGAGACTATGGATGAAAGGATCCTCCCTCCCAGCTGCCTGGAGAATGGTAGCTGAGACCCCATCTCCATTTGGGAACTTTGTAGGGTGGGAGTACGGATTGGCAGGGCCACTAGATCTGGAAGCTGGATGAAGGGCACCACCACCACCACCACCACCACTACAGCTGTTTGCTCTGTAGCTCCACCTTGTTTTCACCTCCACTTCTTTAACCCATCTCCCATCTTGCTTTAACAGAGGGACTGGCAGAGGGAGGAGGAGCTTTGGTGGGGCTAAGATTGGGGCTTGACCTCTCACCTACCATTCACTTAGCCTAAAAGGTGGAAAGAGGGGAGACAGATTTCTTTGAAACTCCCTTAACTGCCCTCAAATAACCCTTTTTGGGGAGATTATTTTGCTTTGTGGAGAGAGGAGGTAGTACAGGAGCTCCCACCTGGGAGCTGAAGGGAACCCCTCCCCCATGAGGCTCTCCTTGTCCTAAGAGAACTCCCTTTGGACAAATTCCACCCCCCCCCCACACACACCCTCCAATGCCCCTCCTAGAAAATTCATTTTGATTTAAAAAAAAATCTACTTCTTAGCAAAAAAATAGAAAAATCAGATAGTGACAGTTCGACAGACTGTAGGTGGGGGTAGGGGGAGGCATGGGGGAAAGGTTTTTTTCCAAAGAGAAAAAAAAATATTACCTTAAAATACTTTCTAAAACCATAAAAACAAACAAAAGAGATATTTTCCAATATCTAATAGACTGTCTACATTCCCCCGGTGATTTTTTCCTTTCCCTTAAATACATTTCAATCTTCAACTTTTCCCCCATGACCCCTGCTCTGCAGATATTCAGTTGCTTTCTGGGTACAGCATTCCCCAACTATCTCCAGTGGAACCCACCCCTATTCCACTGGCCAGTCTCACTTGGGTTCTTTCACCTCTCTTTCCCCAACACACCTGAGAAATAGGTCACCCCACAAAAGCCATTGTATGTAGGGCTCCATACCTTCCCCGCCACTGAGCCTGTAAGGGGGAAGGGAGGAGGAACTTTTAAAAAATGTAATAACATACTGGCCTTGGCAGCGATAACACAGGCCATGAAGCATCCCTTCTCACCTCTACCCCATGAATGCTCAGTGTCACTGCTCCCACCTCATTGGAGAAAAGAATTTTGAAGAAAGGGGTTGGGATTGAAGTGAGCCTTGTAGTTTTGAATGTGTCTCAACTTAAGTGCTACCCTCTTTCTATGTGATTGCAATGCCTTAGGAAGTTGTACTTCACTGTAAATGACCTTTCTTTCTGATTGTAGCCTCCCTATACCCTCTACTTTAACCCTGTCCTTTGCTCTGTCCTCTGAGGAAGCGTGGCACCTGGTTCAGACTTTTGGAGTTTGTTCTTTTGATTTATGAGGGCTCCAGTTTTCTTTCCAGTACAGGCTGCTTTAGCCACAAACTGCTTTACTCCACTGTTTCCATTTTAAAATAAAAAGAAACTTATACTGACTAAAGAAAAAAATTCTGAGTAGTTGCCAGTTTGGATTCTTGAGATTTACACATAAGAAAATGAAAGTTTCATTTAAACTGAACTTCTACTTCCATATACTCTAACTTATTTCTAAACCTTCTGCAGGCTTTTAAACTCATCATTTCACCCAAACTACTAAATTGTCAATGATATTATAATGGCGAAATCCAATGGCTTCTTCTCCATTCTTATCTTTTTTGATGTCTCTGAAACTTTAGACACTACAAGCAATGTTCTTCTCTTGGATACTCTCTGTTTTTGGGTGTGTGATAAGGATCTTTTCTGTTTCTCGCTCCTACCTGTCTGACATTCCTTACATTGTTCCTTAGTTGTATCTTCAACCAGGCCATGTCTATTGACCATGGATTTTCCCCAAGGCATCCTGGGCTGTCTTCTCTTCTCCTTCTATAGCTTAGTGATCTCATCAGCTTCCACAGATTCAACTGTCATCTCTGTCCAGATGCTTCCCGAATAAATATATCCATCCCTAATCTCTCTCCTGAGCTTCAGCCCTGAATTACTAACTGCCTTCAATGAAAGCAATTCAATTTCCTGCCATGGTGCTGGAATACTGTTCAGGTTTCACAGACATACAACAATGTCAACACAATGGCTCTGTAGACCTTCAATTTTATTGATAGTCTAATACCTCTTCTCTCTCACACTTTTCTTCGCAGACTCCCAAACACTGAGCTAGCTCTGGTAATGTACACTGGAAAGTGCATTGCCAAGGTAAGTGAACTTATCCACAGTATTCAAAATTACTCCATTTCCTGTAATGAATGATTCCATATATGGATGGTGGGGTGCTGGCTGGTGGAGAAGCTATGTTTTCTCAATCCATAACTTGTTGCATCTCAACCTTAGAGGCTCCATTGAGTGCATAATCACCCGTGAATAAAAAGTCACACATCAGCTCTCCCTCCACTTTAATATTGGCTTACAGCCTTTTCAAGTTAAATAATTTACCATCAGTGCAGTAGCTAACCTTGATGCTGTTTTGGTTTTCATTGAAGCCATCTGACAACATTGCTGAAAACGTCATGCTAAAAAGCACCGAGCAAGGACACAGCCCTGTTTCACTTCATTGGTGGCTGGGAAAGCATGAGAGTGTTGCCCATTACCCAGAATCCAGGCAAGCGTGCCATCATGAAACTGATATACAATACTAGTAAATTTCTCTGGGCAACCAAATTTTGCCATGATTTTTCACAAGTCCTCATGACCGACAGTACCAAAGTCCTTGCTCAGGTCAAGGGAAGTGTGTGGAGGTTTCTGTGGAAGAAGGTCACCGGGCAAAATAAGATACTGGACACTGAGGTCCTTTCTTGAGCTGAACTACCAAGCTTTTAATTCCACTGCAACTCTGATGGGCTGGCTACATTGTTCAAATGCCAAACATATGTTTGCCCAAAAGACTATTTTATGGAGAACTCACACAAGACAAGTGCTCATGTGGAGGTCAGAAGAAGCAATACAAGGACACTCTTAAGGTCTCTGTTAAGAACTTTGGAATTGATTATGACACATGGGAGATACTGGCACAGAACTGCTCAGCACATTGTGCCCACATCAAAGAGCTCTGTGCTCTATCAATAAAGCAAAATTACAACAGTTAAAAAAAAGTATGAGATGTGTACATTTAGAGACATCTCCCTCCCAAATCGTTGTATGGACTCTTTGTGCTGGAACTACGGTAAAGCCTTCCAAGCTTGTATTTGTCTGATCAGCCTCAGTTGAACACTCTGTACCTTGAATCAAATATAGGGATGCCATTTTAGTTCTCTTCCAGCATGCCAGAAAACAACTAAGAATTACAAGTGATGAACAATACAGATTGCTCCAGGACCTGAGCTATTATTTGGGATTGGATGCCTGATTACTGCTCGTTTAAAGATGAGATATATGAAATGAATAAGAAGCGTCTCTTCTATTAATTAACTATTTTTTTTGCTTGTGTTCAGAGAGGAATTGTCCAGGTCCTTTTAGTTTGTCTATTTCATAAAGTCAAGCATTCTAGAATACTGAGGTTAAAATCAAAATACAAGTTTGACACTTACTAGCTGTACATAGTGTGAGCAAGAGGCATTAAGCCTCTCTGGGCAAGGTTATGAGCTAGAAATATGCTCATCTTCCATACTACAAATTTCTATGGTCTTAAGGGTACAATAAGCATTCACAATAAAAGCTGCTTTCTCTGGTCACTCTTAAGGGAAGGATAAATCAACTTACTCTTGACAGCTTAGCTCCTTTTCACCACATGCTGGTCAAACAAAAGATAATCATGTATAACTAATAAATTTTTTTCATTAAAGTTAGCAATAAACAGAAATTAGGGAAATTATATGGATTAAAATAGGAGACAGAATATACCAAAGCAAATGAACTCTTTAACAGGGAGTGAGATAGCATCTCAAATCAGCCAAGGATGGAGAAAAGCAGTTGCACTGTAGGAAGTCCACTGTTAACAGGGTTTAGGGTTGGGAATCAAAGGACATATTTCAGGTGGGCTTCTCCTTGTGACTATGCCTCTAGGCAGATGAGAGAATCTAGTTTTCAAAGATTCACACTCACTTCTGTCAGCTGCCTCCCTTAACCTCTATCTAGTCTCTCCAAAGTCTCAGCCTTATGCAAGTATGTGTGTTCATCCTTCGTTGCCAAAGAAAACCATGCCATCAGAGAAATGATGACATGACTTGCACTTGACTTTGTTTTGAGTGAGGGAGGGCTGTTCAGGTCACCAGCCTCACTTCTCCTCCAGAGCCATCTGAATCCAGTGACCAGATATTCATCAGGATGACTGGAGATGACCCAGGATGAGACAATTGGGGTTAAGTGACTTGCCCAAGGTCACACAGCTAGTGAGTGTCAAGTGTCTGAGGTGAGATTTGAACTCAGGTCCTGCTGACTCCTGCACTGGTGCTCTACCCACTGCACCACCTAGCTGCCCCAGTGCAGGTATGTAGTATCACAAGCTCAGAGGTATCTCAGGAATCTTGTTCTTTTCATACTTGGCACATAATGACAAATGGTCCCTCAAGAAATTGTCCCAGGCTTGGTTAGGAAGAGGAGATTACAAGTTCATAAGATCATATGTTTATGTTTGGAAGGGGTTTTAGAGACCATCAGAAAGAGAGAATCACAGAATTTTGAGAGTTTAAGGGAGCAGAGTGGCCATCTAGTTTAACCCATATGTGAAGGACTATAGCATGTCTGAAAAACTGTCTAATAGGATCATTTTAGCCAGCCAACACACATTTATTAAGGGCTTGCTATGTGTGAGATACTCTCCTAAGTGCCAGAGATACAAGGAAAGGCAAAGACAGTTTTTGATCTCAAGGAGGTTATGTCCTAATGGAGGAAACCACACATAAACTACTCTGTATATACGAGAGATATCTATATCAATATCTATGTGGATATCAATATATGATATATAAGATATCAAGATGTCTTGTGTATAATCTATATATATTACATACATTCATGGTTATTTGCATGTTGTGTATATGTATATATACACACAAACACACACATGTATATATGTATATGATCTCAGAGAGAAGGTACTAGAAGGGCAGAAGTCAGGGTGAGAATGGTAGAGAGCTCTTGCAGACGTCAGGGTTTGAGCAGAGTCTAGAAGTAAGGGAGGGAATCCAGGAGGGAGAATATTCTAGGTATGGAGGACAACTAGTGAAAAGGAACAAAATTAGGAGGTAGAATGTTGTGTTAAACTGTAAGAATACTGGAGAAGCGGTAAAAGGTCAGGCTGTAAAGTGCTGTAAAAGCTAAACTGAGGCTTTTAGGTTTGATCCTAAAGGATTTATCAAGCACTGTGCTAAAGACAGGGATACCAGGTCAAGGAGCCAAGTGAATGATGAGCAGATATCCAGGAAATGAAGTGAAACATGTCTGGAGCCTACCTGGATTGGGAAAGTGGGCCTTGTGAGACACTGACCAGAACAGACAGTAAGGCCCAGGGGTGGGAGGTCCAGAACTGAAAGGCTTAAGTCCTCCAGGCTGAGGGGTTTGGTTCAAGGGACAAGGCAAGATGAGGAATCTGAGACCCAGAGACTTGGCTAAGGTCAGACAGACGTTAGAAGGTAAAGCCCAACTTCAAACCAAGGTTTGAACTACAAATCCAGCTTTTCCCAGTATACTACAGGTATGTCCCTAGGAATTAATTTAAAACATAATATACCTAGTAGAAATTGCGGGAGCCTATGAGTCATTCCCCTGACCTATGTGGCTATTATTTCCTTACTTAATTAAGCCTTTTTTTCTCCGGGTTTTCAGGCATCTCCACAGATGGCTCTCCCCCCAGTCCCCATCTCCATTAAAATTAAATTAAAGAGACAAGGCAATATAATCTCTTGTATTTGTATTTCATCTCGATTTCATGGACATTTTTCATGGCCTGGTCCAACAAAGTAGCTCTTTGGATCTTGTTGAAATTCCCATCCTGAAAGAACACAGAGGGAATGTTTTTTGAAGCCTTCACAGGCTTTCAACAGATGACAAACAGACTCTGATCAGGGAGGCAACATTTCTAGCCTTTCATGCCAATTTTTCAAGTCAAATCCTTGCTCTTACCTGCTGCCTCACTAACCCTAGTGACTCTGTATTCCATATTCTCTAAATTCTATGGAGGCAAGTGAGGAGTGGTGCTGATGGGATTTTTCAGAAGAGAAGTAACTCAGGTTTCCCCTGGATTAAAAATGAAAATCTTTCATGGAATATAGCAGGATCCAAGACATTTCATATTGGAAATCATACCCAGAGAGATCAATATTTGGATACTCCAGATTCTGCAAACAAATGAGTACCTTTTCACTCATATCCTGTTGAACAAATTAGAACAGAGCAAGGCCTAAAAAATAATCTTTTGCATTCCTTTCACCATTATGAAACAGGGCTGTCTCATGCACAGTGCAATTTCTTAGAGTCAAGAATTCTAAAACTTGGCAAACATTAAAGTCAAGCAAAGATTTCTATTCTGTGGGAAAAGACACTGAACCTTGAGAAATGTGTTTCAACTTAGATATGAGTGATGCCTTCAGAGCTAATTGATTACTGCTTCCTTTTTTAAAAACAAAACAAAGCAAAATAACAAACAGTGGATTACTTACTATAAACTAGCCATGTCATTCTGTATGCTTTAGGCTACAAAAACCACTGAAATGGATATTCCCTTTGCCATAGACACTTTTATTCTCGTGTGCCCACTGTGTATTCCCTGGAGGAGATCAATCTTCCCCAGAAAAATCAGGGTAAATTTATATTCACATCATTTAGAACAGGGGTTCTTTTTTTTAAAATAGTATTTGATTTTTTCTAATTACATGTAAAGGCCATTTTACCATGCATTTTTTAATAAAATTTTGGGTTCCAAATTTGCTTTCCCCTTCCCTTTGCTTCCCTCTTCCCTAAGACTGCAAGCAATTTGATATAGATTATATGTGCAATCATGTAAAACCTGTTTCTATATTAGTCATGTTGTGAAAGAAGAGACAGTTTGCAAGAGGAAAAAAACATGAAAAAAATTTTAAAAGTGAAAGCCTATGGGCTTTGATCTACATTCAGACTACATCAGTTCTTGCTCTAGATGTGGATAACATTTTCCATCATGAGTCTTTTGGAATTTCTAAGAAGAGCTAAAGCAATCACAGTTGATCGTCACACAATGTTGCTGTTACTGTATACGATGTTCTGGTTCTGCTCATTTCACTTTGTATCAGTTCACATGTCTCTCCAACTTTTTCTGAAATCTGTCTAGAGCAGGTATTCTTAATCTTTGTTGTGTCACAGACTTCTTGGACAATTAGTCAGCCGGTCAATAAACATTTATTCAGTGCCTGCTTTGTGACGGTACCAGTCCCTTCTCTCAGGGAAAGTCAACATGCAAATAGCATATATAAACAAGGTATATACTGTGTAAATTGGAGATAATTCACAAAGAGAATTAATTAACATTAAAGGGCATCAGGAAAAGCTTCTTATAGAAGGTGGAATTTTGCCTGTGACTTGAAGGAAAACAGGAAGCCAGAAGTCCCCACAGGAGGAAGGAGAGCATTCCAGGCACGTTGGACACCGAGGAAAAATGCACAGTCAGGAGACAGAGTTTCTTGTTCAAAGAATAGAAATGAGGCCAGTTTCACTGGATCATTTTGTGTGTGTGTGTGTGTGTGTGTGTGTGTGTGTGTGCGTGTGTGTGTGTGTGTGTGTGTGTGTGTGTAGGGGTATGTGTAATGTACACAAAGACTGGAAAGGTTGGGGGACAGGTAATAGAGAACTTTATAAGCCAAACAGAGGATTTTATATTTGATTCTGGAGGTGATGGATTAGGGGTTAGGGTTATAAGCCAAACACAGGATTTTATATTTGACTCTGGGGGTGATGGGGGCGGGGGACCAAGTGGAATTAATTGAATAGGAGATGACATGGCCAGATCTGAGATTTACGAAGGTCAGTTGAACAGCTGAGTGGAAGATGGACTAGAGTGAGGTAAGATTTGATGCAGGGAGATCACCCAGCAGGCTATTGCAGTAGTCCAGATATGAGGTGGTGAGGGCTTTACTAAGGTGTGACAGTCTCAGAGGAGAAAAGCAGCATATGAGAAAAGATGTTACAAAGGTAAAATCAATAGGAGTTGTCAACAAATTGGATGTAGGGGATGTAAGTTGGAAGTAAAGGAGGACATCTCTGTGGTGAGCCTAGGTGGATGGTGTTACTCTTTTTGGTAACAGAGAAGTTCAGCAAAGGGGAGGTTTGTGGGGTAAGATAATGAATTCAGTCTTGGACATGTTGAGTTTTAGTTGTCTACAGAACATCCAGTTCAAGGTGTCCAAAAAAGGCATTTGGAAATGTGAAATTAGATGTCATTAGCATCTGGTGAAGCCAGAAACAATATTTTTAAATGCATAGACTTTATAAAGGAAATGAATTATATCGAAATATAACTATCAAAACCTTAAGAAAAAAATCATGAAATCCAGGTTAAAAATAGTGCTTTAGCAGAAATCCAAGTTGATAGAAACACTAGTAACTAGTAACAACAGTATCAATTTGACATTTAAACTCATTATTCAGAAAACAGAATACATTCACAGTCTGATCCCAACCTACCTTTTCCAATGTTATGTTCCATGACTCTTCTCTTTGGACCCTCTGACCAGAGTCATAGCTGTGATAGAGTGAATAAGGCTTTGTGCAGACAACACCTGTACTCCTTCAGTGAGTGGGGAAAAAAATGATCAATACCTAGTTATTTTTATTTCAGAACTGGTTGAATGTCTAGGCTGAAAGTATGGTGATAGATGGGAGAAGGAATTGAATAGCAGAGGATGCCACAGGGATCTGTCCTTGACCCTGCTCTGTTCAACATATTTTTTTTTTTCAGGGAATTGGATGAAGACCTAGATAAGGTGACATTCTTATCAAATCTAGCTGTGTCACTGTGCTGAAAGAGATAGCTAATTTGTTGAATGATGAAATCAAGATTCAGAAGGACCTTGACAGGCCAGAACAATGAGTCATAAGATGAAATGTAATAGGAATAAATGTTTCCTCCTGTGTATGAGCTCAAAACATCAATGACAAAAATATAGGATGGCAGAAATATAGTCTGGTGTTCATGGGAAATATATTGGGGATTTTTACCAGACTGTAAGCTCGATAAATGTGATATGATTGGGAATGAAGGAGGTGATAGTCCTAATGAACTTGGCTGCTCCAGACTTCATCTGAAAGACTATCATCAGTTCTGCGTACTGCATTTCTCAGAATGCCACTTTTTCAGGGGACGGCAAGCAGGAAGATTAGGGAACTGAATCCATACTGTACAGAGATTGGTTGAAGGAATAATTTTCCTAGAGAAGAGAATTTGATTAGTGTCTCTAAAGATTCTGAAGGACTTTCATCGGGATGAGGGATTAGACTACCCAATTCTACCCCAGAACTGAGTGTTAGGTGGAAATTGTCAGAAGGCGAGCTTAGGTTCAGTAGAAGCAAAATCTCCTTTATAGTTAGAGATTTCCTAAAGGACTGCTTAAGGATCATAGCTCTAGAGCTAGGCACTAGATTTGATCTAGTCCAACCTTTCCATTGTACAGATGATGAAACTGACATCCAGATATGCTAAGTAATTTGTGTAAAATAAGACAGATTCTCTTACCCCAAATCCCATTCCTGTGTTCTTCTTGCCATTACCACTTTCCCTCCATGCAGTAAATTTCACAACTGCAGAAGGAAATGGCAAACCACTCTAGGATCTTTGCCAAGAAAAAGTATGGTTCATGGGGTCAAGAAGAGTCAGACGTGACTGAATGACTGAAGGACAATATACATCTTTAAGAAGAGACTCAATCACTGGGGATTCCTGCCCAGGAATGTTGTGAACTGAATGGCTTCTGGGACCCCTTTCAATTCTGAGAAACTGGTATTTACTCAATGTAATTTTCTTAACTCTGAATTAATAGCAACAGCCCTTATTGAAGTGTTCTCCTTTATACTATTCAGTGTTGGGGAGCATTTGATATTCCGAACAGGTCTGCAATGAGTCAATGGAGAGAACATGAATGGAAGCTGACAAGAAATGAAAGATAATTTACTGAAAGATTTCTCTCAGGTCCAGTTGATCTTGATTTTAGTTTATCATTGGGTAAACCAGATCCAAGTCAAAATCCAAGTCAAATCAGTCCGTCAATAAGTCATTCAACAAGCCTTGATTAAGTGCCTGCTATACATACCAGGCACTGTGCTATCTAGTTGATGCCCCAGTCACACATTGGCCCATTCAGAGCCATGCAGCATAAATGAGTCCTTTTGTTATTCCACATAGCAACTGCCATTTATTTCTGAGTTGGAATTTTGTGTTTGATGGGATCTTGTAGTCCAATAGGTACTGATCAGATTGGCAGTGTGATACAGTAGAAAGAATGTTGGATGTGGTATCAAGAGACTTGGGATCTAGGCTTGGCCTTGCCAGCAGCTGGCTGTGAGATCTGGGCTAATCATTTCACCCTTCTAGTGCCATCTGTAAAATGAAAGATTTGAACTAAAAGGATGCTGGATTTGGAGTTAAGTGACCTGGGTTCAAATCCTCATTCTGTGACCCATGTGACCTTGGACAAATCATTTAACTTCTCTGGGCCTCAGTTTCCTTAATTGTTCAATGAAGGGGTTGGACAAAAGGCTTCTAAGGTCTCTTCTAATTAGATCTAGAATAGATTAAATTATGATTAGATTAGATTAGATTTATGATTCTCCAAGGCAGAGATTATTACCACTTTTTGTGTCCTGGACCTCTTTGGAATCAGTCTGATGAAATCTATATGTGTTTGTTCTTCATTGCCAAAGAAGACCATGCCATCAGAGAAGTGATGACATGACTTACACTTGACTTTGTTTTGAGTGAGAGAGGGCTGTGCAGGTCACCAACCTCACTTTTCTATCAGAGCCATCTGAATCCAGTGACCAGAGATATTCATCAGGATGACTGGAGATGACCCACGATGAGACAGTTGGGGTTAAATGACTTACCCAAGGTCACACAGCTAGTGAGTGTCAAGTGTTTGAGGTGAGATTTGAAATCAGGTCCTCCTGACTCCTTCACTGGTGCTCTATTCACTGTACCACCTAGCTGCCCCTGAAATCTATGTACCTCTTCTCAGAAGGATACTCTTAAGCGCATAAAATAATATACATAAGATTACAAAGGAAACCAATTATACTGAAATAGAGTTGTTAAAATTAAAAAACAACAAATTTATGTCTGGGTGTCATGGTGCATTTCTGTAATCCCTGCTTCTGGAGAGGCTGAAGCTGGTAGATCACTTGAGCTCAGGAGTTTTGAGTTGTAGTAGGATTCAAGCTGATTGGATATCCATATTAAGACTGGTATCAATATGATGACCTCTGTGAGGAAGGACCTACCAAGCTACTTAAGGAAGGGTGAACTAACCAGAAGGACTGAGTGACCTGTATACTTCCAGCTTTGGTAAGATAAGGAGACCTGGTCTATAGGACATCTATAGTTTGCACTTTGGCAACTTTAGGCCCAATATGATTGAGTAATGTCACTGAAATGTTATCTCTGAACCATTCAAATGTGCAACATAGTGATTTGGGTCTCATTGGAGGTTATTAAAATGTCTCATTTAACAAAGTAAATTTTTAATTTTTAAAAGTTTTTATTATTTTTTTAAAATTTCAAATGATTTTAAAATGTCTCCTCAGACATTTTGGGAGGAAGGATATTGTAAAACTGAAACACATTCAGAAGAGGGTCACCAGGACAATGAAGCACCTAAAAATCATGCCTGATGGAAGACATCAGGAACTGGGGTGTGTCTAACTTGAAGACAAAAAAGACAAGTATTTAGAAAACTGTGCAATGGATGAGATTGGCTGAGAATATTTATCTTTCCTCTATGACTTACTGGCAACTAGTGTTAAAGTTACATAGAAAATACTGTCTCTTTAACTTCCTCTAATTCTTGTAGTTCTTCTGTCTGCTCGATTTTTATCTATATGTAGAGACACACCTTCTTTTGTGTAATGAATGTGCTCAGGAGATGTTTAGACATCAAAAAAAAAAAAAAAAGAAGAGACAATATTTTCCCCATTGACTTCCATTATAATTTCAGAATTGCTGTATCCTCAGATGACAGTAGTTCCTAGTATATTAGATTTAAATCCTTCCCTCCCTCATCACTTTCCAAGCCTTTCTGTCAAGTTAATGATCTGTAAATACTTAAATGTATTAGAGAGCTATTATTTTATAAGACTAAAAATCCTTTTATAATATGATTAATTCATAGTTTATATTCTTAAAGTAGTGCCCTTTGCGTGAAAAAAAAGTGTTTAGTTTAATCCTGATGGAGGTAGGAGAATGGACTAATAAATAATTAAGTCAATGAAATCAGCCAACATTTTCAGAGATGTAGGCATGGGGTTATGTGCTTTGTTACTAGCATTGTAACTGTATAAGTGGATAGAAGGGGGTAGAAATGAGAGATTTTATGAAAGTGGAAAGGATTAAATTTGGCAAAGGATTGATTATGAGTGAGGAGTTGTTGTGAGCCTGGGGGACAAGGAAGATAGTGGTGCCCTTGGGAACTTGGAAAGAAGGGAAGGTTGTTGATGGTAGTGGTGGATGGGGATGATGAGTTCTGTTTTGGACATGTTGAGCTTAACGTGCCTTTAGAACATCCAGTTTGAGATGTCCAAAAACCCATTGGTGATATGGGACTGTAGCTTAAGAGAGAGATTAGGCATGGATGTGTGGATCTGGGAATCTTTGGCACAGCAGTGATGACTGAACCCATTAGAGGTGACAAGATCACCAAACAAGAAAGCAGAGTGGAGAATGAGATGTTCCAGGAATGAGACTTCATGGACACTCAGTTTTAGCGGGTATAGGAAGAATCAGCAAAGAAGATCAAGGCTGAGTAGTAGTTGGACCGGAGAACCAGGATGAGAAAGAATGTGAGCCAGGCAGGAAATTTATTGAAGAATGAAGAAGTTGTTGTTTGCCCTTCATTCTCTAAGAGGACTGTGACATCAAGAAGGTGATGCCATGACTTGCAAGTGAATTGGAGGTAATTGAGGGAGGGCAATGCAAGGTCACTAACCTCAGTTTCTCCTCTGAAGTCATCTGGGTCCAGTGGCAAGATATAGATCAGCAGGACTGGAGTTGGCCTCCTACCCTTGGATAGGAGAGATTACTTAGTGAAGGTGGTAGAGGGAGAGTCCAAAGTGGCAATAGGAATCAAGGAATATTTTGATTTCTATACCATGACTGTTGAGTTGACGGATATAAGAAAAAGAGTAGCCAGTACTAGAAAGTGTGATGAGAGACACATTATTACAAGGAAGGAGCTGGGATTTAGTGAGGGCCAAGAGATGGAAGATGTGACAGAGGAAGGGGTTTAAGGCCTTCTGGAGGACACAGTAGAAGATCTAAAGTGGTATGAAGTTAGAGTTGGGGCAGGGCAGGGGAGGTATTTAGATAGGCATGAGGGAGTGGCAAATTGGGGATGGAGAATGGGATTTGTACCAGGGTTAACCAGGGGTTCAGAATCATTGGGATTGAGAATATATAAGGGGATAAGATTATGTTAACCATGGAGGAGTGAGTCCAAGCAGAGTATCAGTGGTTGGTGAAATGTCTGCTGGGAGAGAGAGAATGTGTTGAGACAATGCAGTCTTGAGGCCACATATGGTTTTCTAGGTCCTTTGATGTGGTCTTTTGACTGAGTTCAAATTTTAGAGAACAAATCTTTTTTTATGAAGGAGATTTATTCTGTGAAGTTTGGATTCAATCAAAGGGCCATGCCTGAGGACCTAGAGAGCCACATGTAGCCTTGAGACCTCAGGTTCCCATCTCTGGTCCAGATCCTCCCTTAAGGTTCAACTTGGAGGCAGTTGGTGATGCTTTGGCCCTGTGATACCTACCTCAGAGCAGGCATGAGCAGATGGAGTTATGGGAGCATAGTGAGGAAGCTGGGGTAACTTGCTTGACCTGGAGAAGAACTTCGGGAACAGGAGGTAGAATAGGTCTTATTCTTAGAGGATTTTGGAGTATTGGAGATGGTCCTACTGTGGAGCCACATTGACTCAGGAGGTGGGTAACTCCTTGTTGTTGTCTCGCAGAGAGAATGAAGGGGAAACCAGTTGCCCCAGGAGTAGAAGGTGGGGGAGTGGCTTGTATCCCTAGGCCTTGTAGCCTAGGAGCTAGAGGGAGGGGTTTGATGGGTTTATTAGTTAATTAGGTGGCCCTTTAGTTGTTGCTGTTTTGCTTTGTTTCATTTTGATGGATTAAAAATGTGAAGCTCCCTGGCTTTGATTATGAGAAATATTTTTCTTTCCCTGGATTTATGCTGACTTTTTAAAAAGGACATTTACAGAGCTATCCATACTACCTCATCCCTCCCCCATTATAGTCACAAACTTTGGAAAATTATCCAAGAGAAAGACCAGAGTCAGGAAATAACAAAGTTAAAGTGAAATTTGAGTCTTCTTGCCTTGGCAACGTAGTCCATGCAAATGTAAGTGTATCAAGGGGCCTTCCAAATGTGAGGGGGAGAGCCTGCAAATTATGGGGTAGTTCCTTTTCCTTCCTATCAAGAATGGAAAACTGGCCCCTGCTGAAATGCATCTGGCCCAGTAGGTGAATTAATGATAGTTTTAGCATGGGGATCCACTCCCCACCTTTTCCCTGTCTTTGAGGATTTTTCATTGAAATTTTTAAATCATTTTGTTAGTTTCACATAGCTAAGGAAAACAATAATTAGTAGTGGATAGACATTTGATTGAAATGATTTGGGTCAATAGAAAGGATGGGTAATATACCACTTCCAGGCAGACTTCATCTTGGGAATGCGTGGAGGAAAGGATGTGCATGTGGATGTTGTACTGGGGTTGGCAGTTGCTTTCATTTCAAGTTTGTCCTGCTCAAAGTGACTGGTTTCTTACAGAGTCTCATCGTCTGTTGGAAGCAAAGTCTGAGACAAATTGGTGACTCTGGATACTTTGGGTCGCTATCGGAGCTGAGCCACAGTTACAGAAAAGCATGTAGGACACCCTGTTTCCTTCAAGGGATCCTGTGCAAGGCTGTAAATAGTGAAAGGTGACCAGGGCCTGCTGTAAAGTACTGAATTTAGAAGATGCCAGATGTAGAGGAAAATGACCATATTTGCAGTGCTGCAATAGCATAGGAGCCACAGAACTTAACATTAATTGGCAAGAATAGTTAAGATAGGAAGCTATCAGATGATGGATGAGTTCTGCTGAGGGCACCCTTGAACTCTTGTATCATTTGGAGTAAGTGGGAAGTAATGCTGGAAGTGCAAAAAGTTTATAGTCAAAGCTGTACACAGGCTTTATCTGGAAATCTATTTCCATCTTGCCTCTTACTCATCTAATTACATGTTTATAAGCTGTGTCACTGTTTCTGATGCCACATTAGTATACAGGACCTTGACTACCATTTGTAGGGGATCATTTATTCTTATGCTGATAGGACTGGAGTTCCTGAAACTGTGTTTTATGAATTATATCTCCCATTCCCTCTTTCCCACTGCATATTTGTCATTACCCAAAGGAGAAAAACAGTTCAGCCTTATGGTTTCTTTTTTCCTATTTTGTGTCAAGTCCAATGAATGAACATGTATTAAACACATATGCCAGGCACTATGCTAAGTTCTGGGGATGCAAAGACAGGTAAAAGATAGTCCCTAATCTCAAGTCTAATAGGGGAGAGGAAGAGCAAACAACTACGAATGTACAAAGAAGATAAAGACAGGATAAATTGGACCTAATCTTAGAGGGAAAGAGATTAAGATGAAGGAAGACTGAGCAAGGCTTCTTGAGGAAGGTGGAATTTTAGCTGAGACTTGAAACACATGTCCACAGGCATCCATGACTCATTTTTACCTGAAGATTGCCATCAGTGATATAAATTCCAGGTGGTTTTAGAGCATCTAAATTTGATTCAGGGGACAAAAGGTTCCTGTATTAAATTCTTATCTGGTATTTGAAAACTCTTCCTCATGGATTTCTTGAGAACAGATGCCATTCATTCTCATTGACCTTTGCTCTACTGATCATAATCTTTTTCTCAGCCAGAGAGCACTGCAGATGAAAACAAGTCAGAAGTTTTAATAGGCTATTTCAGAGGCAATACACATTAGATCTGGAGGACTCTCACTGCAGGGCATCCAGGGCAATTTTATTAAGGAAACATAAGAACCGCACTCTTCCACACTATTGAAAATGTGAAGGTATTGGATGACTAAAATAACAAATTGATTTGATGTGCATAATGCTTTAAGATAAAATAATTCTGCCTTAAATAGAGTAAATACTTGCTTTTCAGTCTCTGCCCCCAAGACATGTAAAAAGGTCAGGAAGTCCGATCTGCTTAGAATCATCAGCATACAGTGTTGTAGGTAATCAAATGATAAGATGAAAAGAGGTTGGCTGTCTATACTCAGCATTGCTTACCAATTAAAAAAATGATATAATGTATCCATTAAAATAGTACTTAGCATAATTTAATATTGTAGAAAGTACTTTAGGTGCCTCAAGGCCATCATTATGCATATTAGAAAGTTTAGGAGATGGGAATACATTTTTACTAATAATATTATATCACTTAGAAGTAAAAAAAAAATTTGTTTTTGGACAGATGGTATCAGTCTCCAGGAGCTTGCAACCTCTTTCACGTAAAAGTAGCTCTGTATTTGTTTGTTTTGTTTTATGACACCAGAAACATTTATTATCAGAAGCTTTTGCAAATGTTAAGAGTTATGGTATCATAGTATTAGCAAAGGTGGCCTTAGGCAGATTTGGAGGTATTTGGGTGCTTATAGAAATTGCACTGATTACTATACTCCTAAGGATTCCATTGGAGCTCATGGGAAGGATATGAATCAGAGACTAAAAGGGAGAAAGACCCGATCAAAGAACATTGTGAAATCCAGTGATGCCCTGTGTGAAGTGAGGATCAAAGAAAGATGCCAGCTCCATGAGTAAAAGTTCCCAAAGAAGGGTAACAGTACGGATTTTTGATTGGTTTATTACAGGACGTATTGTTTGTTAAAAAAAAACCAAAACAACACAACACTTTATATCTATGTAACATCAAAAAAACACTAATTCAGTTTAGCGGGGAAAAACCTGGAAAAACTGGTGTTGTACTATTTAGATAAAGCAAAGTAATTTCTAGAAAATTAAACTTTTTGAACTAATATTGGTGTAGTGTAGATAAAGGATTAATAAATATTAATGTGCTTATTTTCATAGTTGAAAAGTCAAATTCATCAGCTTGAGTAGTCCATCTATGGCAAGAAGGAATTCGGGACATTGTGTACACCAAATTATTGCAAAGGGTCCTTTGATAGGAACTTGGAAGGGGCAGATGTTTTGTAGTTCTGTTATATGCTAAGGGTTATCAAATGCCCATCTATTAAGGGGAGGCAATGAGTGGGTGCTGGTGAGAAGGGACAGTTAACAAGCTCTAAGGGAAAGGACCCTCCTGAGGAAAGAGAGCCTGGTCCATGCTATGATCTGAGAGAGAAAATTGATGCCATGCTGGGTCAAGTCAGAGTTCACAGGGTAAGCAAATCCAAAGGGTTAGGCAGGAAATTGGAAAGGAATTCCCAGCAGCAGCCCAAAGCTGGAGAAATCAACCGAGAATCATGGAGCACACACTACAAAGGGGAGGCACTGGGGAGATGATGGTTTATCTCATGCAACCTGGGTTTGATTCTGGCCCTGATATTGATTAGAACTATGCATCCTTGGGGAGGCTACTTCCTTTCACTCAGATTCAGTTTCTGTATTTGAGGACGCTGAACTAGAATGCTTCTAAGGTCTCTTTCAGTGCTAATGATCAACAAATACATAACTTCTTGGCTAAAGGCATCATTCTTTCATGGAAGCCTTGCTCCTAGCTCCACTAGGCGCTCACTGTTGTGGGCGTTGACAGTTGGGATATGGTATGAGCTTATGTTATTTCCTTAATTTCCTTAATATTTCCTTCTTTTCAAGTTCCCTCGGTCTATACATGGCAGTGATTTTTTTTTAACAAATTAATTAATTTATTTTTAGTTTTCAACATTCATTTCCATAAGTTTTAAATTTTTTCCCTCTCCCTCCCTCCCCCCTCCCCAAGATAGCTTGCAATCTGATATAGGTTCTACATGTACATTCTTATTAAACATATTTTCACATTAGTCATGTTGTATAGAAGAATTAGAATGAATGGGAGGAACCATGAGAAATGAAAAATAAAGCAAAACAGAGAGTAAATAGCATGCTTTGATCTATATTCAGACTCCATATTTCTTTCTCTGGATGTGGATGACATTTTCAGTAATGAGTCTTTTGGAAATGTCTTTGATCATTCTACTGCTAAGAAGAGCTAAGTCCATCTAAGTTAGTCACTGCACAATGTGACTGTTACTACATACAGTGTTCTCCTGGTTCTGCTCACTTCACTCAGCATCAGTTCATATAATTCTTTCCAGGTTTTTCTGAAGTCTGCCTGCTCATCATTTCCTATGGCAGTGATTTTTAAGAATCATTTCTATAACAGTGCTTTCTAGTCAAATTGAAGACCTACTGACTTCCCCTGGCTTCTTTTAAGTCCCAACTAAAATCCCATCTTTTACTAGAAGTCTTCACTAACCCCTCAATTCTAGTGCCAATCCTCTATTGATTATCTCCAATTCATCTGATATCTAGCTTGTTTGCATGTAGTCTTCACCACGAGATTGTAAGCTCATTGAGAGCAGGGACTGTCTTTTGTGTCTTGTATCCCTGGTGCTTAGCACAGTGCCTGGCAAACAGCAGGCATTTAATAAATGTTGATTGACTGCTGTTCATTCCTTGCCTGCTTTATGTTGCTTAATACTAACATACATCTTCTGGTGGAATCATCCAGTGAGCATGCTAAAAAGAGAAAATCCATGATAAATAAAACTCATTCTGTATCTAGGGTCCATGAATGAGCATTTATTTTTGGACATGGTCAAAGTAGGGATCTGATTGTGCATATTTGTTATAGGGGTTATACTTTTCTTCTTTTTTCAATTTTAGGGATAGGGTGGAAAAAATAAATGTTAAATTTTTTAAAGTTAAAAGTAAAAACTTTTTAAGTTATAAAAGGAAAAAAATCAAATACAATTGAGCTCAAAGAAAGACAAAATTTAACTATAAAAACTGAAAATGAAATAATCACAGTGAAATATTACTGAATCAAAAGGATCTCCTGAGTGCAAGGATAATGCTTCACTCTAATTGTTCCCATTCCCCAGGTCCACTAGTGCACTAAAGGTATTGCTGATAATAAACTACTCCCCTATTTATGCGAGTTATCCATTTTTTCATTGTATTTTGGGTCACCCACAATTCTGATTCTTCTGTGACTATGGCATTTCATGACTTATAGCCACATAGCACTAACTGAGGGAAAAAATGTTGTTCAAAAGATAGGCTTTTGTGGCAGATTCTTGTACCTTTCCACTTAACCCTGGCTTCCCAGAGAAACATAATCATAGGACATGACAACTTGTTTACATGTAAACATATAAATGGAATCTTCGAGGACATCGATATCCATTTCCTCCATCTTAGAAAGGAGGAAACTGAGGCCTTCCAATGGTAAAATGTCATGTTTAAAGTCACACAAAAGGTTAGAAGCAGAGCTGGGAGTACACCATGCAGGACTTTTTACATCACATGTCAAAACAAGGATGACAGGGGTAAAGCAAGTTGCTTATAAAAAGTGCCCAAGGTGAGTGGGTTCTGTGTGCATCCATGGAAGAAATCAAACTTTTAGATTTAACTACTTGTCCTTAAATGCCTTAGGACTTAGGGTACAGATTAAAGAGAAAACATTTCTTGCTCCCAGGTCATCAAACTGATGATTGCTTACTTAATAATAGCTCATTTATATGGTGCTTAAAAAATTTGGGGAAAAGAACCATTTACATTCATGTTATCATTTGAGCCTCATAATACCCTGGAAGGTAGGCAGATTAGATATTGTATCCATTTTAGAGATGAGGAAGCCGAGGTTCCAAAAGAAAGGACTTTCCCATGGTCACACTGGAGGAAAGATTCAAACTCACGTTCTTCTGACTCTAAGCCTAGCAACCCATTTAGTACACCACCATGTTTCTTCTCTGGTAATTCCCATGATAGCACCATTGAACTAAAGCCTTAGGAGCTTATATACAGTCTTTGATGATTTCTAGCTTCATACTTTCTCCCTTTGCTTGTGTTCTTAATCACTACTGTTTCTGTGAAGGAGATGAGAAAAGCTCCTTGGATAATCTAGTGAGCCCTTCTCTGTTCCTTAACCTTCCCTCTGTCCCTTCCCTTCACTTCACCTACTATAATTGAATACCTCCATAGCTTGATTGTGTGATGGTATCATTTGTTCCTTTGACTTTAGCTAGTAGAGGGTCCTTTGACAACAGGAACCCAGTGCATTACTGAGCATGTCCTCAAAGTCATTCCAACTTGTTCTACTGGCATGGCCTGTGGGAGCCTAGTTACCTTCATGCTGTGAAGAAGCATCAGAGATGGACTTCAGTGGCTTGGATGACAAGATGATATCTTATTACTGTTGTTGTAGTTGTTGCTATCATGGCGGTGGTGGTTATTGCAATGACGATGACAACGACGATGATGATCATGGTGGTGGTGGTGGAAGAGGAGGGAGAGATTATTCACCCCCATGGAGGGCTAAGATCCAGAAATTCTATTTTTTTGTTTTTGGATTTATCCAGTTAACATCAATGTGTTAACTATCTGCTGTGTTTGTTGAACTGCCAGCAATGTTTCTTAGACAAAAAAGAATTTCAGGAAAAAAAAGAAATATTCACTTATTTTTTTGCCCTGTGAATGTATCCACTTGTACTCTCACTTCTATTGGAGATAGGTGGTAAAGGAGGGTGATGAGGGTGGGTTCCATGTCATTTTAACAGATTAAAGAGAGATTGGGGGAATAAGTGTTTTGAGGAAATTTTGTTCCTGTCCCAAGACTCATAAGAGAGCTCTGAGTTGGAGTCAAAGTTTCAATGGTAATCACTCACATTTATGATACTTGGTTGTTCTAAAGTACTTTTCTCATACAAATCCTGTGAAATAGTTATGGTATTATACCCATTTTATAGTTGAGGAAATTGAAGCTCAGTGAGTGTAAGGGGCTTATCTGGGGCCACAAAGCTAGTAAACTGTGGAGCCAGAAATGAATTTAAGGTCCTCTTGACTCTAAGTACAATACAACATGGTATCCCATTATGGAAGGCTCATAGTAACTTTCAATGAATGATGGTGGTATAAGGAGCTCTGGAGCTAGTCTACTTCCATCCACCTCCAGTGGTGCTATGGGTGTGTATGTGCGGGTAGGGTACGTTTGCAATTGACCATTTTGAAAAACTTCTGTTAATTCCCATATTCATATAAGTGAGGGAGGTACTTATTGTAGTCATTTCATTTAATCCCCATCATTTCCTTAGTGAATTGTGCAAAAGGGTTTCTTGCCAATATGCCTGTGCTTGAGAAGCTAAGTATGCCTGGGTGTCTCTACCCCTTGACTTTCTCAGAATCAGCAGGGAGCCTTTACCACCAAAGAGTGAAGTGAATGAACATGGGAGAAAACAACCTTTCCTTTTGTATGTCTTCACCAGGGAGTGAACTAGGGAAATGATTCTTGGGCTCAGTTCTCCTTAGATGTTCCTCTAAGGACTTAACAAAACACAAGAAGTTGAATTTCTAGGAGCATAATTGGCGCTGTTGACAGGAATCAAATTTATAACACCAGGAAAGTCTGGTTTTAATTCCTGCCTCCTTCCTGGGATGGTGGGTGGCTTTAGTTAATAAAGCTGATCTCTCACCTTTGGAATCAGATCGAGCTCCCAAGTTGGAACATGCCTGAATTTAATTTGGAAATGCCCATGTATGCTGGGTACCTACTCTCCAGGGAGAATCAAGATTGGTAATATGTTCTGAGGCACAAAATCCCAGCAACAGAAGAAGGAGCCCTACCATGCTATAAGCTTCCTAAGAAATGAGGTTATTAAAATGCAGAGGTTAAATAATTAAGGTTGATGGAATGGGCTCACAAGGAGTGAGAGGTTAGGGCAGGGAGTCAGAGTAATAAGTTGCTTTAAAAAGGAAAAAAAAAGATATGATGTGTTACTATGATCCAAGCATTTTTGTATTTTCACTTAAGCTTTCAGACTTATACATCCAAGAATTAACCCCCAAATCTCATCTGAAATCAGGCTAAAATATGTCTGGCTGTGAGAGCAAACAGCTTCAAATTCCTTCATGTTTCTCAGTTTCCCCATCAGCCAAAAGGGCACAAGGGAAAGGACTTTCAAGGGATGCTTTTTAGAAGACTCTTAAATCTCAGTGTGATCAGGGCCATCATGGAAATATGGTGCACTATTCTAACAGAAATTCTAAAAGAACAAAGCCAGGTGGAATAATAAATTTGGGGTCTTTGTGCCTATACTTAGATTCACTCAAATTCATCTAATATGTGCACGGCACATAACCTGCCTTCTGATGAATATCAAGAAATGAATAAGATAAGGTTCTTACTCTCAAGGAGCTTTCAACCTATTAAAGGAGTAAAGGCAAGAGCAGAAATAATCATGATTCAAAGTGGAATATGGCAAGTTCAGCAGAAAGGTACAGTAATATGAGTAATCAAAGAAGAGAAAAGTTATCACTTCCCTTGGGAGAAAACAGAGAAGATGCCATGAAGGAGATGACATTTGGGAGGGGCATTGAAGGATAGCTATGACATTCCTTGTCCTGGAACACCAGCACAAGGAATTTGGCTTTTATTTGCCATAAAATGGGGAGCCATGGAGTGTTTTTGAGTAGGTGAGTAATATGATAAGATCTGTACATTAGGAAGACCAATATGAACTGGAATACGGAGTATCTGGAACTCAGAGGATAGCAGGCTATTGGGATAGCAAAAAACAGAAAGGCAATGAGGATTTAAATCTTGATAGTAACAATGAATTTTGGAAAAGAAGGGACAAAGAATCTTAGTACTTGACCTTATCTTCTAACAAGAAGTGCTATAGGTCTGTTAAAAAAATTCTAAATCATGCCAAACAAATAACTGGAGATATAAAAAACAAAACAATAAAAAAAATCACCTATTTAAATTTTGTATTACTAAAAAATTTCATTAAAAAAAGCATGTAATTTTGATTTGTAGACTTTACAATTCATCTGCCATCTTGGAGGAAATAATGATCAATAAAATAATTCAAGTGAGTATATTTCCTATAATTTTTATTAGATGACAATGAAATTTGGTCCATGGTTAGAGATTATAGGGAGAAATATCCTGAAAGGAAAAGATTAGTTCAGAAAGCTAAAATGAGTATGTTGCCCAAAATATTTTACTGGGTAAAAACCATGCCTTTATCTGCATTGTCTGGTATGTGACATGCCACTTTACTCCCGAGAAAGGCCAATAATTCACAGAGTTAAGTAGTGTCACAGAAAGACTCAAGAGGGATGGTTCTCTGATCTGTGACATGGGTTATGCTTTTCCTCTGTTGACAGCAGGGTAAGTGATGGAGAAGATAGTGCACACTGAAAATATAAGACACACATGGTACTTATGTAAACTTAGACAAAGATATGATTTCTAAATATGGGTTCCTTAATATACTTTCTCATGAATTCATCACTGGGGGATTTTTTTCTCTGGCTAACGTCATCTGTGTCTTATCAAACTGTGGAGAGTTACAGTATGGCAAATTGGAGAAGCATTTGGTAGGAATGTCATCTAAGCACAACACTTCTTGGTTATTCTTTATGGAATAAGCAATGACTTTATAGATTCCCAGATTCTCTTTTTCATGGATGGTTCCATTTTGGTTGTTTTTTGAATCTCATCTAGATGTAAAAAGCATTACCACTATATCAAAATGATAGAATTTGAAATGTTTAGTGATGTGCTCTTGGAACATATCGGACAAAAACCCAGACTTTGTGACTAAATTCAATTCAAGGGTGATGATTACATATCATTAGATTTTGAGCATGAGCATTTTTAAAAAGTTAATCTTGTGGACAGAGTTTTCTCTATTTCTATTTACCAACCAAATGTCAGTGTAGGGGCAGTGGAACCCTGGTAATTAGAGTCAAAAGACCTCGGTCCCTCTCTGGACCCACCAGTCACTCAACAAGCATCAAGTTCCAACTAAAATCTCACCTTCTATAGAAAACTTTCCCTAACCTTTCTTAATTCCAGTGCCTTCACTCTGTTAATTATTTCCTATTTATCCTGTACACAGCTTATTTTGTATATATTTGTTTGCCTGTTGTCTCCCCCATTGCATTGTAAGTTCCTTGAGGGCAGCGAATGCCTTTTGCCTCTTTTTGTATCCCCAACACTTAACACAGTGCCTGGCAAATAATAGAAACTTAATAAGTGTGTATTGATTGATTGGTTATTAATTACATTTTATGTGTCAGGCCTTGTACCAAGTGCTTGGTACACAAATACATTCAGAAAGACAGTACTTGCTTTCAAGGAGCACATATTCTAATAAGGGAAGACAACCTGGAAATGAAGTTAGAAACAGGACCCGGTGTTGGTAGTACCCAGCATAGGAGCCTTGAGGACAAAGTCTTGGAGGAAAGTCAGGAGTGAGGCCTGGAGGAGAAGTTAATGCCTTGGGCTTCTTCCTTAAAATGGAGATTTTGAGAGGAACCAGCCAATTCAGAGGGAGAGGCTTACAGGGGCAGAAGATACTATCAATGTAAAGTCCGGGGATGGTATGAGCCTCTAGCACCGAGAGGTTTCTGGGGAATTGTTGATAAAGTTTAAGAGGAGAGTCAGGAATTTGGGGCCATTGCTAGTTGTCTTGACTTATGTCTTACCACTGGACCCTGATGACTCAGGAGGAGAGTGAGGCTGGTGACTTTGGAGAGCTGTGCCTCACTTAAATCCAATTTATTTGTGAGTCATGACATCATCCTGTGATGTCATTGATCCTCTATGAGAAGGAAGGAGGAACAAGAAGAAGTCAGGAACACAGCATAGAGAGGATTGAAAACCATGTAATAGCTATGTGACTTTGGTCAGGTAAGGCACTCTAAATCTCTGAGTCTCAATTTGTGAGGAACACACTTGCACTCACTATGAGACTTTAGGTAAGTTTAACCTTTTCAAGATTCTGTTTTCTCATCTATAAAATGAAGAGTTAGATCAGGTAACTTTTGAGGTCTCATCCAGGTTCACATCTGTCTTATGATCTTAAGTGCCAAATCATTGTATAAATATGAGCTATTCTGATGTTCTGGATAGCATTGCAAGTACCACTCTTTAACCCTGACCAAAGTGCTTTAGGACTATTCACTTTTTGGGGTTTTCTAATTGTACCATTGTAGCTGAGGTTCTTTGTTTTTTCTCTTTATAATTTTTTTGTTGTCAATCGCTGATTTTTTTCCTTATTCCTTCTCCACCCATTGTTTGGATCATATAAGCCTTCTAGGTCTTTAAAATTTTTAGTATGATGGACTCCTTTGGCAGTCTGATGAAGACTATGGACCCCTTTTCTGAATAAAATTTTTAAGTGTAAAAATAAAATACATAGGATTACAAAGGAAACCAGTCACATTGAAATACAGTTGGCAAATTCATGGACCCCGAGTTACAGACTTCTGGTCCACAGAATTGTCATGGATTATGGGCATGGAATTAACATGACAATTAAAACAAATCACCCACTCCACAATGACTTCAATGGATAACCCTAGTGCTATTCTCAAGAAGTTGACCTAAAAGTGCTGCTTTTCCTAAGAATACATCACCTTTAAAAGATGGGCTTTACTATGGTCAGAGAATGTGGTGTAGTAAAAAAAAAAAATAGAAGATCAGAGTTCTAGTCATAGATCTACCTCCATCCTCTTGAACCATCATTAGTCCTCTCTAGATCTTGGCTTCCTCCCCTGTAAAACAAAGTATCTTGACTTAGATCTCTTCCAGTTGTGATGGTCTATCCTTCTGGTGACCACAGAGTTCTTGAGCTGCTGCGATGTTTCGGAACCTCTCTCTGGTTCTTGCTTTTCCCTGTATCCTTTTCTTATCTTTTTCTATATCCCAGCTGAGAAGCTGGGGAAGTCTGTTTTCTTGTTATTTGCAGTCAAAGCTTTTATTAAATGTCACCACCACCACCAATACAACAACGATCAAACAAAACCATAATAACTCTTCAATATATTCCCCGTCTCTTACATTCAGTCCCTAAAAGAAACAAAACGTCATGTTCTTCCTTTGGGAATTGTTTTGTCTTAAATGTTTGACTCCTTATCACTCTGGATGTTTGCCATGGCCAGCTCCTCCCACTCTTACAAAAGGAAAGGAAAGGAGAAAGGGGGAAGGGGAGATTCAGTCAATCAAATTAACCAAAAAGCACTTATTAAGTACCTAGTCTTTTCCAGACGCTGCCAGAAGGGACATTTGGTTGATGTCCAATCATTTTTCAGTTGTGTCTAACTCTTCATGATCCCATTTGGCATTTGGCATTTTCTTGGCAAAGATATAGTAGTTTACTGTTTTCTTCTTTAGTTTATTTTACAGATGAGGAAACTGAGGCAAACAGGATTAAGTCACTTGCACAGAGTCACACAGCTAGTAAGTGTCTGAGGCCAGATTTGAACTCAGAAAGATGAGCCTTCCTGACTTTGGACATGGCACTGTATCTGCTGCATCAACTAGCTGCCCCAGAAGGGACATTAGCAATCAGGAAGTCTTCATCCCTAATCTTACAGATAGAGAAAGTGAAGCTGGGAAAGAAAGAATGAAATTGTTTCTCCCTTCAAGCGGTTAATAAAAAAGATAGCACACCTGTATCTGGGTAGATGCAAAACATATTCAAAGCAGATACAAGGTAACTTTGGCAGCAAGAGGTGGGGAGAAGTACCAGTATTTGGGGGGAAGAAATGAGACCTCATGCAAAAAGTGGTACTTGAGTTGTCTTGAAGAAAACCAAGATTAACAAGAGGTAGATGGGAGAATGAAAAACACTGCAAGTCTTATTGACTTGCTAGTGTAAAGGTACCTTCCATCCTCCTTATACCCATTATATCTTTGTAGTACTCTTTGGAGAGTAATTTTGAGTCTATGGTTCTTGATTCACAACTCTATGTTATCACTGGAAAAAAACAGATTTGGGGGGGGAGGGGGAGGAGGGGATCATTGGAAGTATTGCTCAGTTTCTCAAAGGCAATAAAAGTAAATTATGATGATTATGCTGGTGGTAATGGTTATGAAACTCAGGGCAAATCATTTACCCTTTCTAGGCCTCAATTTCCTCATTTGTAAAAAGAGAGGGCTATACTAGATGACTCCTAGGATTTCATTCAACTCTGGATCACTCATCCATTTCTGTCATGGTACAGTAGAAAGATTGGTGGATTTGGAATCAGTGAAAGAGGGTTCAAATTTTGGCTCTTTCATCTACTTTCTCTGTAATCCTAGGCAAATCATTAACCTCTATGTGCCTCAGTTTCCTCATTTGTAAAATGAAAGATAACTCCAGCCATAAATCTATGACTTAATAATTTACTCCCATGTTGCACGGCTAGTAAATGGCAGAAATCCATACCTGGTGACTCTAGGTACATTCTCTTTGCAGTTCAGAGAGACAAATTAGTCTGATGGAGTATGTGTGAGAAGTCATAGCCAAAATCACACATGCACAGTTATTGGAACATAGCATATGGCACAAGGTCCCTGTGATGAGGAAGTGCAGTGAGCCATGAACTCCCAAATCATGAATTCTTGGAGGCCAGAGAGGCAGCCAACTTGGCGCTGGGTCAGCACCCAATATCCTGCTGCTATTCACATGGAACCAGCTCTCAGACCTGTCGAAAAGGATTTTAGGCTGTTTTGAGGCAAGAACCATCTGATGAGGCTGTGGCCCCAGCCTTCTGAGCTACAAAGAGGGAGAGTTGTCTCCAGGCAGGCAGAAGTGCCAGAGATCCTATCACAATAGATGGGATGATAGGTGGACCGTGAAAAAGAACAGTCCCCTAGTCTCTGGCTAATGTAGATTGCAGGCACTCCATTCAGCTGAACTGTAGCAGGATTCTTGGATTTGGCCCTGAAATGCCTGCTTGTCAAAGTGCCTCAGTACTCTTGTGATAAGAGCTAGAGAAATCCCCAGCCACGTAACTCCAGGGTCACCCGAATGTACTCACAGGAATTTCTTTATGTGTCAATGTAATACAAAGAAAACCAAAACAAATAAAAAAACAGAGAAAGAGAGACAGACAGGGACAAAGAGACAGAGACAGACAAAGAGAAAGGCAAAAACTGAGACCGCAAGAGACAGAGATCTGGGCTGAACTAGAATAGAGGTTCTTAATTGGGAGGTCCACAGAGCAGCAAGGGAGCTCCATGAATTTGGAAGGGAAACATTATGTCTTTAATTCACTATAATTATTTCATTTGTAATCTCATAGTGTTTTTAATGCATTTTGAAACACAGTTCTAAAAGGGGTTCCATAGTCTTCACCAGACTTCCAAAGGGGTGCACAGAACAAGAAAAGGTATAATACTTTTGTATTCTAGAACATACCACTCCCTCTTCATAACTCAACTCAAAATAAAAAGAAATTCTGTCATGAAAAATGTTTCTGAAGCAAGACAGATGGCACAAGGCTGACAAGTACTCATTGTTTGCTTCGTCAGTTGGCACAGGAACCCACTGGGGCAGGCATTGGGAATCATCGAGTGATAATCTGGGTAGAGTTTTTGCTTTCCCACCGAGGCCAGAGAGAAACCAGCACAGTGCCCGGGAACAGCCTTTATCTGGGTAGTCATGTTTCTCTGATTGGACTGACTTGGGGAGGGATGTAGGGAGGGGAAAGAAATGGAGGCTTTCAGGCATTGCTGGAAGTGATTCTAAGAGCCTGCCTTCATCTCCCACTCCATCAGTATACTCTTATATTCATTTTGATTCTTTCTTTAGAACTCTTTCAGTCTACTGCAGACCAACATGGACTAATATTACTTTTTGGCTGGAAATAATGTGGGAAGCCCAGTTAGAGCAGGAAAAAATCTTCTCCTTTGGGACACAGAAGATAATCGGCTAAACCGTAAATGGGCAACTATGAAGCCACTTTACAAAGAGGACAAAATATAAAAGCCACATGCAATCAGAATAACCCAAGCTGACCTATTTTAAACTTTTTCTTAATTCCATCAATATTTTATCATTGGAGTATGCAATAGAAGGTATTTGAAGGCAGATGTGGCCAGAATGTCATTATCGCCCCTTCCTGTGACCACAGGGGCCGGGTTCCATAGTTCCTTACTGTGCTTTTGGAATTTCTTGTGGAAAAAAAATAACTACATTGGAGTTCACTGCATTCATTTGGACACTCATGTAATGTCTTTTCTTCACAAAGGTTTAAAGAATTCTGGAAATGGGATGGGGCTGAGAACCCCACTATTGGCTTCAGGAGAGACATTGGAAATCACACTTCCTAGACTGGACAATGAAGACTTCTCAATTTGTGGTCCTGAAGTTTCATTTCTTCTGTTTGATTCTGGGGACTTAGGGAATCATCAGAAAAGTCTCTAATAGCTTTAGATCTGTCAAATCTCTCTGACTTAAAACACGTGGGCCCCTTTAAATCATAGGGAGGCTCCAGTATTGGGGAGTAAGAAACTTTCTTCATAGTAGGACTCTAATACCCTTCAATCCACTCTCATTTATTGCTGAATTAATGTCCAGCCTCTTGGTTTATAACTCTTAAATCTCTCTTTCCTTGCAATTCTCCTTGGTAACCATTAAATCTGACCAAGATCCTTAAGCTTGTGAATTGTTCTGTATCTCAGTTCTTCTAGACCTCACCCTTATTGAACTCTTTCCCTTCTCCCACCTCTGACACATTTCAGTACACTAGTCTATTATGCACCCACCAACTGTGTCTCTCTTTGTGCCTGAGTTCAATCCAAGAACAGGACAATCTATTATTCTTTTAATGATAGGAGACCAATTGACATACCATCACAGTATTGAATGTATATATATGTTACCATCATAAATTAAAATAGAGATGATTATCTCAACAAAGGTATATCTCATGCCAAGTTCAAATTAACCATTGCACTTTTGTTCAGAAATAATTTCTGGAATGTTTTGGATTTTAAAAGAATACTTTCAGTTCCTACACATTTCTGAATTTGCTACAGATCTGAAGAGAATTTTTAGTAGCTGGAGAGAGCTTCCTTGGTGGGCTTGGGTAGAAATTATGATGCGTTCCACAAGACATTAGGGTTAGAGTTGGAATTAGGATTACATTGTTGGCAATGTAGTGGCATTTGAAAGTCTATTTCAAAGATATATTTAGTGTTGGAATATTTAATTTCTTGGATTGGGAAGTACTAACTTCCCATTTTCCACTAAATGTTTTCCTTTCCCCACTTTTCAACGTATTCCATAAGCCTTCAATTAACACAGTCTTTCTGTACTAACCCAACCATGTGCCTAGATCTATCTGTCTAAAGGAAGGGTTTGAAACCTTCTCTGTGTCATGGACTCTTGGGGCAATCTGGTGAGGTCTATGGATCTCTTCTCAGAATAATGGTTTGTTGTCTACATTCATAATAGAAAGAAATGCTAAATTTCGGTCAAAAGTTAGTAAAAATAAAGATGACATTTTCCCCCCATTCTAGTTCATGGATCCCTTTAAACTCTCCAGGAACACCAGGTTGAGAACCCCTGAACTAGATAGGATTTAAGTGTCGAAACAAATCCTCCTTTCTTTTATGGTGCAGTCATTGCCTGTAAGACCTTGATGTTGGGAAAGATTGAGGGTAAAAATAAAGGGGGATGGCAGAGGATGAGGCGGAAAGATAGTATCATGGAAACAACAAACATGAACTTGGAGAGACTTTGAGAGATAATGGAGGATGGAAGAGCCTGGCATGCTATGGTCCATGGGGTTACAAAGAGTTGGACACGACTGAGTGACTGAACAACAACATTGCCTGTGGCAGATAGATTTGAGTATTTAACAGGAAAACATATCTAGTCTTAGTTATCACTTAAACGCATGTGTTGATGGGATGGGGGTGTTCAGAAGGCAGATTGTCCTTGGGTTTGTCTAAGAATAATAGCTCATTGACCCACTCCAAATGTCATGATTCAGAGGGGTCAATCCAATAACAAAGGCTCGTAAGACTGAATAATGCTTAAGAAAGTCTAAGGTCAGATGAATGAATTTCTGTACACCGTTGTTTCTCAAGAGTGCTATCAGGGAAGCATGTTTATAATAAGGAGAGTACAGAAGACCCAGAAGCCACCCAGCTGCCAGGTGGCATCTGGAAGAACCAGCACTTCCATGGTGGTCTGATCTGAGTGGGTAAGAAACCAATAACCCGGAATGAACAATGACTGAGCTCCTCAATGTAAGAAGAAATAGAACTGGTTACTGTGGAGAGGCTGCCACAAGGAGGGGCCTGTCCTAAATGAGAGAGAGAGGCCAGGGGCCTCGAGGAAGGTCATTTGGTCAGATCTTTCAACAGAACATATTTGCGCCTACTTAGCTTTTCTTTGTAGTTCACTGGCTTAAACCTCAGCCTCTTATAAGACATCTTCCAAGACAAATAGCCATGACTCCTGCATGCTTGGTACGTTTACTAGGTAACAGTGTTTTCTTGAAAGATTATTTTGTGCCCTTGTAACCAAGAGTTTGTTGGCAACCTCTGAATCTTCTTAAATCTTGAAATCTAATGAAGACTTGAGGTAGAACCACATGGTGTGTCCAAGTAGTGTATTCTTAAACAACTACAAAACTCATGGCATTAAAAACTAACCCTTCTTTATAGGTTATTTATGAGCTCTAATTAATGTACGATCTTTTGTCTCAGTAAATTTGTTCATTTATTCCCAATAGCTATTTTAAATATGATTTATACAATGCTTATGGCCTTACCTTCTAAGTGTTTAGAAGAGAAGTGTGTTGTGATCCTTGATAGAGAAGAGTTATTGGTGAAGATATTGAACAACATTAATTTGGTGAGAGGAAGTAGATGCTTGAAGCATTTATGTATGATCCTTATGACCCTTTTAAGAATAAAAGATCTGAATACATTTTATTTTATTTTGAGATTATATCTTTTTTTATTTAATTTATTTATTTAACTTTTAACATACATTTTCACAAAATTTTGGGTTCCAAATTTTCTCCCCATTTCTCCCCTCCTTCCACCCCAAAATGCCAAGCATTCTAATTGCCCCTATCACTGATCTGCCCTCTCTTCTAACATCCCTCCTTTCCCTTGTCCCCATCTTCTCTTTTGACCTATAGGGCCAGATAACTTTCTATACCCCGTTACCTGTATTTCTTATTTCCTAGTAGTAAGAACAATACTCGACAGTTGTTCTTAAAACTTTGACTTCCAACTTCTCTTCATCCCTCTCTCCCCACCCATTCCTTTTGGGAAGCAAGCAATTCAATATAGGACATATTTGTGTAGTTTTGCAAGTGACTTCCATAATAGTCATGTTATGTAAGACTAACTATATTTCCCTCCATCCTATCCTGCCCCCCATTGCTTCTTTTCTCTCTTTGGATCCTGTCCCTCCCCAAGAGTGTTGACTTCAAGTTGCTCCCTCCTCCCGTTGCCCTCCCTTCCATCATCCCCCCCACCCTGCTTATCCCCTTATCCCCCACTTTCCTGTATTGTAAGATAGGTTTTCATACCAAAATGAGAGTGCATTTTATTCCTTCCTTCAGCTGAATTGATGAGAGTAAGCTTCATGTTTTTCTCTCACCTCCCCTCTTTTTCCCTCCGCTGAAAAGTCTTTTGCTTGCCTCTTTTATGAGAGATAATTTGCCCCATTCCATTTCTCCCTTTCTCCTCCCAATATATTTCTCTCTCACTGCTTAATTTCATTTTTTTAAAGATATGATCCCATCCTATTCAATTCACTCTGTGCTCTGTGTGTGTGTGTGTGTGTGTGTGTGTGTGTGTGTGTGTAATCCCACCAACTACCCAGATACTGAAAAGTTTCAAGAGTTACAAATATTGTCTTTCCCTGTAGGAATGTAAACAGTTCAACTTTAGTAAGTCCTTTATGACTTCTCTTTGCTGTTTACCTTTTCATGCTTCTCTTCATTCTTGTGTTTGAAAGTCAAATTTTCTTTTCAGCTCTGGTCTTTTCATCAAGAATGCTTGAAAATCCTCGATTTCATTGAAAGACCATTTTTTCCCGTGAAGTATTATACTCAGTTTTGCTGGGTAGGTGATTCTTGGTTTTAGTCCTAGTTCCTTTGACTTCTGGAATATCCTATTCCACGCCCTTCGATTCCTTAATGTGGAAGCTACTAGATCTTGTGTTATCCTGATTGTATTTCCACAATACTTGAATTGTTTCTTTCTAGCTGCTTGCAATATTTTCTCCTTGACCAGGGAACTCTGGAATTTGGCCACAATGTTGCTAGGAGTTTCTCTTTCTGGATCTCTTTCAGGAGGTGATCTGTGGATTCCTTGAATACTTATTTTGCCCTCTGGTTCTAGAATCTCAGGGCAGTTTTCCTTGATAATTTCATGAAAGATGATGTCTAGGCTCTTTTTTTGATCATGGCTTTCAGGTAGGCCCATAATTTTTAAATTGTCTCTCCTGGATCTATTTTCCAGGTTAGTTGTTTTTCCAATGAGATATTTCACGTTATCTTCCATTTTTTCATTCTTTTGGTTTTGTTTAGTGATTTCTTGGTTTCTCATAAAGTCATTGGCCTCTATCTGTTGCATTCTAATTTTGAAAGAACTATTTTCTTCAGTGAGCTTTTGAACCTCCTTTTCCATTTGGCTAATTCTGCTTTTGAAAGCATTCTTCTCCTCATTGGCTTTTTGAACCTCTTTTGCCAATTGAGTTAGCCTATTTTTCAAGGTGTTATTTTCTTCAGCATTTTTTGGGGTCTCCTTTAGCAGGGTGTTTACTTGTTTTTCATGCTTTACTTGCATGTCTCTCATTTCTTTTCCCAGTTTTTCCTCCACCTCTCTAACTAGATTTTCAAAATCCTTTTTGAGCTCTTCCATGGCCTGAACCCATTGAGTGGGCTGGGATACAGAAGCCTTGACTTTTATGTCTTTCCCTGATGGTAAGAATTGTTCTTCCTCATCTGAAAGGATGGGAGGAGATATCTGTTCACCAAGAAAGTAACCTTCTGTGGTCTTATTTTTTTTCCCTTTTTTGAGCATTTTCCCAACCAGTTACTTGACTTTTGGGTCCTTTGTCAAGAGTAGGGTATACTCTGGGAATGTTGTGGATACATTCGACTACAATTCATTCAACAAGCATTAGTAAGTACCTACAACATCTGGGAATCTGTGAGATCTCAGTTCCTCCAAGGTGGCACAATCAAGCGTGTACTGGTCTGGATGCAGAGAGGGATTTTTATGCCCAGAATCTTAGCAGATACCTCTCCACAGCCACTTGGCCTCCAGTTCCCAAGTCAGCACTGGGGGGCTGATTTTCAGAGAAGCTGGATGGGCAGGGCCACCATTCAGTGTGAGACAAAGACCAGCTTGCCCAGGGCCTCCACCCAGGGCGGAGGCAAGACTCAGCTCTTCAATGCCCCCAGGGGTTTTTACGCTTCAACAACTGTACCCGCTGCTGTGCAGGCTCTGTGGCCGCTGCCTGCTGCTGGAGCTATGGGAAAGCCCTTCTCCCTTCCTGGCCTGCTGATTAAACCCCATCACTGACCTTTGGCACCTGTGAGCTGAGGGATCTGAGGCCCCGCTACTGGGACTGGAGATTCTGCCCCCGAGGTTTCCTCCTCTGGGAGTCTCGTCCTGCTGCACCACTGGGCCAAGGCAGGGCTGGGCTCTGCGCTCCACTCGGCATCTGGCGCAACCCACATTTCCGTGGGCCTTTCAGGTCACCGTGGGCTGCAAATCTCCTCCACTCCACTGTTCTCCACTTCTGCTGCTCCAAAATTTGTTGAGAGTCCCTCTCTACAGGTATTTTATGGGCTGTGGGGAGGACCCTGCGGAAGTGTGTCTTTCTAGTCTGCCATCTTGGCTCCGCCCCCCTGAAGACATTTTATAAAGAAGAAATACAATCAGTTCCAACTTTCCACACCACTAGGGTGGGGGAAGGTAGACCAAAGTGTGGCAATCCAAAATGGCAGAAATATTCCCAAATTGTCATGTCTTTGAATATGTTTTTGTACTTACACTTGAATGTGGGTGTGGCTCAAGTTCTGGGGAACTCACTTCAAACTGAATAATGCAGCCACATTTTAAAGACCTAATTGAGGAGGAATTGGGAAGCTTCCAAAATGCTTTCTCATTGGAACCCCCATCTCCATCCTTTCTTAAAACTTCCTTGTGGGAAGCTATTTCTCAACACCAACCTAGAAAGAACTACTTTTTCCCTCAGCCCTTCCCTAGAGCCAGAACTGGCTAAATATGTGGGTTTCAAAGGACTTTACTGATGTACACCAAGCTATAGCTGTTGATAGAAGTAGATGTTTATCTCCTTCTCTAACAAAGTAATTAAACAGAACACCATGGGTGCTGTCAGTGAACTTGAAAGCAAAATTTGCTGTGGATACATTTGACTACAGTTCATTCAACAAGCATTAGTAAGTACCTACAACATGTATGGCACTCACAGTACTTCTAGCTGGCCAAGAGAGGCCTCTACTGGCTCTTCTACTCATTCTCTGGATTATTTCACCATGTTCTAAGAATCTTCCTACCCTGGAAGATTTTTATGCCCTTGTAGCCCCATTCTCCAATTGGTTGGTTCCTCCCAGAACCTCCATTTTCAGGAAGTGCCCAGGCCATCCAAGCTCACTCAACTGCCCTGACTTGGAGTTCATCATCTAGAAGGAGGATCCAACAAAAATATGTACAACTACAACGTATAGTGTTGTGAAAGTACATGAAGCAGATGGAAAACAAAGTGCCATGGCAAATCAATCAATGAGCAAAGAAGCACTTGCTCTATGTGCCAGTTGCTATTTAGTTGTTTCAGTTGCGTCTAACTCTTTGTGACCCCATTTGGGATTTTGTTGGTAGGTATATTGGAGAGATTTGCCATTTCCTTCTCCAACTCATTTTACAGATGAGGAAATTGAGGTAAACAGGGTTAAGTGACTTACCCAGGGTCCCACAGTTAGTAATTATATGAGGCCGAGTTTGAACTCATGAAGATGAATCTTCCTGACTCCAGGCCGGGTTCTCTATCCATTGCACCACCTTGCTCCCTACCATATGCCAGGCACTATGGTAAATGTCAACAATACAAAAAAAAAAAAAGGGAAAAACAGTCCCTGGCTTCAATGAACTTACAGTCTAATGAAGTATATAATATACACATAAAAAAGATATATACATAATAGATAAAAGGTAATTTTAGAAGGAAGCTTGAGAACCTAGTAGACAGGACTGAGGAAAGCCTTCTACAAAAAGTAACATCAGAGCAGCATCCTGAAGGAAACCAGCAAATCTAAGAGATGGAGGCAAGGAAGGAGAACATCACAGGCATGGACAGTCAATGTGAAGGGACAGGGAAAGGTTATTATTGACTGGGGGGGTCAGTGTGTGGCATAGGAATTGGGCCTTAAAGGAGGGAGAGGGATTCACAAGGTATATGGGAAAGGGAGATGATAATCTCTAAGAGATTATTAGGCAAGGAAAAGTAAAGAGCATGCAGTCAACTTAATCTCATGTCACTGTCCACCATCCAGTACTACAGAATCTCCATTTGCAACAGCTCCTCATTGTCTTCCATACAGAAAATTAGGCCGTAGTCTTCTTTTACCAGAATGACACACTTTCTTGCTGAGAGAGTTGAGCTGAAGCAATCAGGGGAGTCTGGGGGATAGAGAATCAGGAAACCAGCTATATTTAGGTAATTGACTTAAATAGCTTAAGAAGCTGTCTGAAGAGCAAATTAGATTTGAAACCTGGTCATAGACATTGTTCAGATCATTGACTTTGGGGTGATTGTATCCTGCTCACCCTTATATATCACTTAAAATAAAAACATGTACCTGTCAAGGTGCGTATGCATGTGTGTGTGTGCGTGTGTGCGTGTGTGTGTGTGTGTGTGTGTGTGTGTGTGTGTGTGTGTAGCACTGTTATACTTTTCTGCATGAATTCTGACGCCCAACTGGAACCAACGCTATTCAAAGTTCCAGAGTGAGGAGTGACCTACTTGAGTCTTTCTTTACATTTGCCTAAATCCTGAAGCTCCTTACCCTTCCAAATTCCAGTTGGCAACCAAGGGCAAAGAACATCAGTAACAGTTGATAAAGAAGTTTAATTTGAGTCTTCCTGAGCTGTCCTGTTGCTCCTTGAATCATGAGAAGAGGCTGATTCCTGTCTGGCATTGAATGTGTGCTAGGACGTCAAGGGCTTCACATTTTTATTGGCTGTATCTTTTCTTTCTTGGACTGAAAGTGAGCCCTGATTTTACCTCTGGCTTCTGAATCATTCCTTCTCTGCTCTAGGTGCATCTGATAAGTGCATTCTTTTGTCTTCTGCATGGATTCTCGTTGCTCAATAGTTGAAGGCTTTATTTTGCTTAGGCTTCCCCTCTCCTAGGAATTCTATTGCTCCCTGGATTTAAACAGGTCTGTCAAGTGTAAGTAATAATAATAGGTTCAGCCTTAATAACTGCATTGGTAATTATGGGTGCATAATGAGGCTGGAGGTCTTGACAAATAAACCCTTTTTCAGCTTCATCTGCTTCAGGAAGAGAATTGGCCCATTGGAAAGGACGATGAGAAGAGCAGCACATCAACTTGTCCTACAAAGACAAGAGAAACATCTTGCCTTCAACTTTACTTCTCCTATTTAAAAGAAAAGAAATCTTCAGGAAGAAGACTGGGAAACAGGCTCCGAGAGAGGATATGAATCATATGTAATTGTATAACCAGTAAGTTTCTGAGCTGACATTAGATCCCAGATCTTCCGGTGCCAAATCCAGTCTTCTGTCCAGAAAACTTATTTGAAAAAGAAATGTAGAAAAACATGGCCTCACTCATTGGAGTGGCCATTCATCTATTTTCTTAGAGCTGATGATATTACTTGTTTCTGGCTGTCAAAATTGTTTAGGTTGGATCTTGTACTATGTGAACAGTTTTGGGGGCTTAGATCACAATGGCTTATCCTCTACATTGTATTTAATCCAAGCATTAAGAATATTTCTATCTCCGTTTTACATAGGAGGAGATGGCGTTCTTAACTATAGTTAGTTCCAGGGAAGTGGAAAATTTAGTCTATAGGTTGAACTGAGTGAGTCAATGGTGGTTTTGTGCCTGGGCAGGGGTGAGGGGTTGGCAGAAGTGTTACTGACAATGGAAGAAAGGTAGACTAAGTGGAATCTTGGGATCATTGAGTCATAGACTGAGAGCAGAAAGGAACTTTAGAGGCCAACGTCTACCTTTTACATATGAGGCTGATTGACTCACCAAAAGTCATACAGGTAGTAATCGGAATAACTGGGATTTGACTCCAGGTGACCTTGTTCTAATTTTGGTCTTTTCCACTTTACAGCCTCTATTTTATCACCGCCAGGTGCCCTATTTTGTAACATCAAGGATTTTTCAACTTTTTTTTTCTTCATTAGCTCGATTTCAAGAACCTTATTTATACTCTAACCTTAGTTTTAAATGGAGGAAAACAATCCAGCCTCAGCTCCAGAGAGGCATGTGAGTTGTATTTCTCAACGTCTACTCATTTCCACCCAAGTGCCATTATTACTGCTAAGTGACTGAAATTCGAATGACCCCCTGCGCGCTCCTACAACTGCTCACACCTGAAACTGTGGCCTCCAGCCACAAAGTGGTTTATCCCATTTGATCACCTAGGCTCAAGCACACTCTCCCTGAGTGTCCGAAGGTGAGATTCAAGCAATTCAAGTTTCACCTGCCAATGTTGGATGAGACTGTCGACAGGGCTCCTTTGGCATTTGATTAAAATGCAGCCCTCCCCAGCCAGCATTTGTCCTACAGGGACCCACAGCCAGGTGTTGGGGCCCTTTGTCTGAAACACCTGGCTTCGGCCAGCTTGCCAGGCAATCTCATTTTGTTAGGAAAAACAACTGGCCTCCCCTCAGATCCGAGTCTTTCAAAACCAGGAGGAAGGAAATAAGTGACAATGTGAGTCTCTCATGGAAATAAAAGCATTCCCTAATCTCCCATTTCTAAACCAAGAGGAGGTTCCACCTTTCTCTCTGTCCCCTCCCTGAGGGAGAATAATGATATAATAAATGCCCCTTGTTCTTTGGTCAGCATTCACAATGTGAAGATTTTCTAAAAATAGAGAAGAATTAAATAGCGATTTACTCACTTAGAAGCTAATCATATTTATTGAACAGCTCACAGCACAGTGGATCAGAGTGCCAGGGCTGGAAGGGAAATCTCACCCACACCTCTCATTTCCAAAGAGAAAACTGAGGTCTGGAGGTCCTCAAGGACTTACCTAGGTTAGTGCGGAGCAGAGTTAGATCCCAGATTTGATTTTTAGGTCACCTGACTCTTTGCCTAGTGTTGGATAATAAGGATAGTTAACATTTATACAGCACTTACTATGTCTAAGCACTTTACAATTATTATCTCTTTCATCCTCACAACAACCTGAGAGGTAGATGTTATTATTACCTTCATTTTACAGATAAGGAAACTGAGGCAGAGGTTTAATGACTTGCCTAGGGGCACACAGCTAATAGATCTCTGAGGTCACATTTGAACTCAGATCTTCCTGACTCCAGGACTGGAGCTCTGCCCTCATATACCAAATTGATTGATATAATACTCGGGAGATAGATTATTTCATCTTAGAATCATGGGAGCATAGAGGTGGAAGCAACTTGAGCAGCCTTCTCAATCGACCCCTTCATTTTTTTTAACAGATGAAGAAACAGAGATCTAGAGAGTTTTAAATGATCTCTCAAAGTTATATAGATCAGAAGCATAGAAGATAGGGTTTGAATCCAGGTTTTAAATGAATTTTAAGTTTCATAAAGCCTAATGGGAATTCAAGGGAGTCATGGTTTTACTAAATAGAAAAAAAAGAACTTTCTAACAATTTTTGGAGGCAGGATGACCATGTAGCAGAGAAATTGTAGAGGGGGTTGGGTGGAAGACTGAATTATACAGATTATCTATCTATCTATCTATCTATCTATCTATCTATCTATCTATCTATCTATCTATCCATCTATCTACACACATATATATGTGTATATGTAATATAGAAAACACATATATATATACATATATATGTGCATATATATATAAACATATACATGTGCAGAGAGAGAGAGAGAGATTTCACCCAAGAGGAAATTCCTTAAAGAAAGTCTCTAGTGCGGCATTCTGGAGGCAGGGACATGATACAGATTGAGAGCTTCTCCACATGTTTCTGCCCAAGTCTTTTACTCTTTGTGAACCTGAAGAGAGGTTACAATTATGCATCTTCTCTCCTAGACACTAGACTCCCTCTCCCCTCCAGTAGTCACAAACTCTACTCTTCACACAGGTACAAAGTATTGATCTCCATTGATAAGAAGAAAGTCCCATACAATTGGCCTTTGAGCCAGGGATTACACTATTAACTCACTAAACAAAATCATCTCTGAATCAAACTGTGAAAACAGTAGAAACGATCAAAGATGGGCATAGGGTTGGGCTGCTGATATTCACACTTTTCTGATTTCCCTTCCATTCCCCTACAGGTACCAGGTATGAAACAACATCTGGGAGCAGCTACTTGTGTGTTCAGAAAACCCAATGTGGCGGTTAATTATAGTCCTACCATCAAGTCTCATTTCAGGAACAATTCATCCTCCCAACTTCAAGATTCCACAGAGTGTTGAACTTTCATAGAGTCAAAGAAGATCTGTTGAATCTTTATACCTGCAAATCTGGTGAGTATGAATGAACTAGAAGGAAATATATATTGGTTATAATTCCATAGATCAAAGGATCTTAACTTGTTTTTTGGTCGTGATGCCTTTTGGCAAATCTGGTGAAGTTAATGGACTTTCTTTTAGTATAATGCTTTTAGATGCATAAATATATAAGATTACAAAAATAATTATTGAAATAGTTATAATTAATATGATATAATTATTGAGATACTTATAAAATACATGTATTTTTTAAAAAAAAGTATTATGGACCTCAGGTTAAGAATCCCTTGCCACGGATGTTGGGAATGATTAACTGTAAACCTTATTTAAGATGAGGCACTTCAGCTCATTCATTGCTGGTGGAATTGCAGATTTGTAGAATCTTTCCATAGAGAAGTCAGCCACTAAGTAGTAAAAGTTACAAAAATAATCATACCTTTTGGTCCAGTAACTCCATTATTGGGCATACCATTCCAATGATATTCTGTATATAAAAAAAGAAAGGCTACTCGTTTAGAGATTTTCATAGCCTTAATATATGCAATTGCTATAAAAAGAAAAAACAAAAACTAATAAAAAGCTGGAAGGAACCTAAATGTTTAACAATAGGAGAAAGAAAATGTTTCAAAAATTTGTCATATATTAATTTAGTGGAATCCTATCATGCAATAAGATGGACAAAGGTAAGGAATGCAAAGAAATTTGGAAAGACTTCTGTGAAATAATGTGAAGAGAAAAAAATAGAATGAAAAGAGCAGAATGTATATTCGGATAAGGAGAATCTTGATGGAGACTTGGGAAGGGAAGAGACTGAGAAAGCCTTAGCTACTTTATGTAATATATATAATAATATAATAATATTATTTTTTTGGGTGGGTGTTAATATGTGATTTCATGTGTATACTCCTATGGAGAGCACCTAGGTGAGAACACTCCCTTTACCAACTGAGATTAGCAAATATTCTGCAATTTAAGACTCAAAGGTCTGGAATACTCAGAGGCTGTTACTTGCCTAGGATCAAATAAAAAGTAGAGAAGGTCCCAAAATCTCAGTGTAGTTTAAAGCGTTTTAAATTGCACTAAGACATCTGGGACACCCTGTGCACAGGAGATGTAGGACATGACAGCACGTAGTAGAGACAGATCTTTCTGATGCAAGCATTGTCTATACACTCCATCACACTGCCTTTCATTCAATGGCATCAGTTCATTTAAATGTAAGTAGTTACTAAGCAAGTTTAATTGTTTTGATGTTTAATATTAACTGTTTACTTAAATCTTTCATTTTTTTTTTTCAGGCGCCAGGGTTAAGTGACTTGCCCAGAGTCACATAGTAAGTGTCTGAGATTAGATCTGAATTCGGTTCTTTCCTGATTCCAGAACTGATGCTCTGTCCATGGTAATCACCTAGGTGCCTCAACGTGTCATTTTTTTTTAAGGCAGGGTACTGAAGGAGAAAAACCTTCCAACAAGCAGTTAAGAGACCTTGATTTCACTTTCAGCTCTGCCTCTACTTAGTTGTGTGACTTTGGACAAGTAATTTTATTTACCTTTTCAGGCCTCAGTTTCTTTATCTCTAAAATGAGCAACTGAACTTTCTAACCCCCAAAGTCTCTTCTAAACTCCAAAGTTCTACTGAATCCATGATAATCACCATAATGGATACTTCCCTGCCAGACATTGCCTTCTACTCACGTGACATGAATATTGAAATGCAGACTATTCTCCACAGACTCCAGGTGGGCAACAGGAAACCTGGCCCTAAGCCAGGCGGCACAAACAAATTCCACCTGGCATCTCCCTGAAAGTCTAGTAGCCTACTTTTAAGGCTATTTGATTCTTGACATCGGGTAATAACACATGTGGTCCTTTTTTCACAGACTAAAAATAACCCCAATGAGACCTGAGGATCCAAGGCACTGTTTCTGGCAACGGTGTTTTAACTCATTCTTTGTCCGAGACTAGTATTTGTCATCAAAATGCAGTCCTGTGATGAGCTTTTTGCTTGGGTTTGACAGAGTTGTAACAGCTGGGAAGTGGTGTATATTCTGAAGAAAGCTGCTTAAAATGATATTTGATTTCATCCAGTTGATTATAACCTTGCCAATTTTGTAGACATAACTCTCGTTTCAAAGGGCCAGGGTTTACTTTGGGTAAATTTCTCACCTCTCTGACTCATTTCCTTGACCTGGAAAATCTGGGAAAACACCCAGTGTTCTGATTCCAACTTAGATTGAGAGAATCTCTGAATTGAAATCTATCTCAGGGACCCTGTACATCAACTCATGGCTGAAGAGAGATCCCCTTCTGTATCAAATCTTATATATGTTTGTCTCATTCTTGCTTTCAGTATGTTGGTGACCAAGAATCCACTATCTCCTAAGGTAGCCCATTCTGTCATTGGAGAACTCTAATTTTTCTAAGGTTTTCCTTATTATCCAACCAAAACCTGCCTGTCTACAACTTCCACCCTCTAATTTTATACTTTAAAGCAGCTATTCTCAAAGTGTAGTCCAGGCACCCTGAGCGGGTCCCTAAGACCCTTATAGGTGATCCATAAGGTCAAAATTTTTTGTTACAATAATACTGATATTTTATTTTCTAGTATGATAAAAATATAGATGTAACCCACATAAACAAAAGTTCTTTGTAAGGGGATCCTCAATGATTTTTAAGAGTGTAAAAGGGTCATGAGGCCAAGTAAAATAAGCTTAATCTTTCTTCTCCATTTAACCCTTCAAATTCACAAAGGTAGCTCTCATGTTTCCCTGAAGTCTTTTTCTTCTTCAGGTCAAACATCTCTCATTTCTTCTCATATAAACATAAGATCCTTCACCATCTTGATGGCCTGCCCTAGATTATTCAGCTTATCAATTTCCTTCCTAAAATATGGGACAAATACTACATACAGATGTGGGGGTGACTAAGGCAGGGATGACAAAACGATCACCTCCTTATTCCCTAGAGTTATTCCACTTTTTATGGATGTCATGTCATATTGTTGACTCAGATTGAATATGTAGTTCACTATGCCTTCTCTCCTATATTTTTTTAGATAAACTATTGCCTATCAATAGCTCTCCTACCTTGTATTTGTGAAGTTGATTTTTTAAAAATATTTATTCCCCTTAAAACCTATTGGCATATTCTAACCTTTCAAGATTCTGAGTAGATTTTTAGAATTGAATATATTGGGGTAGATAGATGGTACAGTGGATAGAGTCCTGGGCTTAGAATCAGGAAGACATCTTCTTGAGTTCAAATCTGGCCTCAGATACTCACTAGCTGTGTGACTCTGGGCATGTCATTTAACCCTGTTTGCCTGGGTTTCCTTAGCTACAGAAGGAAATGGCAAATACTCCAGTATCTTGGCTGAGGATGTTCCAAATGGGTTTGCAAAGAGTTAAAACCATGATAGCAATATATTAACCCCACCCCCACAACTTTGTTTCATGGATCCATTCGATGTGTTATCTACGCCTTTACCAAGTCCATTGATAAAAATGTTAAGTGACCCAATGAATCAACCATTTCTGCATCCTAGCTGCACCCCACATCACTCTTTTTGCATGAGTCTTTGTCAAATGCTTTGTTGAAAACTAAATACCTCAAATCAGCATCCCCTGTTCTAGTCTAGTAACCAAAAAGGGAAATGAATTTAGTTTGGCAAGATCAGTTCTTGATCATCATGATCACTGCTTTCCTTTCTAAATTTACATGAATGACCCTTTCAATAATATGTTCTAGAATTTTGCCTGTATGCCTTTGGGTGCATTTAGACTACATGATCAACTGAGGGTAAAAGAAAAAAAATTCAAGTGACAGAAACAAAATAGAACTCACAGTAGAGACTTTGGTAAATTAAGGCACCTTCTAATGTATAATCCTCTGCTGTGTAGTCTTTGTTACCTCCAGTCATGGCCAGGCAGGCTCTCAGTAGAGATCACCTTCTACAGCTCCTGCTCAGTTCCTGTGGTATCTTTCACCATCTTTTAAAATGGATGTTGTATCAACATTGACTGATGATGACCTTTCCATGATGGTTTCTCCTGCAGTTCTACACAGTTCCTATAGGTGACATCACTCCTTATCATGACTCCCTTTGCACTTGATGCAACTCTTAGGGGAACCTGTCAGTTATTGATTACCCCTGGGGTCTTCTGTTACTGTTTGTTGTTTCTAGAAGTTTTAGAAAGGAATGCTTTCAGGCAGTGCCTTCATGTCTCCTTGTGCTTCAGTGCTCCAGAGAGGGTGGTGATAGTGACAAGAAGTCAGTTCTTAAACACTCACTACATGTCAAGCACTCTTCCAAGTCTTGGGGATATAAATCCAAGTGAGCCAGATTGACTGTAATCTCTGCAATATACTCACCTTTTAATGGAGGAAGACATAGAAAGGGGAGCTGGAAGGTTGAGTGGAGAGGGGTCTGGGATGCCAGATCCTTTCTAGTGGACTCTCCTTTTAATGAGACCATTTTTCTGTGCCACTCACTGCCTCTTCCAGTCCTGGCACTGCTAAAGCTTTCAAGCCTCCAAGGTGGTATACCAATCGCCAGCCCCAGACTGATATATGGTGATGACAAGTTTTCTGTCTTTTCTTGGAAGGGACATTTTTCTTTCAAATGAGTTCTCTTTCCTCATTGAAGAACTGATAAACTACTCCAATCTTTCCCAAATTACTCCTTCCATTCCAAAGAAATTGTGTGTACTAGATAGGTTTATTTAAATCACACTAAATTCTAACCAGCCCCTCCCTGGAAACCTTTAAGTTCCAGCTAAGATGCTGCCTTCCACAAGAAGCTTTCCTCAACACCTCTGAATTCCAGTGCCTTCCCTCTGTTACTTCCTATTTATCCAATATATAGCTTGCTTTCTATATATTTGTGTGTCATCTCCCCATTAGATTGTAAACTTTTTGCCTCTTTTTGTATCCCCAGTCCCTCAGTATGATTCTTGACACACAGTAGGTACTTTATAAATGTTTACTGATTGAGTGATTAAATTCTTACTAAGTGCCAGGCACTGTGCTAAGATCTGAGGATATGAAAAAAGACAAAAGACAGTTTCTGCTTTTGAGGAGCTCTACCTGATGGGAAAGGAAGGAAAGTTAGTCCCTAGACCCTTACTATACTGGCAAAATCCAGGAAATTGATACCTCTTGGGACTTTCAAGTGTTTTTTCAGCCTCTTATACAGGTTGCTTCTCTGAAATCTGCTATAGCAGTGGCCAAGATACCTTCATTGGAATCATGGTAGAGGAGAAAAGGGTCTGGAAGTCAAAGGACCTGAGAGAATATCACTGCTCTGCTTTTTTTTTATCTATGCAATTTTGGCCAAGTCACTAATCTTCTTTGGGTCTCAGTTTCCTCATTTTTAAAATGAGGGAGTTAGACTAGATGACCCCTGGAGCTTTTTAGAACCCTGGCTCTCTGTTGCTATGATTCTGGTGTTCCCTCTCCTGATCTAGAGTCCAGTCTCTCCATGCCTTCTCATACTGTGCTAGTCATGCCCAGATATTTACATCAATCTTCATTGGCTCACCCTGATGTCGCCATATGTTAGAGATCTTCCTCTGCTTCTTTTAATGTTTTGTGGGTAACAGTTCAGCTCTAAAGCCACACTGTGACAGAGTTAGATAAAATTAATAAATAAATACTCTAGCATTTAGGGACAGAGATTTAAAGTAAAGTACCATATGATGGAAGCATCAGTGGCCCAGTCTATAGAGAGTTGAGAGTGGATGCAGGAAGACCTAGATTCAAGCCTCAATTCCGATGAACACTGACCATGTAACCCTGGGCATGAGTCTTAACCTCTTAGTACTCAAGCCATTCTCAAAAACTATAAATTAAAGGGAAGGTGTTGACCTCCATTAGTAGAGGAAGCTCTTCTCCATCCATGAAATAACAGTTTCAGTCAACCCCTAGGATGAAGGAATATTTCTATGAACTAGGCTTTGTTCAGGGCAACTCGTAGCTTTCTACAACTAAATAGCTAGTCTCTACAAGGGTAAGCAATCATTTTAAAGCCACAGAGTCATCATTTTAAAAAAAAAATGAGCATTTACACAGTACTTTGCTCATGTTTTTTCATTTGATCCTAATAACAACCTTGTTAAGTATTGCTATTACTTGCTATTACTATTATTGGGCAGGCAGGTGATAACAGTGGATGGAACGCTGGGGCTGGAGTCAGGAAGACCTAAGTTCAAATCTGACCTTGGGCACTTAATAGCTGTGTGACCCTGGGTAAGTCACCTAATTCTATTTGCATCAGTTTCCTTATATGTAAAATGAGCTGGAGAAGGAAAGGTCAAACCACTCCATGATCTTTACCATTAAAAACCCAAATGGGGTCACAAAGAATTTCAACTGAATAATAACAATTATCATCCTTATTTTACAGATGAAGAAACTGAGGATCAAAGAGTTTAAGTGACTTACCCAGGGTCATAAAGTAGGAAAGCATCTGGGCCAACATTCCTGACTCCAAGTTGAATATTGTACATACTACCCAGGTGCCCTAGAATCACAGACTTTGGACTATAAGGGACCTCAGAGGACATCTAGTCAAAATAAATATAAACTATAGGAACTGTGATTTGCATTTTATAGTTGAGGAAACTGAGTCCCCTCAGATTAGCCCATTTGATCTATTACCACATCTCTATCCAGATCACATCCATTTGCTTGAAGGAGGTGAAAAGTTCACTGGCCCCAGTTCATGATAGAACCAAATCTTTCTTTGCTTATCACTATCATTATCTTAGTCTGAGTCCTGTGTTAGGAATCCCTGGTATTTACTACTTAGAGTTAAATAAGCTACCACATTGCTATTCATAGTGTGGTACCCTCAATTCTCTCCGAGTGGCTAAGGTCTCGGGGTGTGTTTGGCTCCCATAACTGATACAGGTACAGTGAAAATGGATATTGTCGAGATTAGATAACTAAGCCCTTTGTTGAAAAGCACAATTGCCAGGCCCATATGGAGCAAAAGTAGATCATATTTAAAAATCCACATCCTGGTGGATTAAAATTGAGTTCTATTTTTGACTGTCTACATTCCTGTATCTCTGATTTCAAATAGTTCTGCAAATGTCCTTCTGCCCCCACTTCATGCTATGAGGATGTTATGACATAGTTATCCAAAAAGTGCATTTCTATAGAGTGACTTCTTTTTCCATTGATTTCCATCATAAATTTGGATAGATGTTCCTTTAGAGAAGGGGAAAAAATCCCTTCCCAGTAAGATGTTGATCATACTGAGCACTGTAACAAACCATGATGCCCCACTCTGTAATAGTGCGCAACACTCTCCCAGGTCTAGGATTTCTCCTTTGCCATTCCTTGCCCTCTTACACACACACACACACACACACACACACACACACACACACACACAATATCTGTCAATGTCTCAGAATCTCCTACCTATATGGTTGGGACTATCAAGACTTATTTCTTCTTTCTTCTTTTGTCTAAGTATTTACAATATTCTCTAGAATCAGTCAATTACATCATTCTTCAGTAAGAGTGCCTCTTGCCATCTAATGCATGGAATGGTCCAGTTTTAGGGCAAGAAGGGCCTGGATTGGTTTATTAAAATCTGAAACTGTCTTAAGTTTGAACTGAAGGTTCTATAAAATTAGTGTCCGAATACAACTTATACCTAATTGTGGATTTCTGTAAGTGGCCTTTATTTAAAGCAGAAAACACCTAGAATCCCAGACCATGCTCCCCAAGGTAAAAACTGCCCAAGCATAGCCATGCGAGCCCATGAGAAGAAAGAGCTTTTTTCTAGTAATATTTTCTTTAAAGAGTGTATATTAAACACAGTATTACCAAACACTGCCTTGCTTGTCTATGTCCTCTTCTGAACTTCCTTCTTTTCTGTTCTGTTTTTTTAAAAAATATTGCATCAAGAGCTATTTCTTTTTAAATTAACAAAATATGTGCAGCTTTTTGCCCCCTGAAACTTTTGCCTAAGTTCCAGAATTTGAATTAATCACCTAGTTTTTCCCACCAAGCAGAGCTCTACAGAGCAAATCTGTACCCTCTGATCTCATAGCTCTCTCAATATCTCTTTCCTTTTTCATACCTGTGGTTCTATCCATACTGATCTCCTTGCTGTAGCCTTCATCTAAAGATGGATGGATACCATTTTCACTTTTCCCATTTTCTTCTCCTGTTCCTGTTTCTATACCTTCCCTACTATTGCTTGTTGTTAGAAAACTCTTCTCCCTAAGCTCTGCTTTTTCCCCCTAAAAACAAAACAAAACAAAAATGCCAACCAAAAGGAATTTTAAGGAAACATATTTTCCTACATTTAGGAAAGTAGTTATAAAGCTCTCATAATTAGATATGTAAGAAGCATCTCAAGATAGTTCAAGATAGCACTCTCTCCTTTAAGGAAACGCTATTAGGGATAAGAAAGAAAGCTCAAACCTTCTAAGCTAAAGAAGTCCATTAGCTCAGTCCAAGTTTGTACAGGGATGAGTCACTGGCTCATATATTTAGATGTAAGAGGGACCTTAGAGGCCACCAAGTCCAAGCCTGTCATCTTACATATGAGGAATAGGAGACTGAGAGAGGCTAAATAAATCCTCTGAGGCAGCCTCAGACACTTACTAGCTGTGTGACCCTGGACAAGTCACTTGACCTCTGTATGCCTCAGTTTCCTCATCTGTAAAATGGAAATAATAATAGCACCTATCTCTCGGGGTTGTTGTGAGCCTAAACTGAAAAACCAAAGCCCTGCTAAAGATAAATCCTTAAAAACACAGAATCCAATTACATGAGCTCTTTCCATGCATGACTCAAACAGATGTACTTCCCACTTGGTTGTTCTGGGGACCAGATGTTAAAAAGAGAGGTGTCACAGATAAAGACAGATGTGATAAAGACGGCCACTGTGGGAGTACTAGTAAATGAGTTACACATGTTTTTGTGTGGAATTTATTAACTTTAGTATTAAGGAATCATGATTATGTTCCTTGGTACCCTTCTATTGGTACAGTTACCTGTGGTTTTTTTTTGACTTATTAGAAAATCTTGAAGAGTTCCAATGTCCAGAAAAAAATGATCATCTTGATGCCAGGCTGGCAAAGAGCCTTTCCCAGCTTAACTAGTCTGGTGTTAGGATGACAGACAGTAGTCCATGGCCAGACCTATACTGGGAACCCTGCTTGGTAGGAAATATCTCTAACAGCTTGAATTCTTCTGGCAAAGTCTTCAGGAACCCAGGATCATTTTCATGTTGTGTTGAAAAAAAGGGAAAGAAAGGAAGGAAGAGGAAAGGAAAGAGAGAAGAAAAAGGAAGATGATCAGGAGGAAAGAGGAAAAGGAGGAAAGGAAGAGAAAAAAAGAGAAAAGTGAAGAGAGGTGAAGAAAAGAGCTGAGAGAAGGGGAAAGAAGAGATCTCATATAAACATGGACAAATAATGCTGAATAATGCTTCAACCACTTTGCATAAATAACATTCAATCATATTTACCTGGACAATGAAAAGAGAAAATCCGTAAGCCTCTTTGGGGTGAAATAGAGTATTGGCTGAAAAGGACTATTTTCTCTGTATCACTTGAGTTTTTAAAACATTCCTTTTTGTGGATCTATGTTTATACTTTTCATGAAACATCTGATGTTTATGCTATCTGACAGACTTATTCTGCTTCCTTTTTCTCTCTGCTTGCAGGAGGAAATGATTGGAACCTTCCTTGATACAGAATGAAGATAACCTGAACTGTCTTCCCCTCTTAGTAGTATTCCCTCGTTTTTGCAATTGAAAATTTCATAACATATAAGCCTAAGCTGACTCTAAGAAAATATAGACATTTTTCCCACCAAGGGTATCTGTGTGATGGGGGGGGGGGTCAATTTTCCCATCAGCTGTAATGGGCATCTGAGCCATATGTGGCTGGATCACTTTGGTGGCTCTTATAGCTGTCACTGGTGAAAGGGGTACACAGTCCAAGTGTTTATCATGTGATAATCCCTTTAAGGCAGCTGCTGTTTCTCCTCCTCCTCCACCCTCTCCCCCTTCCCTCTCTCTCACACACATAGATATGTATATATTTATGTGTATGTAAGCAGGCATCCTTTCTTTTACTGTCCTTTGCTTTATTGCATTTTGCAGATATGTATTTTACAAACTGAAGGTTTGAAGCAGCGCTATGTTGAGCAAACCTGTTGGTGCCATTTTTCAACAGCATGTGCTCACATCACATCTCTGTGTCACATTTTGGTAATTCTCATAAACTATTTCATTATTATTATATCTGTTATATAATAATGACAAAAACAAACAAAAACTATTCCTCTTTCTGAAAAACTTGTAACTACATTCAATGAGCTTTTATTAAGTGTCTATTATATGCTGGGTACTGTGCTAAGGGCTGGGGATACAAAGAAAGGCAAAAGAGCATCCCTACCCTCAAGGTACTCACGATCTGGAGGAGACAACATGCTAAAAAACTGTGTACAAATGAGTTATATATGGGATAAATAGGAAATAATCAATACAAGGAAGGATCTGGAATTAGGAGAGATGGGGAAAGACTTCCTGAAGAGGGTAGGGCACAAACCGGGATTCAGAAAAGTCAGTGAAGTCTGGAGGGGCAGATGATGAGGAGAGTATTCCACGAACAAGGGATAGGTAGATCAGATGAACATTCTGCCTACTTCTAGGTGTATTTCTATTACATACCAAATGTTGACCATTCAAATAAAGAAAAGGAGGGGAAAAAATCACTCTAGATTTCCTAGGGTTTGGAAGGCAAATTTAACTATTGATCAGAATTATCCAAATTTGCAATATTATTTCTTATCTGTGGCAAGACGCATGATCCAACTCCCCCTGACCTTTTAACTAAAAATCTATTCTAGTTGACCAATTCAACAAATATTTGTATGACCATATTAGTTTTCTAGTTGCTAACATCTCCTTCAATTCTTTTTCTTTCTTCCTCTTTTTGTGGATCCATGATTTTATTGGCATATGAACCGTCCAAGAAGGAAACACCTTCTGTCAAATGGAGACCTCAAACTATTCTGTAACTTGCTGTCTTGGTGTTTCCTGGGGTCACTAATTGGTTAAGAGACTTGCCCAGAATCACACAGCTGTATCAAAGGCAGTATTCGGAAGCACTCTGTCTTTGTATTTTCTTGTTCAGTCATTTTATCTGCAATTTACTCTTTGTGACTCTATTTGGGGTTTTCTTGGCAAAGACACTGGAATGATTTGCTGTGTCCTCCTCCAGCTCATTTTACAGATGAGGAAACTGAGGTCAATAGGTTTAAGTGAGTTGCCCAGGGTCACATAGCTAGTAAGTGTCTGAGGTCATGTTGGAACTCAGCAAGATGAGCCTTGGCCTGGTGCTCTATCCACTGCACTACCTAGCTGTTGTCTTTGTACAGTTCGTATTTAATTAGCTATGTATGTGTTGTTCCCCTCTCCCAAGCAGATTGTAAGACCCTTGAGGGCAGGGGCTGTTTCATTTTTGTCTAAATCCTAAATACCTAGCATAGTTCCTAGTAGTGTTTAGGTATTCAATGAAAACTTGTTGAGTTGAATTGAGTTATGCTCTGCTAGTCCTTTTAGTTGGTAAACCTTTTGGGTAGAGATGCTCCCACAATCCTCAGTGGCTGCTTTTCTTTAGGCATCATGGTATTGGAAAGGAATCCTAATCAATGAGTCAGGAGATCTGGTCCACAAAGGAATAGCAACTTAGCTTGGGAGATCATCTAGTCCAATTCCTTCTTGAATTCAATTAAATTCTACCAAGCATCAGCTACGTGCAAGGCTTCTGAAGTACATGACTACCCTCTTTGGCATTACTTGACCAGCATTCACCATTCCTTCTTCGGAAAACCTTCACCATCTCACAGGGCAGCCCATTCAAATCCTGGTTCTTCCCCTTATAAGCTGGTTGATGTTGAATAACTTATTTCACTTTCCTAAGTTTCAGTTCCCCCATCTATAAAACTTAAAGAACTAGAGTACTTGCAGGATGGGTATAAGGAGCACATTCTATATTGTCTTTTACAGTTATAGAACACCAGTAAGTGCTATATAAATATAAACTTACTATTGTCACCTGATTTTCTCCCAGTAGGGCATCATTTAGTGTCTACACTGGAGTACCTTGATTCTTAAGTGGATTTGGTTCAGAATTCAATAGAGTTTTGCAGTTGAGACCAGCACCTGCCCTTGAATCGACTCATTACTTTATCTGTGCTTGCCTTTGCATAGACTAACTTAAAAAAAAAAATCTCTTTTCTAAATTAATTTACTTCTGAGTGGCACTTTTTTTTTCACATGAAAAACTAGTACATAGTTTAAAAAAAATCCAGACTCAGCCCTTGTTAAATTTCCACTCCCCAATAATTGTCTCTGTAGTCAAAATTTCTGAGTTGGTAGAGTTTTCCCCCTCTAAGCCATGGGAAATTAGCCTGGGAGGTTTAGGCAAACATGACCTATAAACTGGGGGGATTGTCTGAGTGTCAAGTTTCCAGCACTTACCCTCCCTGTAACCACAGGTTTTCATAGAACAAGTGATGACTCAATCCCCAACCCTCTCCAGCCAGATAAATTGAGTTCCAATTACATTGCTACAAGTGCGTTGTCTGGATGAGACCTTAAAAACCTGTCTGCCCTTTGTGGAGACAGAGGGCCTGGCTTATCTTTTAATGGTCTTAGTCATCCTATGGAAGTTACATGAACTTATTTTGCTTTGAATGTCAGACCTGATTCCAATCTAAGATTTGGCACCATGTTGTGCCTCTGAAAGCCATCTCCAGGGTGGGTGGCTTCCAGAATGGGAATGGGTTTGTCGGACCAGGGAAGTGGTACGTGTGAGACCAAATCAAATGACCAGGTTGTTGACGACAGGATGGCATCACTCTTAGCTCAGATCCTGAGATACTCTCTCAGAACAGCTCTGGGAAAGATTTCATTTCTTGGAATGTCCCAGTTCCACTTAAGGCAAAATATACTGACCACTTCCCATGTAAACTTTTTGCAGAGAAGCCATTCATGTACTTTTCTGTGACTGCGAATTGAAAACGGACACACTGAATGAAAACCAGGATTCTGGGCCTCTTTTTACTTGTCAGAGAAGCCAGGGAAAATAAACAAGCTCTGAATAATCTAATATTACAACAAAATGAGCTGCATCCTTTCCTTTCCTAAGATGTCAGAACTCAGAAAAAGAAGTACATCTTTTCCACATGGAAAGCTCAAATAATTCCCAAGTTCCCGACAATATCAGTTTCTTCACAACCATCCTTCTGCAAATTTGGTCTGTCTCTACCATGAGCACATACAAAGCGATACTATTTCATACATTGGTGTGGCCATCATTATGTTGGGGTGTGTGCATAATCACCCTAAAGGTAACCATTTCCATGGAATAATTTAACTAATAGCAAGTAGACTGTTGAAAATGTAGTCTTGAACCAATCTCCCCCTCCACCCACTTAGTCACTGCCTTGCAGGCAAAAACCTGCACAAACACAGGATGAGGGTGCCGCTCAGGCCCCCTGCTTATGTGACTTGGCCCTGTCGCCTTGTCAGACTGTTGGGGACCCCCTGGAGCCAGCAGGCTTCCAGCTGCATGGAAGACTAATTTAAGAAAGAAGCTCTTCCTCTTGGAAGACAATGCTGGAGTGAAGTCTCTATCTTGGCGACTCCTGAATCTGGCTCCTCTCCAGGAGAGCCAAAATGATTGTGTGGGTCCCCTGGAGGAGAATCTCCAAGCCCCACTGGAGTGGAAGGTAAAGTAAAAGACTTGGGACACCCGTGAGAATTATGGTGGATGAAGTAAAGAAATGAAGTGTTGCCATGTCAGCATCCATCCTGAATGCAGATGGAATGATTTATATTTTCCACAAAGATGCAATGGGCCACAGTTCAGAATCTTGCTGAGAACCTTTCTCTTACCATGACATATAATTTTCAGAGATGCTTGACATTATTAACCACACCCCATGGCACTGTCAACTTTTAGATGCAAGGCTTTAAAAAGAAGCAGTATTCCATGTAGGAGTGGGGTGGGGAGAGAAGGGGGCAATATGAAATGGTCTCTGTGTAAGGCATATAAAGTTCTGTGGCCTCCTGTCTAAAAAGAATAACGAGACATGGCATTAGCTCAAGTTTGAAATATCACAACAAGGGACCAGTTTTTACAACATTTCTGGGTATCTCCAGTTGTCTCTAGAGCAAACATGAAAGTCTTAAAAGAAAAGTGAATCCAGTTTACTGTCATAGATGCTTACAGGTGACCCGTGGCAATAAAGTTATGTAGCAGTTTTTGAAGTTACACATCAGAACTTACACATGTCCAAATACACGTTGTCCCCCTTCAAAGTAATAACCTTGGCAGGTTAACCACTTTTTCCCGTGATGTTGTCAGATCTTTGGAACTGCTCTTTTGAGGAATTATGTCCAGAATCTGCAAGGCATTAATTCTCTTGCATACCCTTAATTGGGGGCAGATCAATATTCTCTAAGCATAGGTTGGATTTTAGGAAAATAGCCAGATGCCATTCAGAGTCAAGTCTGGTGAATATGTTAGGCAGTCGAAACCAAAGGATCATACGAGGTGGGTTTCCTTGTGTAGTTCTGGAGGTGAGAACAAATGAATTTGCTCTATGGTGGTTTTTAAAATTTGTTTCTTTTTTGTTTTAGCAGTCATTGAAATAAAAATTGAACCATTTAAGAATGCTTTAAGAGACAACTCTGCTGTGGATATGTAAGAAAAATTGGTCTTGGAATCAGGTGGTTTTTTTTAATGTTTTTAATGTTAAATATCCTCCTACCATTATACATTGGGGCAACCCCACTATGACTACCACCCATGTGTACACACATACACACACATGTTGACACTAGACTTCCAGGCACTGAAACCAGCATATTTTATTAGTTCTTTCTAGGTTTGTCCTCTCCCATTCTGGAGAGTAACAGCTAAAGAACTGAGATCTCCAAAGTCAGCCCTGAGTGAAGGTGGGGTCCCAGAAATCAAGTGACAGTGCTTTCTGTGAGCCAGCCAGCTGTGAACTTCCTTTCACTGCTGCCCTTGATTGAGAGTCATGTTGATTGAGGAGCACATGGTGGGGATGATCTGTCCTCCTGACCTTCCATCCCTAGACGCCTAGAGGAAGTCTGAGGAAAGAGGTGGTAAGTATGGTCACTGTTTATTTTGATTCTTTGTTATTTGCGTATATTAACTAAGTGTCCCTTGCACTATTATGACATCCTGTGATTTATACTATAAAGGGTTCAGAGGAAAAGGGGAGCTGGAAAACCACTAAGGACCCAAAATGGTCACCCTGAGCCTTAATTCATATATATGTTTGTGAATGACATACACAACTTTGTGAGGGGAGGGGAGTAACTTTGCCAATGTCCAAGCAGACAACAACATAGTGCTATGATGCCAAAAAGATTAGGAAGGTTTGCTCAATAGAAACTGTCCCTTGCTTTGGGGGAGTTTAGACTGTGTAGAACAATGCAAATAAGAAGAAAGTGGTGATGGAGAAAATGACAATATTTGCTTTAGAAAGAAATGAAGTAATATCTTAGAATGGCCATATAACTAACAGGTGGACTGAAGTTGGGAAAGGAGACTATGGGAGTTGGTTTCAGTAAAAAGCTTTTATGAGCAAATAGCTGGAAAAGAACCAAGGTAGTCTTGAGACCACCGTGATCGTCTACCTTTAAGAGAAGCTGCAGTTAATGGAATTTCTGTATGGAAACCATTGTTGTAAGATTGGACCTGATGGTTTTGAGGCCATCATGGCCTGTCTTCCATTAGGCTGCAAGCTCATAGAACACATTCACAGAAAAATACTGACAATAATATTTTGAAGATTGGTACTTCTATGTCTTCCAAATAATATTTAGTCTATCAGTAGCTTTGTTTTGTCCCTCTGATAATAACCCTCCAATAATATTTTGTTTGCCACGAGCTTATTTTCCCATGATAACACATTCCTTATATGCAAGTTGGTCATCTCCAGGGATGCCATTTAAAATCATGGTACAAGAACCCCACTCTCAGAAGTTTGCTTTGGAGCATTCCTTCCCTCCCTTTAGGAGGAGCACTTCTTCCTGCCAGAGTACCCTCTTCATGATGAATAGACCTGTTTCCATGCTCCCCAACCCAGCACTGCCTTCATGTGCATTATACTGTATGTTAGTGTGTATTCCTGAGTTGTGTGCTGGGTCCCGTTTTCCTCTCTCTCTTTCCCCCTCTTCCCCGTTGCTTGTAATAAAACTTTGCAATGAACTGGTTCCCATTGCTCTACATGTTATTCTCAGCATCTGAACTCATGAAGGGGCCATTTTTCCTTGTACCTCTGACCAGCCCATGGGCCTTTCTTTGGACGTAAACTGGATACCCAGAAAGGATTTAACCTGTTGACAGCTATATTTACTCTGGGGAAAGAGGGCACTGTGAGCTCAGCTGAACAAAGCAAGGGCCCATAGGGGAAGACCTGAGTTCAAATCTAGCCTCAGACACTAGCTGTGTGGCCCTGGGCAAGTCACTTAACCTCTGTCTGCTTCCATTTTTTCAGCTACAAAATGGGACAGTAATAACTTCTCAGGGCTGTTATAAGGATCAAATGAGATAATCTTGGTGAAGCATTTTGCAAATTTTAAAGCATTATATAAGTGCGAGCTGTTGTTGTTGATCGTGTTATTATATCGTCAATTCTTCTCAGAGCCAAAGTTCGGAATTTTGTTGAGCAACATAAGATGTTCCTAGGCTAAGTGGGATAAAAGTTTCTCTTAAGTCAACTTTTAAGACAAATTCTATTGGCTGATTAGAGAGCCTAGGAAAGAGACATGTAAGGAAGAATTCATCTGGCGTGATACTTTTGGGGGAAGGAAGTTGTCTCCTGGTGGCTTATTATTTTTGTCAGTTACTCGGAGTGCGATGCTAGCCTCAGTGCCCAAGGACTATAAGAGCTCTTGGCCTCCTTTACATTTCAGCATCCTGTCATTACTCCTATCCCAGTCATGGCTCTGTTCCTTTTCATCTATACAGAAATGTCCTTACATCATGGCATCTACCCCATGGCCACTTAGTATTTCACAACCACTCCCATCTATGCCTACCTCTTACCTGCATGAGGGATAAGGATAAAGGATAATATGGCATATAGTACCAATATCTCATCATCTCTGGATACTTTATTTATTTGGCTGATTGAAAATCTCAGTGTTCATTTTATATTAAAGGTAACAATATTACTTCTGTTATGTAAGATGAAAAATTCTAGTTATCATAATTGACTCAGAAAAAGTATGCATTGTAAATTCTTCATTGACTCTTGAACAAAGGAATTCAAAACTTTACCTTGATTTGTCCAGGATTTTCTTAAAGGGAAAGCCTCACTTAACTTTGTTTTGATTGCTAATCTAGTGTGTTTAACATGGAGTCCGTTAATGGCATGCACTTTTTAATGTTCAGTTTACTGTCTCTCACTCCCAAGAACATTTGATAGTTTTTCTTGGAATGCAAACTAAAAAAATTTTATTGTATCTTTATGTTTTCAAAGCACATTCACTTAGAAAATTGATGAATATTGTGGGGAAGGGTCTCTTTCCTTTAGCAGGTAGTTACTTTCTAGGGATTTTGGGGCCCAGGGAAAAATGAAATTGGCAGAGTTGACCGTCATTGGACGTCTTCAAGTGGAAGGTGGATAATTATTTGGTGGGACACTGCAGGTGGAATTTATGCTTTAGATCGAAGTTTAGTTAGGGAGCCTTAGAAATTCTGTGATTCTAGGCATGACTAAAAGGATTTAAGGTTTATAAAATGTTTGGAAAGGGATGTGAATCCCCTGTAAATCTTCTGGGCCAGGAAGACTATCTGGACATGTAATAAAAACTTTCTTGAAGGTTAGCCCCATGGTAGCAAGGTATAGACTTTGATGGATGTAAGGGACAATGTGGGAGAAGGAAAGGGTCAGGTAAAAGTACGGAATATATTAAGCTGAAGTTTACTCATCAGAAAAGGGACAAAACAGCATTTAGTAGAAATGTTGGTGCCCAGGGTAAGCACTACAACATGATCCTCAGGCAATTGGAATGAAAAGACCCCTCAAATCAATTTTAAGGCAGTCATTGGGGTTTGGGTGAGAGATCTCAGGGAGACATTTCAACATGGAACAGGAAGCTCCATTAGTGGAAACTCTGGGAGCTACACAAGTATAGAGGGATGGGACTGGACCGAGAAAGAACCCACTTAGTTTGTAGTCCTTTCTGCACTCCCTGAGGAAATGTTCTTCTTTGTAGCTTTCTATTTTAGATAATGATTCTAGATAACTAGGAATTAAGCTTAGTTGCTTTTACTTATTTAAGGTGAATTAGTATGGTCAGTACCTTTTAAACTTCGGTTGGCAGTGTTGTTTCAATTGTGTATTACTCTTTGTGACCCCATTTAGGGTTTTTTTGGGCAAAGATACTGGAGTGGTTTGCCATTTACTTCTTCAGATCATTTTATAGAAGAGGAAACTGAGGCAAACAGGGTTAAGTGATTTGTCTTGGTGACCCTGCTTCATTATAGATAAATAGGCTAAATTAGGAAAAATAGGTGGATTTTCCACTTTCCTATTTATCCTATCTAGTATTCAATGGAATTTGATTTGGAAAGGAAGATTGTAAAGAGGGGTAATGTATATTGTTTGAGCTAATTACACAGTGAGACTTTAAAAAAACCCCACAATACTACCATATTCACTGCCAAGTTCTCTTGAGAGACAGGGGTTGTACAGAGGAGCATATCATAGTCTGTATACAAAATTACCTATGGAAAGACTTTATCTGTACTCATGAATAGAAAGAGAAATATCTTAGAACTGGTATAGAGGAGAACGCCATTTTTTGACATCATGAACGAATCCTAAGAGGCAGGACATCTGAATTCTAATATGGTCCTATGAGCCTTGTTGCAAAAGGGCATTATAATCTGACCCTCAGTTTGTTTATTGGCAGAATGGGGTAGTAGTGTCTTCTCTCTCTGGCTCACAGGATTGCTATGAGAATCCAGTGAGAAAATGAATCTGAAAGAACTTTGAAAATTATTAAGTCCTATACAAACACATGATTTTTCTCTTGGAAAAATTCAATTTTTAAAAAGTCATTTGAGGATAAAAAGAACTCAGTTTCTGTTCACTATATTTTCAAAAGACCAAAATTTAGCATCTGTAGCTTTTAATTTAAAAAAAGTTTTTCTTGTCGCTGCGTTTTTATTTACACTTTCTGTGTTGTGTAACACATACATGCAGCAATTTTTTTCAAATTGAAACTAGTTATTGCTTGTAGTGGCCTTTTACAACTAATTATGATTAAATGGAAAATCAGATGGTTAGAACTACACAATGTGCAGAAGTCATTAAGGCTGTCTTATTCTATTGTGTACAATAAAGAAGCCATGGGCGATAATCTTTCCCTGCCTCCATTTGAAAGAGACAAAGAGAGAGAGGAGGAGGAGATAAAGAAAAATAAAAACGAAAGAGAAGGAAAGAGAATGAGAGTGGAGGAGGGAAAGGAGAGAGCAAAAGAGAGAAAAAGAAGGAAAAGAGAGAAGAAAAAAGAAAATGAGGAAGAAAAGAAAAAAGAAAGAGAATGAGAATAGAAGAGAGATAAAAAAGAAAGAAAAAAGAGAAAAAGAATGAGGAAGGAAGGAAGGAAGGAAGGAAGGAAGGAAGGAAGAGAAAGAAAGGAAAGAAGGAAGGAAGGAAAGAAGGAAGAAAAAGAAAGAAAGGAGGGAAGCAGGGAGGGAGGAAAGAAAGAAAGAAAAGAAAGCAGCTTTTGACAAAGACCTAGCCACAAGTCTCCACTGCACAACATCAAAAGCCAGGACCAATTTGGTTAATGGCTTATGCTCTGTTTTTAGTTTTTCTTAATACCTTAAGCACTTAACTAGAGTCTCTCTTCAGCCCTCTGTGTAGCTTGTGGTTTGAAGGCAAAGGAAGCCCACCTGACTCTTACTGCCCTTGTCTGTGAGCTGTGAAGACAGCCAGGATCCCCTAAACTCTTTTAAGTGCTAAATGTCAAACTGGAATTGGGCAACAGCCAGGAAACAATGGGTGTTGTTTTAAAATGACTACTTAGTATGAAGAGGGTTCCAAGCACGCTAATGCTTGAAGTATTTAAACAGGGTAATGGGGGATGGGGGGGTCCTGAAAAAAATGCCTTTTGAGTTGGCAACTTAATTATCTCCATCATGTTCAAATATTATTTACACCAGGGCACATCTGATACTCTCTGAAAGCTAAACAAGCTATTCAGGAAAATGGAAAGGAGCTGTGACAAGCTGAATGGAAGCCTTCGAAGTTCAAGGACTTAGTTCCAAAGACTCAGTGAGAGTATACCTTTGTACTTTTGCAAGCATGCTCAGGAGACAGGAAGGAATTTTGCAGATAAACAGGAAAGTGACATACGCCCAAATGGGGCTGCTAGGAAGAGCCTTGCCCAGGTGGGCATTCAGTAGTACATGGTGGCTGCTGAAGGAAAGGTCGTTTCTACCCTAGAGAAGAAGGGCAAAGTTAGCACTTGCTAATTTCAGGTTATATCCCCCTTCCTCCTTGACTTCAGATAGGCTATCCTTCAAGTATGGAATGCATACTATCCTCATTTCTGTTTTTCAGAATTCGGCATTTTTATCCAAGGTTCTGCTCAGTGATCAGCTCCTTTGAGTGGACTTCCCTAATCACCTCCACTGAAGGTATTTTGCCCCTCCCCAAACTTTCCCTGAGGAGTTAACAGGGTTTAGGGCTGCTCTTTGTCTCCATTGCTTCCTAAATTGGAAGGGAACTCAAAGTGCCCAAAGTCAACCAAGTACCTGAACAAGACTCTCATTGATGAGTACTCATTCAGCCTTTAATTGAAGACCTCCAGGAAGGGGAAAACATGCTATCTCCCATGGCAACTCATTCCCGTTTTGGATCACTATTCACTTTTAGGAGAACTTTCTTTATGCCAAACCTAAATGAACTTTTATTTGGTTTCTACCTGTTCCTTCTATGTAAGCCCTATAAAGACAAGCGGAATAAATCAATCTACATTATAGTCCTTCAGATTCTTACAAAATGCTCTGATGCAAACTCCACACGGTTCTCCAAGGTGAACACTCTAGCTCCTTCAAAGAACCTTTATATGGAGTATTTGCTAACTCTCATACCATCCTGATCATCCCAATCCCTTGTCTTGCACATAGCAGGTGCTTATTAAATACTTATTGACTGACATTCTTATCTAATTATATATTATATCACCTCCAATACACATAGGAGAGGGACTAAATTTTTTTGTTGTTTTTGCACCCACAACTGCTAGCACGGTGTACAAATAAGGGCACAGTAAATGTTTGTTGAGTTGAACTGAATGCTGGGTCGTCCTTTAAGCATCTGAAACACAGTGTTGAAGCTTCCATAGAGATGGTGATTAATGCTAGTGGTCATGAGGACAAACTTGTCAACAAGTTTGGCACCAGAAAAAGAAAAGAGGAATTGTACCCTCTTCATTTCATTGGAGAGGTGTGGGGGTGGGGGGTCATGGATGTGGACTGTCGCATACACTGTTATTCCTAAGTTGGTTGGTTTTGTGCGTTATTGCTGTTTCATCATTTTTATTCATGAAATGTGACTCCCCACAAATGCTTTTGGGGGGTTCTTGGCAAAGATACTGGAGTGATTTGCCATTTCCTTCTCCAGCTCATCTCCTCATACAGATGAGGAAACTGAGGCAGCACAGGCTTAAGTGACTTGCCCAGGGTCACACAGCTAGTACATGTCTGAGGCTGGATTTGAACTCAGGTTCTCTTTCCTCCAGGCTCAGTATTCTATTCTCTGCACTACCTAGTTGCCGTGATTTTGCTTAACTGCTTTTTGGCATTTTTTCTTCCTACTCAAATGACATTACTGTTATAAAAGCACTTCAAAAATAATGTTGAGTTATCCATGAAATTCATTTCATGAAATAAATAAGTGAATTCTTCTCCAAAGCCCTGGTTGTAGAGCTGCTCAGATAGCTTGCCCTCTCACTCCTGTCCTCCTTCACTGTCAACTGCTATGGTGTACTTTCTCAGTAGGCCCGAGTATTCATTTACAGTTAGAACTGTCTATTCTCAGTGAGCCTCAGAATACCCACAGGGTGTCAGGGTAGACAGCCCTGAATGCGAGGGTACAAGCTCCTCAGATGTCAGGTGGGTCTAACAGCCAAACAGTGCCAACAATCCAGGCTGTTTATACCTGGCAATGTCGAAAGAGTATAAAAGATGAGGGGCTAGAGAGTGAGGGGCCCTGGACTGTTTAAAAAACACTTTGGAAACTGTATTTTGACACTGTCACCTTCCTTTGGAATCCTATGTATTTAGTGTATGTATTTAAAACACGATTCTGAGAAGGGGTCCATCGGCTTCACCATAGACTACCAAAAGGTCCCTGATACCAAAAATAGGTTAAGAAACTCTAGTTTGTTCTTTGGAAGGTCAAATACCAAAGCTGAAGTTTAAATACTTGGCTACATAATGAGAAGACTGGACTCACTGGAAAAGACCCTGATGCTGGGAAAGACTGAAGACAAAAGGAAAAGAGGATGGCAAAGGATGAGATGGATAGGTAGTGTCATGGAAGTAAGCATGAGCTTGGACAGACTTAGTGAAGGACAGGAGGGCCTGGCATCCACGGGGTCATGAAGAGCTGGACCCAACCAAACAGCAACAAAGGGAGGCTTTATGAAGAAAAAGCAGCCAAAGGATAAACTTTGCCAGAAAACTATTTAGTAGTACATGGGATAATATACACTGCTCTACAGCTAAGGTACCGCCCTGGGTGCAGATCCTGTTTCTGTCTCATTGCTGTGAGTTGTTGCTCCATAAAGTTCTTCCTAGCCTCATGTCATAGTACCCAGACTTTTCAATGGAAGTCATTTGATGCTGGAGTTGAATGACAATAATGGTGGCAGGATCAGAAGAGATTCCATGTTTCTTACATGAGACTTTTTCATAATATATCAATTTCACTTCCTAACTTATAATGGGCATAACAGCAAAATTCAGAGTTGTGGAATAATATTAATGATGATGATGATAATCATACTCTACAGTATACAAATAACTTTACCAAACTACGAAGCTGTAGGTCAGAGTTGTTCAATTGGTCTAAGATCACCCAGTTGGTAAGTGATGGAATAAAGGCCCAAACTCAGATCTTATGATTCATCAAAAGGTTTTGAGGGCTCTTCTCACCACATTGTACAGCACAGATTTCCAAGTGAAGGTGAGACTAATGAATGACATATAATTCTTTTCCCCTGATTATGTTCAAAGACCATCTTTTTTTTCTTTTTTTGAGAAGTTAGCTGCTCTAGCCAGGGTCTGCTATTCCTGGCTTTGGCTCCTATGAGCTACCCATCACCTTGGCCCCAAACTAACCACTGGTCTTGGGAAGCTGTACGCTGGATTTGACTCTGTGCTATTGCTCATAGCTGTGATTCACCACCCCTCCCCACCCCAACCCTTCAGAAGTGAGGCTTCAACGCATCTGGAAAGCATTTTTTTCAGCCAACCCTATTAGGGGCCCATCAAATTTTAACTAACCCTATAGCCGCTCCTGTAGCCAGTCATGCTATGAATCCAAACCAGTGTCATAGGAGGCAGTATAGTAGACTAAGGGAAAAAAAACATTTAGATCTGTATTCAAAAGACCTGGGTTTGAATCCTGGCTTTGTCTTTTATTACCTGTGTGACCTTGACTTTTCCCCTCTCAGGTTATTTATCGGTAAAATGAAAGGGGCTGAACTTTTCAAAATCCAAATGTGTATTCTAATGAATACCCTCTCTCAAATCTGTATGCCAGGAGATCAAACGTATCCTGAACCACCTTGTTCAGGAACTTGTATCACCAGTTGACACAAGGCGGGGTCTCAATGGAACCATTTCAGGGTCTCTCACCATGAAACCTTGTAAGGGAGCACTTTCCGTTTTTTAAGATACAGGAACATGGTGCCTGCGGTTGAAAACTCAGAACATCTTTGATTCATTGCCCTGATGATTCTCCTTGGCCCTGAAATTTGTTTTGCTGTAAGTGGGATCAGCGTCACTTTCCATTCATTCTATTTCCTTGGTCTCAGCCTATGTGGCAGGGAAGTACAATGTGTCTTTTATACTTTTCTCTAGTGGCCCTATTACTGCCAGCAAGAAAAATTATAGCTCCGCTTCGTCACTGAATCCAAAAGTCTAGTCCAATGACCTTTGCATAAAGACTGCATTTCTTGCCATGGCACCAAAAAAAAAAAAAAAAATCCAGCAAAGAGGGCTTTGATCCTCAAAAGCATTAAAAGAAAACAACACATAAAACAAACAGCTCAGTCCACTCGGGCTTGGGTAAAGGGAGGGCTTTTCATGTGGTTTCTTTAGCTCCCACATGCTGTGACAGGTTCAGGATGTCTCCAGCAGAAGAACACTAAAGATTGGGTGTTTAAAGAGAGCTAAACCGGAGGCCGAGGCGTATTGCTGTCTTCAGAATCTGTTCTGCATGGCTCCATCTCCCAAGGATGTGCGCCCCCCACATCACCCTCAGCCCTCTTCTTCTGAGCTTATCATTCAAGGCTGTCCTTCAGAGCCTGGCGGTGCCACCCCCAGGATGTGGGGACTGTAGCAGGGCCCAGAGCTTATCTGTCTCTTGAACAGCCCCCCTTCTTTCCCAGCTGTTCTTTCTGCTGAAGTGCCTCAAGTTACCAGCGTAGATGTATACAGGCTGCTTTTTCTCCTCCTTCTCAACTAAGTGGGTACGGAAGGTGCTTGGTGATGGGGAAAGGGTATGGAGAGGATGGTTGGAAAGTGCCCTTTTATTTAAAGAATACCACTGCAGCCTAGGATGGGGGAGGGAGGAGACAGCAGGCATGATATCAATTCAATTCCTCTCTGAAATTCCTAAGATCACAGAGTTATCTTGGTACACTGGAAAGCTTTCAAGACCAGAGTCAGGAGAGGTATGGGTTTGAATCTCCCCTCTGGCACTTATTAGCTGGGTGACCTTTTACTTTGAGCCTCAGTTTCCTTATTCCTAAAAGGGTAGCCCCTCATCGGGCTGAAGTAAGGATCAAAGGAGATATCTGAAAAATGCCTTTCCCACTTTAGAGCACCATATAAGAGTTAGCCCTTATGGGCAGCTAGGTGGCACCGTGGATAGAGAACTAGCTCTAGAGTCAGAAGGACCTGAGCTCAAATCTGCTCTCAGATACTTACTAGTTGTGTGACCCTGGGCAAGTCATTTAATTGCCTCAGAAAAAAAAAAGAAATTATTACCTCTAATTGACTCTACCTCTCATCATTTTATAGAGGAAACTGAGATTAAGAGAAGGGACTGACCTGCCCAAGGTCAAAGACATGGTAATTAGAGTCCCGATTTGGATCCAGATCCTTTTCAATTCTGATGTTCTTTCTTCTTTGAACATAAATTGAGTAGGTTATTATTCATTAATTCAGTAAACATCTGAGCTCCTTGAAATCCAGGCTGTTCACTTTTTGCCCTTTTTTGCATCCCTAGAACTAAACAAAAGTGCCTGGCCCATAGAAGGCACTTTAATAAATGCATGTTGATTTGACATTTAAGGCAAAACTGTGAGGAATAATAATTATCATTATCTTTTTAATACTTAGAAATAAATTAACCCAACAAACCTGATATGCAAGGGGCAGTATGAAAAGGATGAACTCAAGAGTTACCAGTAAACCCTAGTCATTTAACATGCGATCATACCTCATCTCTGCTCTGTCTTACAATAATATCCTACAGTAAGTCTTTCCTGGACAGTCCAATCCACATCTGTCTCTCCCTTGTCTGCGTTTCTATCACACTTGTGGTCCAAATGACATGATTTCCCCTTTGGATATATATTGTCTTTTATTATTCATTGTCCTTTCTTGTGAACTTTTTCTCCCCAATGTGATCAAGTTCTTCAGACAAGGAACTATGTTTCATACATTTCTTATCTCACCAAGAACACATAGTTTTGAGTAGGACAGGAGCTTCAAAAATATTTGTTGAATGAATAAAGAAATGAGCAAATATGAAGTCCCCACTGAGTGATTGTTGGTTAATGGTGTCAAAGAGACAACCTCACTGTATTCTATCATGGAACTTGGCCTAGAGGTCAAATCTTACTGCCAGGGTCCTGCACCTTCTGACTGCGAGGGTCCCACAGTCTCTTGTGAAGGGAAGAGCTTGAAAGTTTGCATTAAAGGGCTCTGACCTTACTGACCTTATGACACAAGGTCATCAAGTGCTCCAGCTCTTTGGCACATTGCACACCTGCAACCTCCAGTCATTTACAGCCCAGCTCAATGTACTATACCCAGCAACCCAAATATAGACACAGGTAAAGTCACCCAGGGAGCCAGATTTTCCAGAGCTCTACCATGAAGAGCCCCTACCTTCTGCTGCTGCTTTATCTGTCAATATACTCTGTTATATATTATGAAGGTCAATTTAGAAAACATTGACTCAGAGGCCTGGACTATCTCTTCTTTTATCATCTGCCCATGGAAGGCAAAGATTTTTAGCATCATTTGCTGCCTTTCTGGCTCACAGATCAATTGTCCTACCTTTCTGATTGTGAAAAATGAACAGTGACAAAGTACCACTAATTTGGAGGCCTATAGGCCTCTTGGGATGGACTCTGTAGTATTCCCAGTGAGCCTATGACTAACCATACTTAAAAACAAACAAAAAAAGAGCTGCTTTTGACTTAGGAAAAAAAACCCTTAAATAAATAAAGCCTGGATAACACAGGAAGAAGCTTTCAGCTGAGGGGAGGGAGCATCCTAGCAATGGGTCAGTCCCAGAGTTTGGGCGACTTTTTGACATGGGCTTCTCTATACATCTTCTCAGGGGAGAAGCATGGTGGGTGGGAGAGAATGGAGGATGGGGGAAAAGAGGCTACAGGTTGATTAAATGCTTAAACTGAAAAAATAGCAAGTCCTGGAAATCTTTAGAGGGATTTACAGCCTCCTTAGAGTGGCTGTTTGTTTTTCACTAACTCATTAAAATGTTTATTAATAATTATATTCATCCTGAGGTATTATGGCTAGAGAGTTGGACTTAGTGTTGGAAAGACACAAGTTCAAATGCTGCCTCAAGCATCTAAATGGCCAGGCTGTCCCAAGGGGCGGAGAAGACACAGAGAAGGCTGAGGATCCCTGCTCCAAGCCCCTAAGTGCACAGAAGTTGCTCATCTTTATTGGTTAAGGAAGATCCTCACATGGAGCTCTCAGAACCAATAATGTCATAGGTACAGCAAACACATGTGTATCTGTATATGCAGGTGTGTGTACATGTGCAGATTTGTGCATACATGTGTATATAGATATATACTTATGTGTATATAGTCATATATACACATACCCCTTCCCCCAGCCCAGCTAGTCTGGAGTGTCAGACCTAAAACCTAAGTTCAAATCTAGTCTTGGATGTTTATCGACTGTATGAGCCTGGGCAGGTAACTTAACCTCTGTCTGCCTAAAATATGATATTTGTATAGAGATGTGCAAACCTTTCAGTGCTGTATAAATTCTAACTACTGTCATTTCATGGAATCCCAGATATTGATGAACCAATTAAGCTTTTCACCTGATTTAGTCAAAATTAGGCAAAATGTCTGGTCCCTAGACAGAGTTTCACAAAGTCAAGTTCTTCTGCCTGGCCACAGAATTGCATGAGTTGCTGAAAGCTGTCTGGGCCCCATGTCTTCTTTCAACATCTTTGTTCTTGAGAAGAATCACTTAACTCTGGTCTGCTGCCTCATGACTGGCTCACAAAGGGGAATGGGCAACAGAAATAGAGAGGTTTTTGTAATCTATCATCAATGCCCCCCGAAACAACTCAGAGCAAAGGGTTAACTGTGCAACGATGGCATTGGCTTTGTGGAGAGATATTAAATTATTGCCAGTTGTTGGAAAATGTTATCTGATGATTTTAGCAGCCATTCGCAACACTACCTCTACTTGTCTTTAGAATATAATACTTTTACAGTACTCCAGCTAGATGTTACTGGTCCTAAAATTTACTACAGTCTGGAAGGCACATGGTACCCAAGTTGTGATGGTTAATAGCAACAGCACCAGCCTCTCCCTTCTGCTCAGAAACCCTGCAACCAGTACATAAAGGCAAAAAGAAACAAGACTTCCTTGCTGGTGTTTTTTACATCTAACCAAATCAGCTGAGAGTCAGTATGTAGCAAGCAGCAGGCTTTCTGCTTCAGAGATCCTGTGGTCCTGGGTAGGTTTCTGAGGGTGTGTTTATATTGTTTCTCCTTTGGGATGCTAGGGCGTTCCTGGGAAAATGTAGTTTCAATAGCTCAGACCCCAAAGAGGCCTACTGATGGGGATGAATTTGTGTGATCACAAGGCCAATGGAAGGTATATCCTTAAAGGCTCTCTCTTGATGAATTGTTCCTTCCCTCCTTAGGGTATATCAGAATCAGAGATGACAATAGGTCAGGTCAGGGTTGAGGTCCAGATTTGAACAGGTCTAGAAGGATGAGGCTGGTATTGAAAGTTAGAGAAGGCAGTACGTTAAAGCAAATTTGGCAAGACTTGAGGAGACAGGAAGGTTTCAGAGGTCAAGGTCCTCAAGCAGAGATTATTAACCTGAGGTCCTTGAACTTAAAAAAACAACAACATGATAACTGAAACCAAAATGGCAGCTTTCCTTTGTAATCCTATGTATTCTCTTTTATGCACTTAAAAACATTATTCTGAGCATGAGTCTACCAGATTGCCAAAATGGACCATGACAGCCCATATTAGAGCATCAAAGGAGGTGAGTTAGTCTGAGATAGTGGTACCAGCAAAAAGGAATATTAAGTCACTTGTCTCTATGGACCTCATTCTTCTCATCTTTAAAATGAATGTGTTTGGACTAGATAATCTCTAAGGTCCTTTCCAGTTAAAATAGTCTTACCTAGTATGTGAATTCTTGGTTGGAGACTGTGTGGCAGGGGGGATGGAGGACTGACTCCTTCACTTACCACATAGCTCTTTGACCATGGGCAACTCATTTAAATTCTCTGAATCTCAGTCTCCTCGTCTGTCAAATGATGATTATAATAACTCTGATACCTGCCTCGCAGGGCTGTTTGGAGGCTAAAATTAGATTGTGTACAAAGCACCATAGAAAGGTCCACCATTATTGTTTTTGACATCATTAGGGTTATTGTCTTTTCGAATGAGTGGCCCTGGGTTTGATCATAGCCAGAAGGGGTGAGGGTCAGAGGCCTTCCAGTAGAACAAAGCAAAAGTTCTAGGATTGCCAGGGGGTTGTTACATTAAATGTCTCTAGTCCAAGATGTCCTGTCAAATAAAAGCCTTTATGGTTGTCATTCAGTGAATAAACTTCAGTGTTTTCTCCTATTAATTAACTTGTTGAATTTGTTGGTTAGAGTCTTGTTGAAGAGCAGAGAGTTGTTTTTCTTTCTTGGTTTTTCTTTTAAACTCTTCATGAAATTTTTGATTCCCCTGAATCTGCCTGCCAGGATTATTTCTTAATGTTTAAAGTAGAATTTCTCCAAATATCTACAGCCTTTCCCGCTCTGTCCTCTTATCCTGTTGGTCTTCTATAGCTGATATATTCAGAGAATTTCTGGTGGTTTAAGGATAAAGATTAAGGAGCTGTGGAAAGGGTGAATCAACTAAAAATTACTCCAACCTGAAGTGGCTTCACATGATCACATTCAACCTATAGCAATAAGGACTAGACCTATTAAGAATGGTCCTGAAAAGAAAGCTTACTTTTAATGAGATTTTGCAAAATGGTACATCCTTTCTGTAGATCCCAGACTCCTTGTGCTCTGCAAAGGAAAGAATTGAAGAGGGCCATTTGATCTGCAAAGGAAGTCAGTCAATTGGGCTTTCCAGGTTGGAAAGGAAAATTATACTTTTTCCCTCATATTTCCAGAAGCTGCTTGCTTCTGTCTCATCCTATCTCTGCTCTGGTTTGTTTTCTGATACCTGAATCCCCTTGGTGTGGTTCAGTTGTTTCAGACTCATCATAACCCCATTTGGAGTTTTCTTGGCAAGGATAATGGAGTAGTTTGCCATTTCTTTCTCCAGCTCATTTGAGAGACGAGGAGACTGAGGCAGACAGGGTTAAGTGACTTGCCCAGGGTCACACAGCTAGTAAATGTCTGAGGAGGAGTTGAACTTAGGTCTTCCTGATTCTAGGTCTGGCCCTTTAGCCACTGCATCTCTAAATCCCCTTAGTTAAGACCTTGTTGGCTTGTTCTGCCCTCAATAGTCTAGTTGCCTTTCTACACACACAATGAAGGTTGCATCCCTCCATGGACCTTGGCAGGCCTACTGGACCTGGTACTCTGTAATTATTCATCCAAGACTGCATGACTGTCTGGTTCCCTACTAGAGGCTGAACCAACTTTATACTCATTATAGAAGCCCAGTAGAGACTCAACAACTTTTTCTTTCATCTTTAGCTAAAGTTCAAATCATCTTCCCTTCTGAAAGCATAGAATCATTGAACATTCTACCCTCCTACCTCTGTGCTAAGATCCTACTCCCCTAGAGGAAATTTCCAAAGACCATCCTTTTAAAAAATTATAAACAGAAATAATATTTTCATTCTCTCTCCTTCCTCTACCCCCACCAGAAATGGGCAGGAATAATTCATGACAGAACAACCTATCAATTCAGGAGTAAGTTACTGTACTTATGGGCTTCCAACTTAGAAAGCCCAAACTGCTTGCCCTCTTTTGCAAATCAAATGACACCCAAGGACCATCCTTCAGTTTTCCAAGTTTCCAAGCTATTATTTGAATGAAAGACATTTCTCTATTCTGTAGCCAAAGTTTTCTATTGATTTTCTGTTGGAGATGGTTAATTCCCTTTCCTTCTCTCAAGTCCAAAAAAAAAAGAATGACTCAATTTATGATGGACAGTCTGGTCTGTTGTACTGAGGGTCAGAAACTGATCCATGTAGAACCAGATCTGGATTATTGATTACTTTCTAGGATTCTTTTCAAAATAATTTTACCAGGCTACTCAAATTGGCATAATAAAACTCTTGCCAATAAAAATGGCATGAGAAAGTATGTCTACGGCAGAGAGTGCTTGCCAAGATCTCATATCCATACCCTCAGATTGACATTTATATAGCATGTTAAGATTTTCAAAGCACTTCACATATATTATCCTCTTTGACGCAACCATCTTGTATGAGTAGGTGTCATTATGGTCTCCATTTACAGCTGGGGAGGCTGAGAGGGATAAAGGAACTTAACCTAGGGTTATAGCTAGGGAGCATGAGGGACAGAATTTGAATTGACATTTTGGAATAAAGGATGTTTTCAGGTTTCTTTATCTTTGGGCAGGAGGGTTTCTTTTCTTCACTGAGTAGTCAGAGCAGAGGACAAATGACCAGGAAGTCTGTAGACCTTCCTTTGGGTTGTGTTTTCTCTGTCCAGTATGGTTAAGAACCCTTCTCTCCTCAGTTGGGAAGAGAAAATGTGCCTTCTACTTTTCCAAATTATACTCTTCCTCATCCCCAGGATATGGGAGGCAGTATGGTACAATGGTGTCAGGTACCCTGAATCTCAGCTTTGCCAGACTTAGTTTCCTCATCTGTAAAATGAAGGGATGGGACTAGATGGAGTCTTTGGTTTGTTATAGCTCTAACTTGATACTATACTATCTTCCTTTTCTCCGTTTGTCCAAATACAACCCATCCCTGAAAGCCAAGTTTAAATCCTACCAATTCTTCAAAGAGCTTTCCAGACATCCCAGCTGGAAATGATCCCTCCCTCTATTACTCCTTCCCTCCTTCCATGAATTCTAATAGCACTTATTTGCCTAAGCATTTACTTGGCTCTTAGCATCCTCTGCTGGACCAGACATTAAGATCCTTGAAGGCAGATATCAGTGGCTTTGTATTCTAGCACCTAACCTAGCCTGTAGTAGATGCTTAATAAAATGTGTTGATGATAGATTGATTGAGAAATTAAGAGCCTCTTGAGGGCCCTTGGTGCTCTGAATGAATGACAAAAAGGTGTTTCTGATATATTTAAACTTTCAGCTATAATGAGCAACCAAGGATAAGCAAAGTAGCCCAGGATGCCACAAGTGAAAGACATTGGAGAGAGCCCTAAGTCAGGAAAGGAAAAAAAAATAAAGTGATATTTGTAGAAGGAATTGATTCCAGTATTGAAGTTCTAATTGACGTGTTTCATGACTCATAAATAGAAAGGGAAGTTAACTTATTCATGGGCTATTGTCCAAATAATTTTATAGAATTTTATACAAAGCACACATATTAAATGAGACTGTCCTCTTATTCTCGGTCCCTCACGACTAAATTAAGTCTAATTGCTGTACTGCAGCTACTATAATGAAGTATCATTAATCACTTGTTAATTGAAGGCAGAGTATCTGAGAAGAATTTAAAAACTCCCTAGGACTTACCCTGAAACTTCAGCATTTTCTAATTGATGAATATGTCCCAAAGGGACAGAGATAACAGTTAAGTGAAGGAGCACAGATTATCAAGAAACTACATTTTAGTAATTGCTTTCAGTTTATAAGTCATGTTAACAGTGGTAGTGTAGTACAGTGGGAGGTGCATAAGAAAGGGCACTTGGAAACTTTGGGCACTCATAATAACTCACCCACTAATTGCATGACCTTAGGCAAGTCACTTGGTATTTCTGAACCACAGTCCCCCTGCTGTAAAATGACAGGGTTCAACTTGATATCATAGGCCTTTTCTAACTAGAATATTCTTTGATTCCATGAAGCAAAAAAACTCATTTCAATAAGCTTATGTTTGTTTGGGCTTGTGACAAAAGGAGAGTTCAAATAACTGAATTCCCTCAACTCCCCACCCCCACTCTCTCTTTATGAGAAAGAAAAATTGATAAATAAACAAACTGGTATTTTGACACTTACGGATCCACAATCTCATAGGCGTCAGTAGTCTCTCCCTGGGCATAAGACCCAACTACTGTTTATCTTTCCATCTTCTGAAGTTCTTGTCCAAGCTGATACAAGAGATTTATTAGAGGAAAAGAAACAGCTCAGAACCTTCCAGAACATATCCATTGCTTTGTGTAAAAGTCAGCTCTGTCTGAATCTCTTGAATACACCCCCTTCTCTCCTCTGACATGGTCCCCCACTCTAGGGTAGGCCCTCATCACCTCACACCTGGACTACCATAATAGCCTGCTGGTGAGTCTGCCTGCCTCAAGTCTGTCCCCACTCCAATCCATCCTCTGTTTGGTCACTAAATTTTCCTAAAATACAGATCTTCTCTGGTCACCTCCCTACTCAATAAACTCCACTGGTTTATTATTATCTTCAGGAGCAAATACAAAATGCTCTGGTTGGCATTCAAATTGAGTCCCCTCCTACTTTTTCCAGTCTTCTTACTCCTTACTCTTTGCCAGATACTTTTCGATCCAGTGACACTGGCCCCTGGCTGTTCTGCAAAGTAGACACTCCATCTCTTGGGCCTGGGTATTTTCTCTAGCTGTCGTCCATGCCTGGAAGACCCTTCCTCCTTATCTCCCTCTACTGGTTTCCTTCTAAAATCCCATCTGTTATAGGAAGCCTTTCCCTTTCTCTTAATTCCAGTGCTTTCCCTTTGTTCATTATTTCCTGTTTATCCTGTATGTAGGTTCCTCTATATATATTCGCATTAGATTGTGAGCTCTCTGAGAGCAGGATTTGTCTTTTGCTTCTTTTTTTTCTTTTCTTTTGTAGCCCCATTGCTTAGCAAAGTGCCTGGCACATAGTAGGTACTTAATAAACATTTATTGATTGAGTTCAGAAACTTTATAAACGTTTACACTACAGAAGGTGACTTAGTTTTCTCATCGCGGCTGTGACATGCTAGTTGACCACCCAGGATTCAGAACTCAGGGTTACAGAAAACAGAGCATGTCTTCCTACTTCTTGGGGCTATCGTGAAAACACTGGGGTGCCAAGCTCTCAGACCCACCCTTGTTATACATGTACATCCTCCCTCTGATACTTATTACTGGTGTGACTTTGGGCAAGTCACTTGGGCCTCAGTTTCCTTATCTGTAAAATGAAGGGGTCATCTTAGTTGGCCCCATCAGGTTTGGCTCTAAATCTTCCCCCATTCCTTCTCCCTCTCCTTTCTTCCATTCTCTTTTCTTCCTATCTTTCCTTCTTTTCCTCTCCTTTCCCTCTCCTTCCTCTCTCCTTTTCACACTTCTCCTTAAATTTGCTCTTATTTCCCAGCTAGCACTCTGTTCCTTAGAATGCCCTCCACCCACCCAGGGGCTAGTTTCCACCACCACACCTCTAACACTGGCCAGAAAAGGATGTTTTCCTTCTTTCTAAATAAGCCATGGTTATAACTGGCCAGTGGGAGGAGTTACATGCTCCTGCACAGCTGTACCTCATTTATTGGCAACTCACATTGTAGTACTGGACAATGAAAATTAATAGATATAATTTTATATTCATCTAGACATGAAACAAATGTTCACTGAATACCTACTATGTGCTAGACACCGCAAAGGATATAATAAAGCATAACATAATTCCTGCTTTCCTGGAGCTTTGGATTGGCTTACTGATAGAAAACATATACACAGAAATTTATGATGTAAGGAACTCCTGCCTGGTATGAAGTGTTTAAGGAAAAGAATTGCCCCAAGGCCTGCTAGATGCCAGGGTCTTCTGACTTGAGAAAAGGGATGAGGGGAGGTTGTGATAGGGGACAAACAAAGCAAAAGAAAACCTCCTAGGGAAACTGAGGGAAATGTCTGTGGCAGTGAGGGCAGGGAACTGACAATGTATCTTTCATAAAAGTCAATTCAGACAGCCTCATGTTGAGAAGGCCAACCCAGCTGTGGTCTTGGACAACCAACTGGAGCTTTAAAAAGCAAAAAAACAAAAAGAAAAATCCCTGAGGCTCTATACACATAATCACTCCATAAAACCCCATCCAACCATCAACAAGGCAAATGAGGTGGGAGTGCCCATCCTCCCTCACACACTCCCAGCAGGCAGCCCTTTTGAGATTTCTTTTCCTCTTAAAGTCTTCTTTTGTTGGTCATTGGAACCTGATTTTATCTGAATAAATACATTTGGGGGATGGAAATTAGGAAGTTTGACTATGGAGCAGACCATGAGAGACAACATGGTACAATTGAAAGAATGCTGAATTTGGAGTTCTGGGACCTGGGTTGGAATGCCCATTCTACTTCTGCTTACTTCAGAGGTGACCACCCTCGGACCTCTCTGGGTCTCAGTTTCCTCATTTGTAAAATGAAAAGGTTGGACTGGATGACTTTTAATTACATAATGTGGGATGAGGCCACATTACATAGAGCAAACCTGCTGAAAAGCTAAATAACAGGGCTAGAGAGTCAGCCTAGGACAGGAAATTTCACATGAATGATACCCAAAGTGGGAAAGTCACATTTGGATGGTGAAGTTGTGGATGAACTTTCAACATAAATTCTGGGCTTTAATTTTCTAAAAACTCTGTTCTTGTGTACTATGTTATCTAAATGCATATGAGACTAGAAAAGTCTAGAATTTATATTCCTGAGAATATCTTGCCAGGCATGATGGCACATGTCTGTAGTTCCCTGCTACTAGAGAGACTGAGGCTGGTGGATGTCTTGAGTTCAGGGGTTCTGAGCTCCAGTGGAGCTAAATCCAATCAGGTGTCTACACTAAGTCTGGCACCAAAAGTGAGCTCCTGGGAGGATGGTTTTTAGTTTTCCAAAAGCTTTCCCCAGTTTTTAAGGCTGTAGACCTTGCTCCTCCAGCCTTATTTCTCACTCCTTTTCCAACAGATCATTCCTCAGGTCAGGGTTACATCTCTTCCATCCCTCATGTTCATTTGAACTTTCATGCCTTTATCTAAGTTGTTCCTCTAATTTGGAATACATTTCATCTATCTCCTTGCCTTTCCAAAATCATCCTTCTAGGCCTTCGAGACCCATATCCTCCATGAAGAGTCAATTACCTTAGTCTCCTCATAGCTATCCTTTAGACTTTAAATGCACGTATTGCCAGAACCCCAGAGTTTATTGGGTAGCTGAGTGGTGCGGTGGATAGAATGCTAGGCCTGGAGTCAGGAAGACTTACGTTCAAATTTGATCTCAGACAATTACTAGCTGTATGACCCTGAACAAGCCACTTAACCTTGTTTGCCTCAGTTTCCTCATCTGTAAAACGAGCTGCAGAAGAAAATGTCAAACCTCTCTAGTACCTTTGCCAAGAAAGCCCCAAGTGGGGTCACAAGAAGTCAGATACAGCTGTATAACAATATTTATTGTTTAATTGTTTTGTGTATGCTACTAATTTCTTGAAGAGGAACTTTTTGACCCAATCAGGATCTATGTTGGATTTGGTCATCATGCTGAACCAAGGCCTTTTGGGAGATATAATCTAGAGAATTGCCCCCAGCAAGGGGGGCACTCTTAGACACATTGTCTAAACTTATATAACTTCTTACTCCTAGCATGTAGCTAAAATACAGAGTGATTGTTTAACTGCTTCTATTAAATAAAAAAGAAAAAAATGAAATGATCAGACTCCTATAACAATTTCCTTATGATCAGAATCGTGTAAGATACAAGAATACTTTTTTCCTCTAAAATAGCAGGGGAAATGTAGTAACCACAGAATTTAGAGGTAGAGAACCCAAGTTTCAGTTCCCACTCTGCTGCTTGCTAAACTTGTCTGACGATGGGCCCTTCACGCCATTTCTCCATCTCCCACTAGTGCTGGTGACGGTGATGGGAGCCTGGGAAGACTGGCTGGGGAGAAAGTCTTTTGTGCTACAAATCTATGAAAGGTTTGCCCAGCTGACTGTTTCTTGAAGATTATCCAAGGAAATGAGTGCTCTGATTTCTGGAGGCCTTAGAACAAGACTCCCAGAATACTGCCTGCAATCGGGCTTCCCCTAAAGGAACATTCAAATGCTTTTCACACTTTCATTGTGATGCTTTGGCTGAGAAAGGCAGAGGGTGCAGCCCAGGGGCCCCGGACGGGGGAGGAAAGGGAGTTCTGGGCAGCCTCTGAACTCCGCGCAGTGTTCTCCTGATTTTTATCACAGGACTTAAGTTGCTGAATAAGAATGAGGCTGACACAGAAATGCTCTGTTCCATCACAGGGCTTGGGTGCTGGGTTTGTGGCCAGTCGCTTTGGGGAAAAAAGGCAAATTCACAAGTCTAGTGTTATAGCCCAGTGTGGCTGACATTGTCAGAGCCCCCAATCTTTCCTTCTTCAGTCACACGCAGAGATATGAGCAGATGCCTATTTAAAAAAATAAAAAAGGAATCCCAGTTTTAAGGTAAGAGTGATACCTTAAAAGCTAAGGCTTATCTTTACTTTCTATCAGGCCGCCTGGAAAGAGAATGTTGTCTGGCCAGTGGCTCGCTGGGAAACCGTTTTCTTTGTGGCAACTGCTGAATATAATGAATCAAGCCAATAACTGATTTTGACAGCATCTGGGTTCTTTTTTCCCCTTTCTCTTTCTCCCTTCCCCCAACTCCCATGTCTTCCCCAGAGAGACCACCCCTCCTCAAACTGGGAATGATTCCATTTTCTAGCTAGTCCGTGGATCCAGAGCCTGGGCCTTCCTTGCTGGAACCTGAGATGAAGGGGAGGGAATGAGAATTGGGAGGGCTGGCTTTGTGGCCAACATAGTTACTCTCTGAGGCAAGCACATTCATTGATTTATTCATCAGTCCACTGACTCATTCATTTATTCAATAAGCACCTACTAAGTGCCAAGTACTAGGGAAAGGAATAAAGGACAAAGCTCAAATATTTCCTACCTTTAAGGAGCTGACATTTTATTGGAAGAGGGGAGACTAATGTGCATACAGATTAATAGAGGCAAAATTGATTAAGTAAATAAATACAAAATTCAGAATGTGTTATATTTAGGAGGGGGGGGAACAAGGAATTAAGTTTTAAATCATTAGAAAAATACTTTCTTAAATGGTGAGGATATAAACAGAGACTGAGAATGTAGTCTTAGAAGCCTGTATCCCTTGGTTTGTTCCTTGAAAAAGAGTCTTCTTTCTTGAAAGGGATATGCTTTGGAGGGAGTGGATTTAGTTTAAGGTTAGGGTGACTAATATTGATTTAAATATCATAGATCTGCTGAACTTCCATTTGATGGGGAGAATCACTCTATCAGCAGATTATGGGTTGGCCAGTCCCTGCACTCTTGCATATAATATGGGATTCTAGAATTTCAGTGTTGGGAAAGGAAGGAGAAAAAAAGAAAGGAAAGGAGGGGAAGAGGAAGGAAGGAAGGAAGGAAGGAAGGAAGGAAGGAAGGAAGGAAGGAAGGAAGGAAGGAAGGAAGGAAGGAAGGAAGGAAGGAAGGAAGGAAGGAAGAAAGGAAGGAAGGAAGGAAATGTTGTCTTTTTCACTTTCACAGTCTTTGTCCTCCTTGGGGCCATTCACTAAGTTCTGGTCTTCTGTCTTAGGGTTTCTTCTAGTTCTGAGGTCATTAGCTATGTGAAGATGGCTGATAGTCCCAGAATCCATTGACTGCTCAGGTCTTCCCAGGTACAAATTGTCAGCTCTTTCTCCTTCCTCTTTGCCATCCCTCTCACCACTGCCATCAGTGGTGCTTTCTCCCCATGCACTCCAGAATGTTCTCCTTCCTTCTCCTCTCACTCTTTGCTCCCCTACCTCCCTTAAAGCCTTAGCCATGGTGCCACCTCCTACAAGAAGCCTCTCTTGATTTTTCTCATTTGCTCCATAACTCATTTTGCATTTATTTTCCCAGGGCAAGGGGTTATTTCCTGGTGTCTAGCACAGCCTGGTAGGTGCTTAATAAATGCTTGACCAATTGACTTGCATTAAATTTGATGATTAACCATTCAATGCTCCCTTGGAGAATGGTCTTTGTGAATTCTTATTAGAACTTTATAATACCCTAAATGCCTAAAAATGCAGTAAAAAGAACAGGCGTAATTTCTACCAAGGGAAGAGGAGAATCATTTCCTTACCCTGCCCACCTTAAACTGTAAACTTCCTGAATCCAGGTACCAGGATTGGGCCATCCCTATGTATCTTCTCAGCACCAGTGAGCACATGGTGATCTCAGGAGAGTGCTAAATCACTGCTTTATGATAAGAATAGCCTGGCAGTTGTTCTTACTCTGGGAAGGTAGCAAATGTGCTGCCTCAGGGGGCAATGTGACCTAGGGACAAACTCCCCTCAATGTCTGAAAGTGTGCAAAAGAAAGATGGCTCCAGTCTTGTTTTTATTTTCATCTGCTGCTTTTAAGTACTTTGGGGAAGTGCTGACCAAAGCCCCATGTCTGTGGCCACAGACCAGTGTCTCTGCTGCTTTAATAAATATCTCAGGAGCAGCTGCCGCTTACTTTTGCTATAAAGATCTGAACCAATGAGCTTTGCACGGGCAGTTGGGAGGGCATTCGATCGTTGCACAGCTTGGACTCATTTTTCCCTTTGTGCCATGACCTTGATGGTTAGCCCTGGGTTTGGCTGATTCCACCCACCAAGACAGGCTATAGGCGCCTCCTCACTCCATTTTCTTCTGAACAGGCAGGCCAAGTTGGCTCTTCTACTCCAACAGATATAAATGGAGTCACACTCCAGAGTTGGCAAATGGAATGCCTGCATATTTCTCACTCAACCAGCCCAGAGATTCTTCTGGAAATGTGGCAGGAGCATTATAGGAGCTCCTAAATATAAAGGAAATTAAGAGTTCCTCCATCTTCCTGGTCCAGCAGTGGTGGTTAATAGTGGACAAGGAAGGCCAGGATCACCTGGCTAGTAAGTGTCTGAACTGGGCTTCAAACCTAGGCCTCCTGACTTCTGGTCCTACCTACTTCCCATTTTCACCACTGAAAATAAGGAGAGATCAGAGTTAAGGTAATGTGAGCCTCTTCTTTGGCAGCTAAGTACCAAGTCTGGAGTCAGAAAGTTCAAATCTAACCTCAGACACTTATTAGTTGTGTAACCCTGGAAAATCACTTGACCCTATTTGCCTCAGTTATCTCATTTGTAAAATGAGTTAAAGGAAATGGCAAACCTCTCCAGTATCTTTGTCAAGAAAATCCCAAATGGAGTCATTAAGAGTCAGAGAAGACTGTGAAAGTGTCTGAAAAACTGAGCCTTCTCTGCTATGCTACAAGGGAGGGCAGGAATATTATGCAGGAGCCTGAATATGGGAGGGCCTTTTCTCTTGCTTTTTCCCCATGTGACACCTGCTTCAGCCTTAACTAGGGTTTGCTGATTGCTTCTGGCCCCTGAAGCCTTGACCTTGGACTCTTTTCCCTTCTCACAGTCTCTTCCCAATGATTTTTGGAAAAACTTCAAACTTCCCCTTTTACTTGTAGGAGTAAAAAAATCCCATGGAATGTAAATATTGTATATCTTTAGCAAAGCAATGTAAATATTTTATAGCCTGTAGAGTCCATGATGTATATATTTGAGATGTCACTGTAAATATTTTATGGACTGCTGTGTGACTGAGTGATGGGGGACCTGTGATGCTGCATGGGGCAGACATATGGGCAAGGCCCAGACTTAAGAAAGCCACTGTGCTCAACCCTGTCCAAGGGCTTAGACTTTCAAGGTCTGGATCCTGTCTATTGTGCTACAGAAAGTGTCAGTTTGGTGCCTTCCTGGCTCTGACCTTTCTCAGCTATGTGCTTTTAAGTGAATAGGTTGACTTCTCAAGACATGCCTCTGTGCTCACATGGAAAATGGGGATATTGATACTTGGGCTACTGGTGTCACAAGTTATTGTGCATAAAGGAGGTTGCTCCACTGAGATGCCAGAAAAAAAGTCAGCATGAGACCCCTCATTATCATGCTTCTGTTTATACTTGACCAGTCATAACTGAGGAAGGGCTAACCAAACTCTGTCCCTGGGAACAAACATTGTGAGAGTGTGCTTCCTTCCCATCTTAGTATCCTGTTGGCCTATGCCATAGGATGTGACTGCAACTGATATCTCATTTGATCACCTCTCATAGGATCATGCTACAGTGCAACCTTTTGCCTGGGGCTTTCATCCCTTCCCTAACTTCTCATCATACCCACTCACTCTTTCTCTCCCCCCTCCCTCTCCCTCTCTCTCCTTCTCCCTCTTCCTTTGTCTCTCTCTCTCTGTCTCTCTGTTTCTCTGTCTTTCTCTCACACTCTTACACACACACACACACACACACACACACACACACACACACACACACACACACACCATTTTTCTCCCCAGGGATTCTGGGTTTAAGAATTCTACATCATACTGTGGGAGCTTGTGTTTCTCAAAGAATACAAATGGGTCTCCCCATCTCCCAATGCACTTGATTTTATCAGGAGCACCCAGGTAGGGGCAAGCCTCTTAGTCTCCATGGTGTCAGTTTCCTCATCTATGCAGTGATGAAGCGAGACTAGAATAAATGATCTCTAAGTTCCCTATAGTGCAGAAAGACATGTTATTGGGTTGCCAGAAAAAAAAAAAGTGTAGACTAGATGAGTGAGTGTAGTTAACTTAAAGAAAATCCCTATGGGAAAAATGACTCCTAAAGTGTTACATTAAAAATGTTCCCTTATGGTCAGCCCTGAAAGACAGAAGCTGGAGTTTTGTAAATAGCTTATCAATTCTTGATAAAGAAGATGGGATTTTCGATGGAAGTATATATAATCCAGGTCCTTTGCCTATCTTTCAGAGAAAAGACAAGTCTTATGTGGCAAAAGGATATGAAGCCCTCTTGACTGTTCAGGCTACTGGTTGGTGGGAAGGCTAGTAATTGAGCTTGGGTCTATTGGCAAATAGCAGACTGATAAATTTTCCGGGGAACTCAATTATCTCCATTTCCCCTGGTTATTTACTTAGCCAAGATTATCACCAGAAAACTATATTGTATTGAGTCTAATTCAATTCAGTTCATTCCAATAAATGCTGATTAAAAACATATCAAAAAGTCCATACTATGTTAGATGATCAAGTCATAAAGATAAAAATTAGAGTTCTTGCTCTTGACTACTTGAGGGAAGAGACAGATCCACAAATACGAATAGTATTTGTGGAGGCATCGTGGCTTAGTGGGAAGTGTTCTGGGACTTGGGGTCAAGAAAGACCTGAAATCTTAATTCCTTTCCAAACTGCACTCTTGACTCTGGACTTTCTTTACCGAGCCCCTGTGCTGGACACCTTTATCTCCATCTAACCTACTCCCTCCTTTTCAGCTTCCTTTTATGTATAATCTTTCCTCATTAGGATATAAGCTCCTTGAGGACAGAAATAGAGGTAGGAAAGCATCCCACCATCATAAAGATTTAGAGTTAGAAGTGACCTTAGAGGTTGTCAGTTCTAAACCCTTCATTTTTACAAAGGTGGAAACTGAGTCTAGAAGTGATTAAGCTACTAAGTGCATAAGGTAAGATTTGAGCACAGGACTATTGATTCCAAGTCAGATACTCTATCCACTATGCCATGAAATTTGCCACCAGATGGTAATGCAGATTAGAGCTCTGAACTGGGAGTCAAGAAGACCTGAATTCGAATTCTGCCTTAGATACTTATTAATTGTGAGACTCTGGGAAAATGACTTAACCTCCTCTAGTCTTATTTCTTCATTTCCAAAATAGGGATGATAATAGCATCAACCTAACAGAATTATTGTAAGTTTCAAATGAGAAATACATGTAAATGCTTTGCAAACATTAAAACACTATTGAAATGTTAGTTATTATCATACAATGTTATCTATGAATCTAATATCAGAATGTTAGAGCTGGAAAGGACCTTGGAGATCATTTATTTCAACATTCTCATCTTACAAATGAAGAAACAGTCTTGTAGAGGAGAACTGGCTTTCTCACTGCCTCACAACTAGATGGTTAGATAGTAAGTAAGCCCAGTGAGGATCAGAGGATGCTTACCAAATCCACCATCACTCAGCAAATGTGACGTAGCAAACCATCTTCCATGGGAAGCATGATGGGTGAGAAAGGGGAGGGAGGAAGAGAGGGAAAGAGAGAAAGAGAAAAGAAGGAGGAGGAGGAAAAGAGGAAAAGAGAATAGGGGAGAGGGGAGAAAGAAAGAGAAATTTCTGCTTTCTAATGTCACTGTTACAGCAGCATTAACCGCGCAACAAGGCAATTTGTGCCAAATTTTGTTAATGTTCCAATATTTTTCCGGTTGAAAAAGATTCATTAGTTCTCTCCATCATGGCTCCAGCAGAGACCAGTTAGGCATTTGTAATGATATCCAAAGGAAAGAATAACCACTCATCCCTCAAAAGCTGTTTTTCTTCCAGTTTCAGTCCAATCATATCCTGATGTGGTTCTGAGAATGGTTCAGGTTTTTGGAAGCCTAGCCACATAAATCAGGCTGATGTTTGGGCAAAGCCATCCTTCCGATGGCACATACGTCACTTCGAAATGTTAGAGAACAGGACCATGGGTGAGCTACTCTACCCCCAACCCTTTCCCCGTAAAATCACACCATCGCCATTAGTTCTCTGTCCAGTGTCCCTGTGAATTTTGTTTACTTCATTTTCTATACCGGAAATGTCTTCCTCTTCCTTTTCAACTCTGCCTGTTGAAATCTTATCCATCCTTCAAGGTGTACTTAAAATGTCTCCTCCTCCTGGATCTATTTAATTGGAATTGATCTTTCCCCAAGACCTTACATAGCACTGTTTTTAAAATTTCTTTATGCATCCATCAGGTTTTCTCTTGCATTATTAAGACTTGATGAGTGAATGTTATTCCCCTATTCAGATCTGAGTGCCATAAGGGTAGATCTGCCCTGGTCACCTAATACAGTAAAAGTGATTGTTTTGTTGAGCTTAATGAATAAACACCAGGGATAGACCTTTGAATTTAGGGTCTTGTGTAACATTGGGAATGGGGTGAGGAGAGGTACTGTTTCCTCTAATGTTCCTGTGTCTCATTTTTCCATCTCCACATAAGCCATGCCCCCCTTCCCCAATGACAATGGCATACTCTCTTCAAATCATGAAATTCTAGAATCTTAAATATGGCAGCGACTCTAGAGCATCTTTAATTCAGCCTCCAAACAACCCACACCTTTCAGAAAACATCCCTCCCAAGTGACTACTTAATTTTCCCTAACAGTTCTGTTGGGGGTGGCCAGAATGAGGAGAGAATCCTTGGTAAGGTGGAGGCAGAGTTCTCAGCACCCCCAGCCTACAAGCTGTAGAAGAGTCACGTAGGATGGACTGTGCGAGATGGAGAATATTGTGTTGGGTGAGAGTCATGCTCTGATCTGACAGGGAAATGACTCAAAAGGTGAAATTCCTCTCATCCGCAGCTTTCCCTAAAAACCCAGTATGAAATTGTGCTCCATGAGTATAGTCCATATATCCTTAGTTTTACAAGGGACCAAAATCATTGGGCCATAGGCTCATCAATCTTGGGCTGGAAGGAACCTCAAAGCTCTCTAGTTCAGGGGCTGTTAGCATATTATCACAAACCCCTTTGACAGCTAATAAAACCTATGAACCTCTTCTCAGACTAATGGTTTTAAGTGCTTAAAACAAAATACATGAGATTATAAAGGAAGTCAGTTATACTGAAATACATTTGTCAAAACATTAAAAAAAAAGTTTACAGACCTCAGGTTAAGAATCTAATCCATTTATTTTACAGTTTGGAAAACTGAGGCCAAGAGAAGTTAAACAATCCACCCCAGAGCATATAGGTAGTAAGTGGAAAGGCTCAGACTCAAGCCTGGGAACTTTGGTAATAAATCTGGAGGGTTTTTTTTTCCCTACTAAAAATCTGACTATACTGTAATGAGTCCCAAGTTGAGTTGGATCCCTATTGTCATTTGCTGTATCTTCTCTACAGAGTGGCACATGATATATGTCCCTTTTGTGATGGTGCACAGCCTGGGATTGCTTAGCATATCAGCTTTCTGCTAGAAGCACAGTTTGGAACTGTACTCCATGAATTGATCTAAAGTTTCTTTTCAGTCAAAATTACATCCAGCATTGCTTATGTCCTCCCATTGGCACTTCAAAGAGTGTTGTACACAGAAGTACTCACTGGATCAACCAATGAATGAACCCACTTAACCATAATGCACATTTCTTTCCTTTTCATTGTCCTAGCTCACCTACCACCTATATCTACTGGATGAAGGAGGGCCCAACAGAAGAGATATCACAGGGGCCCTTTCCCATAGTTTTCCTGAAAACACCCCCTTCCTATTTCTCCCTCCCAGTTGGATACAGATACCTCCCCTCATCCCCACATCAACTACCAGTGGAGTATTCAGAATCCCCACTCCTCTCTTGCCAGCGGTTATAGACGAAGTCATTCCATCTTTTTCCCTCCTGACTGCTAGGCAGATTTGACTGCTAACACTTCTTGAATGAACAACAAGTCACTAACTACAATTCTTTCAATAAGATAGATGATCATTGGGTCTTGCCATCTGTCCTAAAAATATGCCCTCCAGCTCCGCCTTGACTATTACTAACTAGCCTGCTGCTTCACTGTAAGAATCCCTGGGTCTTCTCATATGCCCTGTCAATGAACACTCCAAAATACAGGTCTTTTTTCATCAGCCTTACATCTGAATTCTCCTATATGGGTTGTTTCTCTTAATCAGAATGAATTTGGAGAGAGCTTACTTTTCTATTTGTGTCCTAAGACTTAGCATAGTATAAGCCCTCAAGAGCTGTACTTTCTCTCTCCTTCCTTCCCTTCCTATTTTACAGATCAGGATTTGAATCCAGAGCCTCTGACTCCAAACCCAATGTCCTTTTCCCTTTGTCAAGCTTTCTAAGGAGAAAGGCTATGGGCAGAGGACTAGGGGATGGGGTGGGGCATGCAAGCTTAATGAAGGAGATGGCATTTCGGATGCACCTTCACACCAGGTAAAGGGGGACGGCAGAACATTTCAGACATAGGAAAAATGGTGTTTCCAGAGTCATTGAAGTGCAGAAGCCCAGGTGTCTTGGTGGGATGGGAGAATGGGGAGAAGAACAGTCTAGTTTGATTGGAGTATAGCATATAAGAGAGGAAGTAACATGGAGTAAGGCTGGAAAGTTGGGGGAGCATGCCAAAATATGGAGAGCCTTGAGTTCCTGGCAAAGGAACTTAACTTTATTTGTGGGTGATAGGAAACCACTTAAAATTTTTAAAGCAGAAGAGTGAGGTGA